>NW_006399828.1:2447113-2471692 GCF_000299155.1 Elephantulus edwardii
ATAAAATGTTATTGTTTTTTGCCTTTTTTTATTGTTATGTGCCTTCGAGTTGCCCACAATTCATAGCAACCCTATGAACAATAGCCCTGAACCCAACAGCCTATCCTGAGTTAGTCTCATTGCCTGTGACACAACTAATCCCGTTGCCCTAGTTACTGTGTCAATTCATCTCATCTGAGGTCACACTGAGATTACAGTCCTTGACCTTCTACAGCTAACCCTTCAGGTCCTTCACAGTTTTGGCAAGTAAAGTTGTGTCATCTGCATAATGCAGATTGTTGGTGAATCTTCCTCCAACACTGATGCCACACTTTTCCTCATAAAGTCGAGCCTCCCAAATGATCTGTTATGCATATAGATTGAAAACTATTCCTTCTGAGAAATTTGAAAAAAGACTCCAACAAGGTAGTTAAATACAGTGATTCAAAAATGTCCTTAAACATGACAAAGATTGTGAGGCTGGTGCACAATAGGGCAAGATTTCAATGTCTTGGTCATAGAGTCACATGAATCATACTGAACTCAATGGAGCCTAAGAACAACTAGTTACTAAAGGTTGTTACATTTTAGTTACATACATGTTTTTCTGAAGAGACCTGATTAATTATCATTATGTTAGTGTTCTTGGAGTATTTTATTTCAATACATTAGTTGTATATGTCTAAACAAAAGTTCACTAGGGATAACTTAACTTCTTTCTCATTTATCAAATACAAAAGAAAATTGAGACTCAAATCATTTCAAATCAGGAGACATTGAAGCTTGTGATATGCTTATAACCAATCAATAATTATGTATTTACCAAATATTCATTGAAAATTTAATATGGAACAGAGAAAAAGGCAGGTCTAGAGGCTTTCTCAGAAACCCAACTTATAGTCAATTTCTACTTGACTGTAGGAAATGGGTCTAGGTTTGGGTTTGGCTTTGAGAGTATATTAGTGATATAGTCATACTTTAGTCAAAGAAAAGATAAGTACATAGACAGTTTCAATGTGAAATATTTTAAAATAAAAGTCAATTTCTCAAGTTACATAAGAGGAAATAGAACTAGATTTAGTGAGGTTAAAGAAGACTTCTGCATGGGCAAAATCACTAAGGGGTGAGCAGGATTCCGATACGCAAGAGAAAGAAATAGGCCAATACGTTTATGAAGGAGGGATAAAAGGATCACATTGCTGAAAAAAAACAACTTTGACAGGATTGGCCAGATCACTGGACACTGGTTGTTACTGTGTTATGGTATATGTGATTTTGAGAAAAGAAGGAATTTTAAAGTATTACTAAGAATAGTAGGTGATGAAAACGAATATTAAAGAGAAGTAATAAAAAGAGATAATAAAAAATATAGAATTTTATTTTGCCAAGGGAATTTATTTCATAATTAGAGTAGGAAAAACATATTTTGTCACTGTTATTATGTGTTGTTGAGTCTCCTACAACCCATAGCAACCCTACGCACAGCAGCTGTGAAGCCTGCCCTGTCATGAGCCAGTCTTATTTATTCTGAAACACCAACCCCCATTGACCCAGTTACTGTATCAGTCCATCTCATCTGAGGTCTTCCTCTCCTCCACCATCCCTCCAAGCATGATATCCTTCTCCAAGCCTTCTGGCCATGTGACCAAAGTATATGTGAGATAGAGCTTCAAAATCCTTGCTCCCAAGGAGAAATTTGGTTTCACCCTCTCCAAGACAGAAATTTATGTTCACCTAGTGGTCCATGGTACGTTCAAGACTCTTTTACAGCACCACAACTCAAAGTCACCTACTCTTCTTCTGTCATCCTAAATCATTGTCCAGCTCTCTGATGCATAGCTAGTAACTGCAAAGACCATGACTGGATTAGGTGCACCTTGGTCTCTAGAATGAAGTCATTGCTTTTCAATACTCTGGAGAGTTTCCTGACAGCAGATTTTCCTAAAGTAGTTCATCTGTTGATTTCCTGACTGCTGGTGCCAAAAGCGTTGATTGTGGAGCCAAGTGAACTATAATTGTTAGCAACCTCAATTTCTCCTCCATCTATCATTGTGCTCCCAGTTGGACCAGCAGTGAGAATCCCTGTCTTGATCTTGAGCTTTAATCCATATTGAAGACTACAGTCCTTTAACTTCTGCATCAGGTCCTCCTCAGTTTCAGCAAGCAAAGTTGTGTCATCCGCATAACACAGGTTGTTGATGCGTCCTTCTCTAATCCTGATGCCACATTCCTCCTCATAAAGCACAGCTTTGTGAATAATCTGTTATGCATATAGATTGAAAGGATTTGGAAACAAAATGCATCTCTGATGCACTCCTTTCCTGATTTTGAAACATGCAATGTTTCCTTGCTCTGTTCTGACGACTGCTTCCTTGCCCAAGTATACGTGTCTCATCAGGACAATCAAGTGTTCTGGGATTCACATTTTCATCAAGATTAGCCACAATTTCTATGATCCACACAGTCAAATACCTTTGGCCATGGTCTTTGCAATCAGTTATTATGCGTCAGAGAGGTAGACAATGACTAGGGAGGATAGAAGGAGAATTGATGTTTTTAAGCTATGGTGTTGGACAAGAGTATTAATTAAATATACCATGGACTGCTAAGAAAATAAACAGATTCATCCTAGAGAGGGTTAAACCAGGCTGCCCCCTGGAGGCAAGGATTCTGAAGCTCTGTCTGACATGTTGCAAAGAGGGGCCATTCCTTGGAGAAGGATATCATGTTTGGTCAGGTGGAGGGGCAGCGCAAGAGAGGAAGACCTTCTATGAGGTGGATTGATTTAGTGACTGGGGTAATGGGTATAGGTGTGTTGGAGACAGTGAGATTGGCACAGGACAGAGCAAGCTTTAGGGCTGTTGTACATAGGGTCACTATGAGTCGCAAGCAACTTGATGGTACATAACAACAATAGTCCATGAAGTAATTCATAAAGTCCCTACGGACAGGAGATCTGTACCTTGCCCTTCTTAATCATGCCACACTTAGTCCATTATTACAGTCATTATCTCAATATGTTTGTTGACAGTCACCTCCCTTTCTTTGACTCTTCACTTTTTTTTAGCATAATGTCTTTTTCCAAGGACTTATGTCTACTGACAACAACCATCCTTGCCTCCAAAGAGGACTCCAGTAGTGCATCCTCTTAGATGGACTTGCTTATTTTTGCAGAAGTTCATGTAATACTCTTGTTCTGTGCCAGCATGAAACTTCAAAAATTCTTTTTCATGCATCCTGATTTATTGTTCAACTTTCAAAAACATAGGACTCAACTGAAAATTCTATAGCATGATTAAGCTCACTTTAAACTATCATTACTCCTCTTTAGCTCTTTGGAGAGGTCTTTGACAACAGATTTTCCCAATGCAACAACACATCTTATGATTTCTTGACTGCTGTTACAATGGGTGTTGATTGTGAATTCAACTAAAATTCTGGACAATTTCCTTCCCTGCCCTATCTATTGTGCCTATTTACTCGGTATTTACTATTTACTCCTTACATGCTAGTCACATGACTAATTTTGAAAACTATTAGCCAATAAGAGAAGAAACATATATACTAGTGAGTACATTAAGCCTTCTTATGACAAATAAATGTGTTTTATGCCTAGATGCAATCAGATTAGATTACATTGTAAACATTAGTGAGTACATACTGCATTGCTAACCCAAAGGTGGCTCCTCTCTTGGGGATTCAATTCACCAGAAGACCATGGAAGAAGATGGGCTATCTCCTCTTTCAACTTACAGCCTCCACAAAACCCAATGGAGAATCAGTGATAAGTCATTTCTGGTTCAAAAGCACTGAAGTTCTTTTCAGATCAAAACTCTTGGGTGCAATGTGGAGAGGAGTAGAGGTAAGACAGACTATTACGTTCAGTACTGCTGACTGTAAATCAAATTATCAGAATCCACCAGCTACTCAATGGGAAAAAGATGGGCAAAGTCTCCTTCAGTAAAGATTTTCAGGTTCAGTATCCTACGGCCTCTAAGAGTTGGAATTTATTCAAAGGCAGTGGGTAGGATTTTGTTGTTGTGTAACATCAAGTCAGAACCAATACATTACTGTCCCTCCAATGGGTTTTCAGAGAGGAAATTGACTATCTCTCTCCCTCAGAGCAGGTGGTGAATTTGAACTGCTTATCTTTGGATTGCCAGTGAAACTCCTTACCCACTAGGCCACCAGAGCTATATTAATAAAAGAAAGCTTTATCCTAAAGAGCTGAAGATCCTAAGTCTACTCTAGATGTATGCATTTATTAATTTTGTGATCTTTAGTAAATTAATTCATTCCTTTGAACCACGACTTCATTATCTTCAACGTAATAGCTGATAACAGCTAACATATTTAAAATATTTTCCCCATGTCAGCCATTCCTCTAAATGTTTTTGATGTATAGCTCATTTACTCCTTACAACAACCTCTGAGGTTCTACTAAATATGTCTGTTTCACAATTGAGGGCACTCAGAGGGGTTAATTCATTCAAATAATTACTTCGAAGTCACACAGCTTAAACAAGGACTGAGAATTTGAATGTGGACAATTCAGTGCTAAAAATCTGTGTTTTAAATTCTACCATGAAATACACATCCAGTCTTTATTTCACACATTAATTGGACCACCAACTAATTCACTACCGCACAATCAGTTCTGACTCAGTAAGTCTCCATCTGTATTTGATGTGGTAAAAAAATACTAAAAAGAAAAGTCTGCCCATCTTTCAGGGAACTCTGTTGGCTTAATGGTAAAGAATTGTGCTGCCTATGCAATGACCACATTTTGAGCTAATTTGAACTGCTTGGGATGTACAGTCTTTGGTCAGAAGCATGACGCTCTACGAACTATTCCACCAGACCTCCTTAGAACATCAAATGAAACTACAGAAGAACTTCATAGATTTCAAATCCTTGAACAACAACAAAAAAGTGGGTCATAAAACTCAGGTAATACTATCATAACACTATTTAATAGTCTTTTCTGTGTTTCAATCATTAAACACAAGGTTAAGATATGAAGTTTATTACCATAACTTCCAGTCACCCATTATTATCAATGCATCTTGATTGCATGTTCAATAGATCTCCGACTCTAAAAGTTGGTAAAAATCTTCTATCTCCTCTTGCTTCACTCTGGTTGTTGGTGCATATATCTGAATGATAGTGGTATTCACTGGCCTTCCTTGTATGCGTATGGATATTATCCTGTCACTGACAATATTGTACTTCAAGATGGATCTAGCAATGGCTTTCTTAACTATGAAAGCAACTCCATTTTTCCTCAACTTTTCAACTCCAGAGTAATATATCATATGATCATCTGACTCAAAATGCCCCATGCCAGTCCATCTCATCTCACCAATATTTATGCGTTCCATTTCTTCCTTAATAATATCTGATTTTCCTACATTCATGGTTCTCACATTCCTTGTCCCAATCACTAGTGTCTGCTTACAACTGTTCCTCTTCCTTTGAATTTCCATACCTGAAAGCTCAACCTCAGTTGCCCTTTATGTTATCTACATATGTTCTGTTGTACATAGGGTTTTCGGAGACCTGCTATTTCAGAAGTGCATGGTTCAAAATTGGGGAGGGTGTGCGCCAGGGATGTGTCCTGTCTCCATACCTTTTCAACCTGTATGCAAAGCAGATTATCTGAGAGGTTGGGCTCTGTGAGGAGGAATGTGGGGTTGAGATTGGTGGAAGATCTATCAACAATCTGCAATATGCAGATGACACAACCCTGCTTGCTGAAACTGAGGAGGACCTGAAGAGCTTGCTGCAGAGGGTCAAGAACTGCAGCCTCCAATACGTATTGAGGCTCAATATCAAGAAGACAAAGATCTCACCACTGGGCCAATAGGCAGCATCAGGATGGATGGTGAAGAGATTGAGATTATTCATAGCTTTAGTTTGCTTGGCTCCACAGTCAACACTCTCGGCACCAGTAGCCAGGAAATTAAAAGACGTATTACCATGGGAAAGTCTGCTGTTAGGGACCTCTCCAAAGTACTGAAGAGCAATGGTGTCTCTCTGGAGACTAAGGTGTGTCTGATACAGGCCATGGTCTTTGCAATCACTTGTCATCAGAGAGTTGGACAATGACTAAGGAGGATAGAAGGAGAATTGATGCCTTTTAGCTGTGGTGCTTTGGAAGAGTATTGAATGTACCACGGACTGCCAAGAAAACAAGCAGATTCACCCTGGACAGGGTTAAATCAGGCTGCTCCTTGGAGGCAAGGATTCTGAAGCTCTGTCTAACATACTTTGGCATGTTGTAAGAAGGGACCGGTTCTTGGAGAAGGACATCATGCTTGGTAGGGTGGAGGGACAGCGCAGGAGGGGAATACCTTCTATGAGGTGGATTGATTCAGTGACTAGGGCAATTGGGATGGATGGGTGTATTGGAGATGGTGTGACTGGCACAGGACAGAGCGGAGTTTAGGGCTGTTGTACATAAGGTCGCTATGAGTCACAAGCGACTTGATGGCACATAACAACAACAACAACAACAACTTCCTCGTTGTATTTTTTACAGTTACAAGCACAATGCAACCATTGCCATATTTTTAAGATATTATAAGTATATGCAATAAAAACAAATTGAAGAAAATAAAAGTAGATATTTTATGTTTTCAATTTTATGTATAGTAATACAAAATCATTTTATCTCAAAAAAGATAAACTCATCTAAATAATACTTCAATCTGACCTAAAACTATTTTTTCAAAAATTCTGCAATGTTAATTATGAAAATGAATGATATGAAAACATGGACACTTCACCTATAATTATGCTGTTTTGACTGAGACAATCTGCTATGTATAGTTTAATCATTTGGTTATGAATGCCAAATAATTTGTTTGATCAAGTTTATCTCTTTTTAAATAATTGTGTTGGCTGGCACCTCATTCCTATCTTTCTCAACTAATGAGTCGCTTTCCTAGATGGGAAATTACCATTTCTAATTGGATCATTCGTACAAATATAAATTTCTTAATTAACCTGAGATGTGTTAACGGGATTTTACTATTCAAAGTCCTTAGGGTACAGAAAAAAGAGTGCACTTTAACCAGGTAAACTTTCCTGACCCTGAACTTTCCCTCTCCTCTTTGTTTGAAGTCAGTCAATTCTTGAATGAACATAGATATTTCCTGTAATAGTTTATTGTAGCCAAAATAGGCTATGATATGATGATGCTTACCTACAGTTTCTTCTCCACATTCGGATTCATTAAGTGGCTGGCTGCCTTCACCAAAAATAGTTTTATCACATGTCCCCACAACATCCAAAAGAACTCCTGTTTTTCTCTTTGTGTTCTTTGTCTTTGCTAACTACCACCCAATCATTAAGTCATACTCATGTGGGGTTATTTTTAGGTTTGCTATGATAACATTCATTACTAAATTTTGTATTAGTTAAAATAATGTTATGTGGGAAGCCAAATTTCATACTAAATATTTGTAATAAACTGAATGCTACTTCAGGTTATGAGGGAGGCAGATACAAGCTGGAATGCACCCTGAAGCACTAAAACAATCCTTAAATATTTATAGGATTCTTGCATTGTCTTTGCTAATCCCTCCCTCCTGAGTCAAGCAAAAGGCTTTCAATAGAAAGAGCTTCATTTGCATTGAATTCTCTTTGTTATTTGCTCCCTGGCAATTTTCAATAAAGATACAGGGAAGCTGGAATCTGGTGCTTCAGTTTGCTTCCAAGTTGTTCAAGAACTGTTCACTTTCTGCTTTGCCTCTGTTGTCTCCTACATTCTTGGTGATCCGTCTCATTATTAATACTTATAAAAATACTTTACCCTCAATCTGCAACAGTGTTACCTAATGGAATAAATAGCACCTTTCTAAGGCAGTTGGGGAGATAATTGTTGACCTGAGAAACTTAAGTGAGTGTTCTACATAAGAGTGAAGGTAAAAGGAACATCATATAAACAACATTCCTGTCAGTAGAGTTGCTTTATGGAGATGTGTGAGGTGGAGGTGGTATCCATTGATTACAATATTGTTCAACCCATCTACTGGAATGAAAAAACGGAAAAAATGGATAGCAGATTCTGGAAATCAGGTTTCTTTTGATTAGAAAGGAAGTTTGCAGAGTAGAAAGAGGAAGATGTGCAGGGTGAAGGGACATTAATCATGGGGTTGTACAATTTGATGGGGGGTGTGAGGGAAATTAACACAATTTTTTCTTGAAAACTATGTATTCAAGTTTTTAAATAAACTAGTAGAAAATTTTGAAAAAAGGAAGAGGAGTAAACTATAGTGGTCCATGTTCTAATGGATTATAGAGATAGTCTTAAGTATGAACTGGTGCTAATTGTTGTTGTTATGTGCTGTCAAGTTGCCTGTGACTCACAATGACCCAATGTAAAACAGCCTGCCCAGTCCTGAGCCAGTCTCACTGAGTCCAATACACTTACTCCCATTATCTTAGTTACTATATCAATACATCTCATCTGGGGTCTTCCTCTCCTGAGCTGTCACTCTACACTTCCAAGTATGATGTCCTTCTCTAAGGACCAGTCTCTCCTGACCACATTCCCAAAGTGTGTGAGTCAGAGCTTCAAAATCCTAGCCTCCAAGGAGAAACTTCGTTTTAACCTCTCCAAGACAGATCTATTTGTTTTCTTGGAGGCCAATAGACTCTTACCGGCATCACAACAGCTTAGTCTAATAAAAACATGTGTTTGCAGGTATGTTTATACATGAACTGGTAGATATACATATTTTTACCTCTGAAATTGAAGGGACAGCAAACCCCCATTTTTTATAAACCCCCATTAATGGTAGAGGCAGAAACGGGCCATAAAAATTCTTAAGGCAAACACAAATGCCCTGGGTAAAGTCTTGTCTGTCCTTGCAAAGTAAAGAATTAACTAGTGTCTACGTGACACAGAGGGAGTAAAGGTGGGCAAAATACCCAGCCCCTCAGAAGCCAACCCACATGACTTATCCCCCTGCCCCAACAGGGCATCCAAAGAAAGCTATAAAAGCAATTGCGAGGGGGGGGTTCGGGACTTTTTACCTCATCACCTTCTGGAGGAGGGAGAAATTCTCCACATGTGGGTTTAATAAACACTTTTGAAATTTTCAGACGTGTGATTGGATTTCCTTTGAGGGGCATTTCGTGGGCAGAACAATATATGAGAGGGTGTAGGAAAAGGAAATCTTCATTAGCAAGGAAGTGACAAATAAATAGATAGGTAAATAAAAATACAGATAAAAATACATTAATAGAGATTTCAAAAGCACATATGACCCAACTTTCCCAATAATCAAAGCTAAAATCATTTTAGCAACAAAACAGCATAGTAGTGGATTACACCCCAAGTACAAAATAAACATCCATAAATCTATACTGATATAAATTATAAAGTCGACTAATGAAAGAAAAAGAAGAGATAAATCTTCCATGCAAAAAGAATCCAAATAACTCATGTAGGTACTCAACCCTGTTGTGCATAGCTATTTTCACTCAGAGCGTGAGCTGTAGAATCAAGATATACTGAAGATACTTGGCAAGAACTGCCTCACCCTGTGGTCAAGGCCAATATCAACAACCATAACTCATGTTGATAGTTTATATACTTGATCTTTTGTTATGAAAATGGCACTTAACCTTTGTAATCTTCCCCTTAATAGTTTGTAAATCAGATTCTGTCAAGTAGATTGCAAGTTAAACCAAAGCAACCTTATTTGAATCAAAATAGAACTGTGTTCCATGGCATTTTCAAAATACAGTATTTCATGAGAAGAAAATCTAGGCTTTTGAGGCACCTCTAATAGTATGTCCTTCAACCTTTTGATTAACAGCCTAGTAAAGTTTTGGTTACGAACTTTGTATATCATGCAAAAGTCTCTTTGGTGATTTTATAGGTCTGGTAGTTATTTTATATTCATCATAATCCTATTGAACAGAATAGAGCTGCCCTATGGACCTTCCTAAATCTTTACAGGTGCAGATCAATAAGTCTTTTCTCCCATAAATTTGAGTTCAAACCTTCTTGACCTTTTGGATATCAGCCAAACTAAGAAGAGCATCTCCATACCTCCTTCAAAAACTCACAGATCCAGTCTGATTATGTGATTTTAGAAGATATCTTACAAAACAGGTGACCAAAAAATTATCATGATCATCAAAAGTGAAGACAATGAAAAACTATCACAGTCAAGAGAATCTCAAGGCAGCATGGCAACTAAATGTAATGTAGTGTCCTGAAATTTAAAACAAACAAAACAAAACCTTTTTTTATTGTGATTTGAGTGAAAGTTTACAAAGCAAATTGGTTTTCCATTCATATGGATTTTGTTTCATGATGTTCACTGTAATCCTCAAAAGATAAAAACACTTTTCCCAATACTTCCCTGTATTTACTCTTTTAATTTGTCTTTCTTTCTTATCCCTTACTCTCTTCTGACTTTTCCCTTGAGAAAATAATACCCTATTGGGTTTTTTTCCCCCAATGTTCTAAGGAAGGTATTCTTCCTGATACTACTGATCATCTCATAGGTTTGTCTAACGCTTTGTTTAAGGTTGAGTCATGGGCATAATTTCAGTGTGAGACTTAAGATGTAACAAAGAACCATGATTTCAGGATTTCATAAGTCTTTATCACTCAGAAATCTGATTTTTTTCTGTCTTGTTTTTATCATTTTCTTCTTTATTTTTCTATCAGGAAGCTTTTACTTTTATCTCTTTCAGATGAGTAACTTTCAAAATGCAAATTACCTTTAAACATAATTACTTAGAGATATAGACTGGATATTAAATGTTAAAGTGGGTATTTATAGATCACCAATGACTATATTTTAATTATTAATTACTTGTTAAGCAATTATTCTATACAAGAAAATAAGCTAGGGGACTATTAATAATAAAAATATTATTATTATTGATGTTGTTGTTGTTGTTAAGTGTCATTGAGTCAAGTATGACTCATAGTAACCCAAAGGAAAAAAATATCTGAACCCTGCTCTGTCCTGTGCCATCCTCACACTTCCTGACACACAAGAGCCCATTGTAGCAGTCACCATGTCAGTCCATGTGGTGAGGGTCTTCCTCTCCTTTGCCATCCCTCCACCCTTGCCAGCATCATGTCCTTCTCCAAGGAATAGTACCTCCTAGCAAAATGTTCAAAGTATGTGAGGCAAAGACTCATCATTTTGGCCTCCAAAGAGTACTCTGGCTACACCTTCTCCAAAATATATGTTTGTTCTCTTGGTCATTCATGGTATGTTGAGTGTTCTTCTCTAACACTGTAGCTCAAAGCTGGAATTCTCTTGTTTAAGCAATCAAAACCTGGGGTGAGCCTTTGTTTTCAAAAGTTGGTTGGGTCCTTCCTGATGGTGAGTCTCCATCTTGGAGAAGTTGTATTCTGGAGGTTGAGTGTTGTTTTTTTTACTTGAAAGCTGGGTATAACCTTGAGCATTTTTAAAAAAAAATTTGTTACATAAAGTATAATTTTGTTTGGAGAGAAAATAGTGGTACAACATTTGTCTGTTGGTTTGCTGTACTATGATACCGTGGGGTTGCTGTGATACTGAACTCTGTGCCACTAGTGGGTCAAATGCCTTTAAGGTTACATAGACATGGACAGGTTTTTAGGATACATACACATAGTGAGCACACTTTGGTGGAGCTCCCTGACTAAAATACAATAGGAAGTAGGATGGGCCATTTACTTCCTAAATGACAGACCTTTGAAATACTTATGAACACTAAAGAAAGAGAATGATTATAGTAGTGTATTGGTAGCGCCCAGATTGGAAGTCAATTGAAATGAAGAAAAACTATAAAAAACATCGTTTAACAATTAGAACATGGAATAATAAAACTAGAGGTGAAATATATATAATGGTCATTTACAAATCAGAAAAAGCAAGTAAAAAATAACAAATCAAGTAGTTAAGTTATAGTGTCTCACTCCAGATCAGAAATCCAGAAATCAAGAAAAGAACAGTAAGATTCTTTAAAAACACACACTTTTTTTAGTTACATAATTTGTTTCCTATTTAAAATTAACCAACCAAACAAAAATACTTTTTTTGGAATATACAACACAGATAGTATGTTAACAAAAGAGTACAAAAAATAGAGTAAGGAGACTGAAAATCTTACTTATCCACTTCTTGTTGTTAAATGTCATCTTGTTGATTGCAATTTTATCAGTTTTATGTACTACAGAACAAAACGGGATCCTTCATCATTACCAAAATTCAGTTTCTTAGATTTGTGATTTTTTTATCATTATAATAACGTAATTTTGGCTTCTTCATATTTGAAAAATAAAATATATTAAAAAATATGTCATCCGTGAAGAGAACAAATGGTGGTTACAAAGAGTGAAAAGAAAAGACAAGAATGGAGATCAAAAGAGACTAAAAATTATACAAAAATATGTTGTTGTTTTTGTTATGTGCCATCGAGTAAACTGTGACCCATAGTAACCCTATGTTCCACAGCTCTGAGGCCTGACCTGTCCTGAGTCAGTCTCACTGATTCCAGCACACTTATTCCCATTACGTTAGTTACTGTATCAATCCATCTCATCTGGGGTCTTCCTTTCTTATGCTGTCACTCTACCCTTCCAAATGTGATGTCTTTCTCTAAGAACCCATCTCTCCTTGCCACATGACCAAACTATGTGATATGAGCTTCAAAATCCTAGCCTCCAAGGAGAAACTTGTTTTCACCCTCTCCAAGACAGACTTATTTGTTTTCTTGGAAGTCCATGATATGTTCAAGACTCTTCTCCAACACCACAATTTGAAGATATCTATTCTTCTTCTGTCATTTGTAGTCATTGTCCAGCTCTTTGAAACATAACAAGTAATTGTGAAGGCCATGCCTACATTAGGGGCACCTTAGTCTCTAGATTGACATCACTGATTTTCAGCACTCTAAAGAGGTCCTGATAGCAGATTTTCCCATTGCAATTCATCTTTTAATGTCCTGACTGCTGATGTTAACAGTGTTGATTGTGGAGCCAAGCAAGCTATAATTATTAACAACCTCAATCTCTTCTTCATCTATCATTGTGCGATCAATTGTCCCAGTGGTGAGAATTTCTGTTTTCTTGATATTGAGCTTCAATCCATATTAAAGACTACCATCCTTTACCTTCTGCAGCAAGTGCTTCAGATCTTCTTCACTTTCAGCAAGCAAGGTTGTAGGTTGTGTCATCTGCATAATGAAGCCAGAACAAAGTGATAAAACACTAGAGAAAAAGAGCTGAATAAGATGTCAAAGGAAAGCACAAGAAAATAAAGTATTATAATAGAATGTGTAAAGAGTTAGAATTGGAGAATAAAAATGGAAGAATTCACTCACCATTCCTAAAGTTGAAAGAACTTAAAAACAAATTCAAGCCTTAAGTTGCAATACTAAGAGATGCTATAGACAAAATCTTAAATGATCTAGGAAGCATCAAAATAAATTAGATGGAATAAACAGAATCATTGTAGCAAAAAGAACTGGTCGACAGTAAAAGATTTCAGGAAACTTCAGATGAAAAAGGCTAATGTTAATGAAGGAAGAAATTCAAGTGGCATTGAATGCAATGGCATAACAGCCCCATGAATCAATGGAATACCAACAGACATGTTTTAAGTAACAAATGTAGCCCTGAATGTGCTCATCAGTCTATACCAAGAAATGTAGAGGACAGCTGCTTGGCCAACCGATTGAGAGATCTCTATTTGTTCCCATTCCCAAAAAGGTGATTCAACAGAATGTGTAAACTAACAAATAATAATATTCATATCACATGCAATATATTGCTGAAGGTTTTCCGAAAAACAGCTAGAACAGTACATTGACAGACAAGTGCTAGAAGTTCAAGCTGGGTTTAGAAAAGGTCATGGTACCATGGTTATTATCTCTGATATATGTTGGCTCTTGGTTGAAGGCAGAGAATATCAGAAAGTCTATTTGTGTTTTATTGACTATGCAAAAATATTTGACTCTCTGATCAAAACAAACTATGGTTAATATTGAGAAGAATGAGAATCCCAGAATGCTAAATTATACAAAACCTATACCTAGAGCCAGAAGATGTTGTCTGACCGGAGCAAAGGAATGCTGCATGTTTTAAATCAGGAAAGGTGTCTTTAAAAGTTGTAACCTTCCTCTATACTTACTCAATCTTTACACTGAGCAAATCATTTGAGAAGCTGGGATCTATGAAAAAGAATGTGGCATTGGGATAGGAGAAAGACTCATCAACAACCAGTGTTATGCAAATAGCATTATGAAAATGAGGAAGACTTGAAATACTTACTGAAGAAAACTAGACTACAATCTTCAATAAGGAAATATCCTCACCACTGGACAGATAAGCAACATCATGTTCGATGGAGATAAAACTGAAATTGGCAATGATTTCATTCTACTTAGATTCACAATCAACTTCTTTGGTACCAGAAGTCAAGAGACCAGTAGAAGGATTGGTTTTGGAAAGTCTGCTGTCAGAGACCTCTCCAAATTGCTGAGGAACAATGATGTCAGTTTGAAGACTAAGGTGCAGATTCAAATTGTAGTCTTTTCTATCATTACTATGCATGAGGCCTAGAAAATAAATAATGATGACAAAGAAGAATTGATGTCTTTGAGTTTGATATTGGAGATTACTGAATAGCCCATGAATAGCCAAAAGACAAACAGAAATGTCTTGAAAAAAGTACAAGAAGAGTGCTTTCAGGAGGCAAGATGACGAAGCTTCAATTCACATACCTCGGGCATATAACCAAATGGTGAAACTTCAACTTGCATACTTTGGGCATGTAACTAGATATAATTCCTTGGAGAGTGACATCATGCTTGGAATGGCGGAGGATCAGTAAAAGATAGGAAAACCCTCAACAAGATGGATTAACATGGTGACTTCAACAATGGTCTCAAGTGTGTCAGAGGCAATAAGAATGGCTCAGGATAGAACAGAGTCAGATCTGTTGTTCACAGGGTCCCTGTGAGTCATACTCAACTTGGTAGCAACTAACAACATCTTTGAAATTAGACTAATATTATCTGCTCAGCCCACACTGCAATGAATGGGGCAATATTTTTAAATACAAAAGGGGATATAAATTAAGCTATTGTATATCAGACTCTTCCCAGTACTTAGCAAACCAGGACTCCATTACAGACTCCATTACATTACTCTATTGTGTGTCATTCCAGACAGAATCAGCTTCCTAAGTGATGGATGGACTCAGACACAATAGACAAAAGGTTAAAATGAGTATGAAGAGAAGTATATATTTGATGTATTTGAGTTCTATCCCATAACACTGTTTTATATTATATATGAGACTTTGATTAGGTCTGTTATCTCATATTACACAAGTTCCTGTGAATGGATGACCCAACAATCTTAATTGAGATATAAAATCACAAAATAGTGGTTTATTTTGCAATGTACACTTTAAAATATTCTTAGTTTAAATTAATCTGAATTTAACACATTTATTCTAATATTAAAAGGAGAGAAATGGTTGGCAGAGCAGAGACTGAATATAAAGGATGTAAGTAAATGGAGTAATTATAAGCCATTCACCTTAATTAATACAAAGCACAAAACACTCAATAACAAAAGATTAGAATTGATCCTCTGCAAATTAATTTGGATTAATTACACAAGATTGATAGTCAAGAGCAAGTTATAATACACGCTGGTGATTTGACCTCATGAATGTAAATTTAAACACTTAAATCACACAAAGTCACTCATATATTTGATTCTGTTTTATGTCAGATTGAGCATTAGAGATGTTGTCTTAGCATTTAAAAATCACTCTCTTTTAATCAAGAGAAAAATGACTTCAACTTGAAATTATGAGGGAGTTCTTGTGGCCTAGTGGGTAAGGAGTTGCACTATTAATGCTTAGGTAGGGAGTTAGAAAAGACGAGATGCTCCATGGGAGAAAAATTGGCAATCTTCTCCAGTATCATTCACAGTCTCTGAAAACCCATTGGAGGGTCAGCCATTTTTCAGTTCCAGTGCAACAGTTGTTGTTGTTGTTGTTGTTATATTCTGCTCTGTCCTGTGCCAATCGCACTGTCTCTGACACTCTCGTCCCAAGTATCCCAGTCACTGAATCAGTCCACCTCATAGAGGGCCTACCCCTCCTGCGCCGTCCCTCCACCCTCCCAAGCATGATGTCCTTCTCCAAGGACCGGTCTCTCCTCACAACATGTCCAAAGTATGTTAGATGTACTAAATGTACTAAACCAAAAAGTACAACAGTAGTAAGTTGAATTTTTTTGAGTTTGTATTGAACAGAGATATGTTCCACAATAAATCTATACATCGTGATTATTGAGAAAAATATTTCATAGGTGTGACAATTAATATTCAGTCAAAGAGGCAGAACCATTAGGTATGATGTAAAATAAAGTCTACAAAACATTGTGATTGTGTTGTTAGATATTATTATGCCAATTGCAATTCACAGCAAACCTCTGAACAACAGTCCTGAACTTTGCCCTGTTCTGTGCCATCCTAATGGTCTCTTAAATGCTTGAGCCCATTGAAATAATCATTGTGTATTAAAAATCCTTCAATGAAGATCTTTCTAGTTTTTTCTGAAATTCCATCTTTCCAATCATGATGTCTTATTCTAAGGACCAGTGTCATCTAACAAAATGTTCAAAGTATATGAGATAAAGTTTCACAATCTTTACCTCCAAGAAACACTCTAAACACTCTACATTTCAAAAGAGACTTAATTGTTCTTTTGGCAGTCTGTCAAAATATAAGAATATTCAGTGTTCTTTTCCAACACCAAAACACAAATGTACTGATATTTCTTTCATCCTTATTCATTGTTCAACTTTCAGGTGCACAAGAATGCGATAAAAATACTATGGCTTTGATCCAGTCTACTTTAGTCCTTAAATTGACATCCTTCTTTTGACCATTTTGGAGAGATCCTTGACAGACTTTCCCAAACAACACATCTCTTGTGCTACCATGAATCTTGATTGTAGATCCAAGTAAAATGGATCCGACAACTTCAATCTTTTCTCTAACTATCATAATAGTGTTCATTGATTCAAGAGTAAGGATTTTTGTTTTCTTAGCCTTGAGATATAATTTATATTGAAGACTGTAGTTTTATCTTCTGCAGCAATTGTTTCAATTCCTCTTCATTTTCTGTAAACAAGGTTGAGTCATTTGTATAATATAGGTTGCTGAAAAGGCTACCTCTAATTCTGATGCTACATACTTTTTCATGAAATCTAGCTTCTTGAATTATTTGCTCAACTTCTAGTTTAGATAGATATGAAGAAATGGTACAACCCTGATGTTAATGCTATACCTTTGGTTTTTCAAATACAAATAGGTAATGTGGTGAGCAAGATTCTGTGGAGCTTCCAGATTAAGACACAAGAGTGACCATCTACAATAATGGGCTATTGCGGAAAAAAATATATAAATGCCATTGTAATAATGTGATAAAGTGCAAAATGATGAGGCCCTCTCCAAGGATGGAAGACACTCAAAATATGACTCGAAAAAAATTGTCTCCTAGGTTGAGTTTACCTTAATGATATGAAAGAAATAAAGCATTCAATCAATGAAGAAACTTAACTGATAAATCATCACTCAAAGTAAAACGAAAGAGCTGCAAATGTCCAGTTATAATAACAGTGGAGAATGCATTCTGTATTACTCTTGGAAAAACTAGAAGCTGTCAAAAATATAATATATAATGTATAAAGATTGCTATCTTGGGCATTTTTTTGCCAAGTGTCATTGAAGTAGCTCAGACTCACAGTGACCGTATGTAGAATGGAAAGCAATTTTGTTCAATCCTGTACCATCCTCACAATCTCTGGAATGATTAATCCCAATGGTGTAGCTAATAAGTCAACCCATCTCCTTTAGGACCTTTTTCTTTTTTCACTGACCCTCTATTCTTCCAAGCATGATGTCTCTCGATGAACTGGCTAAAGTATGTGAGATGAAACCTCCCCTTTCTTACCTCTAAGGGACAATCTGGCTGTTCTACTTTCCAGACATATTTTTAAGACATTGTTTTTTATATATTCCATTATTTTTCACCAATGCCACAATACAAAGACATCATATCTTCTTTGATATCCTGAACTCATTGTTCTATACAATGTTCTTTACAAACCAAGGAGATACTACATTGCTTAAAATTAAGAAAGGTTTGCGTCAGATTTATATCCTTTCTCTATACCTGTTCAATCTGTATGCTGAGCAAATGATTTAAGAATCTAGACTCTATGAAGAATGTGGTATCAGAATTGGAGGAAGACTTATCAATAGATTTCATTATGCAGATGACACAACCTTGCTTGCTGAAAGTGAGAAAGACTTGAAGCACTTACTGCGGAAGATCAAAGAGCCTTCAATATGGACTGTACATCAACATTAAAAAAAAATTCTTACCATTGGACCCATAGACATCATGATAGATAAAGAAAAAACTGAAACTGCCAGTGACTTCATCTTACTTGGGTCTGCTATAAAGTCTGCATTCAGCAACATTTCCAAATTCCTGAGGAGCAATGGTGCCAGTTTGAGGACTAATAGGGCCCTAATTCAGGCCACTGCCTTTTTCAATAAGTTGCTACGTATATGAGAGCTGTACAATAAATAAAGATGACAGAAGTTATTGATGCCTTTGCATTGCAGTGTTGAAGAAGAGCACTGAACTGTTGAAAGAACAGATATTCTTTAAAAACAGTACAATTAGAGTGTTTTTCACAGGCAAAGATGATAAAGTTTCATCTTACATACGTTAGGCATGTTGCTGGAAGAGACTTTTACTTGGAGAAGGTTATCATACTTAAAAGATGGAGGGATAGTGAGAGGGAATCCTTCAAACACATGGACTGCAGCAATGGGCTTAATATGTCAGATTGTGAGGATAGCAAAGGATAGGACAGACTTCAGACTTGCCGTCCATAGGGTGGCTAAAAGTCATACTGGACTCAAGGAACATAAAATCAACAGTTTATTGTTCTATTTCCATGTGCATTGAAACAATTAAAAATGCAATGGTTTGGAGCAAGCCCACTTTAGTCTTTAAAAATGTACATCCTTCTCTTTAACACTTTGAAGAGGTTCTTAGCAGCAGATTTGTGCAAAACAGTACATCATTTGATTTCTCGACTGCTGCTTCCATGGGTGTTGATTGTGCAGCCAAGTAAAATTAAATCCTTAGCAATTTCAATCTTTCTCCATTTACCGTGATGTTGTGTATTGGTCCAGTCATAGAGATTTTGCTCTCTTGAAGCTGAGCTATATTCTATACCGATGTCTGACCTTCTTTATTAAGTACTTCAACTCCTCCTCACTTTCTGCAGGCAAGGTTGCATCATCTGCATTTCTTGAGTTGTTGATGAGTCTTCCTTCAATCTGTTGTCACTTTCTTTTATACATAGTCCAGCTTCTCAAAAGACTTTCTTATCATACTGATTAAAATAAGTGGGCTAAAGGACCTACCTCAGATATATATATAGCTGCTGATTTTAAATTATACAGTATCCCCTTATTTTATTTGAATGACTGCTTCTTTGTTTATATATACAGGTTCCTCAATTGTTCTGGGGTTTCTGTTGTTCACAAGGTTATTTACAATGTATTATGATTTAAACAGCTTAATGTCTTTTCCTAGTCAATACAACAGGAGTCTATATATCTGGTATTCTTTTTCAACCAAGATCTTTCTAAGGTCAGTTAATGCCCCTTATTCTACATCCTTTTCTCAATCCAGTCTGAATCTTTCGCTCTAAGTATGTTGTTGTTTTGTGTCATTAAGTCATCTGCAACCCACAGTGACCCTATGTAAAACCAGAACTTGGAGACAGAGATCATGCTTGGGAGGGTTGAGGGACAGCACAGGAGAGGAATACGCTCGATGACATGGATTGACTCAGTGACTGGGGTAATGGGGGTCGGTGTGTCAGAGACAATAAGATTCACTGAGAATAGAGCAGAATTCAGAGCTGTTGTACATAGGGTCGCTATGAGTAGCAAGTGACTCGGTGACAAATAACAATAACATGTGAAATGAAGTATCACTGTTTTTGCCTCTAAGGAGGATGCTGGTTCCTCAAAGGATATTATTTTCACCTTCATTTGGACCAATGTTTATTATATGGTGTCATTAAGGTATACTCCACTTTGAGGAGGCAACTCTTTCCCAGTAATATTTTGAGGGCCATCAAACATGAGGCAATCATCCTCCAGCACTATATTGGGCATTTTTCTATTGCTATCTGTAGAGCTTTGGAGAGGCCATGATGCCAAAAGTGGATGGTCAGTCTTGTTTCAATATTGTGTTAATCTTCAAGCTCCACTGAGTCCTGCGTGTTAGAAAAGACTCTGCTGATAGTGGAAATACCAGTGGCAAAGCTTCCAGTATCACAGAAACATGCAAGGCATCACATTACGGCAAAATGGCAGTCAAGAGGTGAAACACAATTGTAAGAGCTGGAAAATGCCAAGTTTGTGGACTACAGATTTCTCCTGATTGAGTCAACTGAAGGGTTTGAAAACCTTAAGGTTGGCAGGTAAGAGAGCAGGCTATTGGATCTAAAGATGAGCGAGTAAATAATTCTTATTATGTGTATACACCTGGTTCAAGTCCAAAAAGCCAGAGACCAGATGAGGATGAGTCGAATGCATGGGTTAAATCAAGTAAAAAGCTAAAGACTTTTGTCCACATATACTTAATGCATGCTGTATCCTGAAGAAATCCTCTTTCAACACATTGCAAATCTCTCATGAATGTGATTACTGTATAGTTAGTTTTATCAGAGGTAATGACTTCATCATAACTGTCAAACCTGATAGATAATTAAAGCCCAAACAAGCTAACAGAAAATTTCCATGAGACCATGTTTGGTACATTTGCATAACATAACACTGCTTAAAGTCTTCTCTTGTAAGAAATTTGAAAAAAAAATATATTATCTTTTATTAGCTTGAGACTCCAAGCGCTGAATTTCATATTTCCTGGTTTTTTGTTTTTGGGGTTTTTTTTTCAAGTTTTATTAATTTGAAACTCCAAATGTTTGAATTTCACATTTTTAGGGGTTTTTTTATGGTCTCTGTGAACAAACATTCTTCATGACTGTCCATTATCTATAATTTACATCCACAACTGACTAAGTAGGAAAGACAAAGAAACAAAAGACAAAGTTACAAATTGAAGACACTTCATACTGGAAATGAGAAGATTATAAAACCAAGTGTGTAATCCATGTCTGTTAAACATGCTTTATAGAAAAGCACAAAATATTGCAGAATTTTGTGTTTAATAAGAACAATTTGATGGTGACAACCTGAAGCAACAAGCACAAAGAGATGAAAAGAGATTAGCTATAAAATGTATCACCACACAAATAGAAAGAGGGCAGCCTTTTACAGATTCCAATAGCTAAGAGAGAAGGGAGGTCTACTATATACCCATGGAAATTCGCTATTACCTCAAGTTATTATAAACTAGATAAAAAAAACAGGAAAGGCTAGACATAAGCCTGTGAATACCTATTATTCTAGCTTTATTAACAATATAATTGAATGGGTTTGCTAATATAAGAATCACATGTCTTTATAAACAGTTTTAAGTTCCTTTGAATTTTTATAGCCTCTTTCAATTTGCCTTCTTAGAGCCATGCTGTGGGCATTATTGATCAATACAAAGGTATTGCAGAATATAATCTTAAAGTATTGCATAAAAAAAGTCTTTCTAATAGCAATATTCTTGTTATTGAATTACATTAATCCATATATTCACATTATAATCAGCTCTACAGTACTTAAAATCAAAGGATTGCTATAGAATTAAACAGGAATTTTTAGCGCAAAAAACTTATTCCAATATGAATTATTATTTTTCTCTATCTCAAGATAAATATGTATTTTCTACCTGGTCACTAGCCTTTTTTTTTTATTTTATTTTTGGGTGACCTTCCGATTTACCTTTGGGATATTAGCCCAAATTAAATTTCTGTTTAATTTGTCAAAATTAATCACCAGGGCGCTCTGGTATCCTAGCGTTAAGAATCTCTGCTGCAATCGTGAAGGCATGCACGTCAAAATCAGGCAGCTACTCCTTGGGAAAAGGATGGGTAATCTCCTTCCCTGTGATTACTGCCTCTAAAAAGGCATAGCAGGCTCAGCTCTGTGTCAGTTCTGACTCGATGGTACACAACAACAACAATCACTAATTTTCAATTTCAAAATTAGATATTTAAAAAAAGCATTTCTGTCTTCCTATATTCAAAGATGACAATTTTTTGTGTGTTAGACAGAAATAAAAATTAATTGTAAGTAATTGCTTATGACTTGCATTGAATAAATCAGAATTTCATTTGGATTTTGTTGTTGTTGTTGTTGATTGCCTTTGAATCAAGCACGACTCATAGCAACCCTATGAACAAAAGGCCTGAAGCCCTGCTGCAACTATCAACATTTATCAAATCTCATAGAGTTTCTGGAGGCATGTTGCTTAGGGAGTGGATGCCACTCCTGCTTCCAAACCTGTCATAAAATGTTATTCTTGTTATGTGCCATTGAGTCACCTGCTGTGTATAACAATCCTATATACAGAAGCTCTGAACACTTCCCTGTCCTGAGCCAATTTCACTAATTCTGACACATCAACCCCCATTCTCATATGCTGTCCACCCACCCTTCCGAGCATTATTTTCTTCTCCAAAGACCAATGTCTCCTGCTCATGTGCTCAAAGTAAGTGAAGCGATGCTTCAAAATCCTAGCCTCCAAGTAAAGACTTGGTTTATCTTTATTAATTATTGGAAAGTTTTAACAGTCAGTGGATTCTTGAAACAAAATACTTTTAGTTCATAAGAATAGTTAAATAAGAGTTTAAGAAGAAAAATTATTTGTCCAACAATTTTTTATAAATGTTGAACCCTTCAACTATATTTCTATCGATATTTCTTAAGAACAAATGGAAAATTCCTAAAGTCAGGAACCAAAATTTATACTAAGATTTCTACCAATAAGTACTTTAAATCACTAGTAATAATCACAAAAGGACTAAATTTTAAGAATACTTCTAGTTCTACAAAAAAACAGCTGCTGATGTTTTTAAAGTATTACTAGTTTTGAAAATAATATTGAGCCCTTACATAGCACTTCAAACTGGACATACATATATACTTAAATAATAACCATGGGTTAAATAATAAATATAGAAAAATAGTCACCCCCTCCAGATATCTATTACTCCCCAAGACCTGTAAATATATTATGTTCGATAACAAAGGAGAGAAGTAACACTTTTTTTTTGTTATCAGCAACCAAGCTTATTCCAATTGTTAGTAACCCTGCAGAGTAACACTGTTAGTTCTAGTGGCCTCGTGGTAAGAAGCTGTGCTGCAATATTAAAGGCACCTGCTTTGAATTCTCCAGATACTCCATGGAAAAAAGATGAGTTATCTCCCCCTGTGTGATTTACTGCCTCTGAAAATCTGCTGGAGGGTTAACTATTTGTCAGTTCATATTCATTTAACAGCACACAATGGCAACATAAAGTCTTCCAGGCTATAACCCTTATAGAAGGAGATCTTCAAGTCTTTTCTCCTGACGAGCCACTGCTGGGTTTAAATCCTGGTGGAGAATTAACATGTTGTTGTTTGGTAACAATGAGTATAAACAGACTCATAACTGAATCCAATGAAGATTGGATTTTCACAGACAGAAAATTGCACAGGAGGGGGGTAATCCATTTTTTTTTTCACTCCCATGGAGCAGCCGGTGGATTAGCAGCTGGTGGATTTGAGCCAGGTGCCTTTGGGTGGGCAGCACAACTCCTTACCATTAGTCCACCAGACCTTCCCAATCGATTAAACCTCGTAAGTGGGTTTAAACCTTAGACCTTTGGTTAGTAGAATTAACATAGCTGGTAGAATGGAAGATTTTAACTAGTTAACTGGAAAAATAAGGAGGTTAACTTGGAATATGTGTACAGATTTAATGAGAATAAAGAGTCTTTCAATGAGAAAGAACGAAGCAAATCTGTGTTAGAGTTATTTAGTGTGAGGAAAAAAGGACTGGGTATTTGAAAGTGAAAGAAGGCTGTATGTCAAGACTTAGGGGCAGCTTCTAGGACTGTGGAAACCACTCTGTTACCACAGAGCCTCTAGAAAGGAGCACAGATTTGCTTTGTTGTTATGTGCTGTTGAGTCACCTGCAACTCATATTGACCCTAAGTACAGTAGCTCTGAAACCTGCCCTATTCTGAGCCAATCTCACTGTCTCCAACACACATACCCACATTAGTACACCAGTTACTTACTGACTTACTTGTCAATCCATCTTATCCAGGATCTTCCTCTCCTGTGCTGTCCCTACATCCTCCCACACATTAAAACTCCAGGTCACATGCCCAAAGTATGTGAGATGCAGCTTCAGAATCCATGCCTCCAGGGAGCAGTTTCATTTCACCCTCTCTCCAGGACAGATCTGTTAGTTCTCTTGGCTGTCCATGGAATGTTCAATACTATTATCCAATACAACTCAAAGGCATCAATTCTTCTATCATACTTAGATATTGTACGGCTCTCCAATTTATAAT
>NW_006399828.1:2472972-2520213 GCF_000299155.1 Elephantulus edwardii
TGATTTCTTCCCTTTACTTTGACTTTTTGGTATTATAGTGTAATATTTAGAGTCTTTTCTCACATCCATCTTGATCTTTTCTTCCTCCTCTGTCTTTTTAATGACCTTATGCATTCTTCATGGATGATATTTTTGTTATATACCCATAGCTGTTGTGGTCTTTGTTCATTTGTGTTCAGTCTCAAACCTGTTTTTGTATTTCAAGAAGGATCTAAAAATGGTCTTTTTATCAATGAATGTGACCCTGTTTTTTCTCGTTTTTCCTTTCCAGGATAGTAGGTTGTATGATTGATTCAAGGTGTCACACACCAATCAATTTTTTTTTTGCCAATGCCTAGTATGTCAATATTTATGTGTTACATTTCTTCATTAACAGTGTCCAAATTTCCTATGTTCATACTTCTCACATTTCAATAACTTATATCTATTTGTAACTGTTCCTCCTCTTTTGTGTTTCCTAGTAGAAAGACTCAGTATCCGGTATCATATCTGCTAGACTAGTCTAACTGTGCTTTTTGGGGCATGGAGTTATTGATGGCCTGTTATTTCAGAAGAGGATGATCAGTCCTTCTCCCTAGACTATCTTAATTTGGATGCTCAGCTTTAGAACAATAACTGACAGATAAGTATTTTATCCAAAATAACATATGAAAGACCCCTACCTATTACACAGTTGGCAGATTTGGGGTTGGTCCTACCCCTGCTTTGGTGGTTGCATCCTGTTTCCCTTCCCCCCACAGCCAGCACCCTGCTGCTTTACCCTCTCCTCCCCCTCCAGCACCTCACCACCACCACCACCACCAGCCAAACTGGTATGGTGGGTAAGGCCTTGGGCCATCTTCAGAAGGGTCAAGTATTACATTACGCTATTTTAAGGCAGTAAATTTGTTGTAATTTATTACAGCAGCAGTAGGAAACTAATACAGACTCCATTATATTCATATGGTTCAATAAAGGTAATCAGAGAATACAATAAGATCACAGAGCAAGAAACTAATCCAAGTCATAGTGAATCTGGAAGAGGTAAAGAAAATATTCTCCTAAGGAGTGATGTTGAAGCTGAATTATAAGGACTGATCAGTGTTTGATGAGCAGAAAAGATAAAAGACAATAATTTTAAGCAGAGATAACAGCAAGTGTAAAAGTCCACAAAGGGAGAAAATATTGTTGTTGTTTTTAGGAGTTGTCAAGTCCAGTATGACAAAAATGACTATGAATAACAGACCTATCTTTTGTCATCCTCATAATCTCTGACACACTTGATGAACCTGCTGCAGTCACTGTATCAATCTATCTCATCAGGGTTCTTTCTTTATTTCATTGACCTTCAGTCTTTCCAAACATGATGTCCCTTTCCAAGGAATAGCCCTCTTAGCAACTTGTCCAAAGTATGTGAAATGAAGCTTTGTCATCCTTACCTCCAAGTGGTATTCTGAGTTTACTTCCTTTAAGACATATATCTTTGCTCTTTTGAAAGGCCATGATATATTCAGTATTCTTCTCCAAGACCACAACTCAAAGTCATCAATTCCTTTTATTTTCTTTTTAAATTGTGGTTTTAATAAAGTTTAAAGAAAGGTTGGCTTTACAGTCTTTCATTCTTGTGCATTTTCCTCCCTCCTTAACCATTTCCCTCCCTCCAGCTCACTTTGTAATACATCTATTATCCTTACTGTTAAATGTTGTACATATAAGGCTCAACCATACATTCTTTTCAGACAGTCTTTCCCTGTCTGTTCCATTGAAATAATCATTATATGTCCGCTTTTCAACTCTTTTCCACTCCTGTGTCAGTACCATTATATAATAGCAGTGTTGTATAGTAGTTGTCCTTTCGTGACTGAGATGTTTACTCAGGATAATGTCTTCCAGACTCATTTATGTTGGGAATTTTAAATGGTGGTACTACCACTATGGAAAGCTGCATTGTACTTTTCAAAAAGTTGGAAATGGAAATACCATTTGCCCTAGCTATCCCACTACTGGGAACATGTGCTAAAGAAATCAGAGGTGTGACTCAAAAGAGATGTATGTAGATCTATATTTATTGCTCCATTATTCAAACAATATCAAAGAGAATAAAGTGGCCTAAATGTCCATTAACAAACAAATGGATAGAAAAACTATAGTACATTCACACAATAGAATATTACACAGCATTGAAAAATTATGAATTTGTAAAACATTACATAGTAAGGCATCAGTTCTTCTCATCCTCGTCCAGATGCATAGCAAGTAATTTAAAAGACCGCCTGAATCAGACATGCTTTGACCTTCAAATAGACACCGTTGTTCTTCAGTATTTTGGAGAGAGCTCTGACAGCTGACTTGCCAACGTAATGTGTCTCCTGATTGCTGACTGCTGATACCAAGGGTATTCATGGTGGATCCAAGCAAGATGAAACCATTAATAATTTTAATCATTTCTCAATCTCTCACAATGTTGCCTGTTGGCTCAGAGGTGAGGACCTTTGTTTTCTTGATACTGATGTGTAATCCATGTAAAAGACTGTTGCCCCTGATCTTCTGCAGCGAGCTTTTTAAGTCCTCCTCACTTTCAGCAAGCAAGGTTATACATACGATAGCAGTTGGGAAACAAGTGGGGAGGAAACATAATGTGCATTGTATATGAAGCTAATGAGAGTGCATTTTATCCTGTAGATAGGAGGACCAGAATGGAAAGAAAAGGATGAGCTTTGAAAATTGGAAGAGGTAGAATGAATAAATAATTTCAATGTCAAGGTTCTAAGTTTTCATATTTTGGCACTGTTATATTGGAAATTATTCAACAATATCGCAAATAACACACAAAAGCAAAATCCTGCTGAAGATGATCCAAAAATTACTGGACCAATACATTGACAGAGAACTACCAGAAATACAAACTGGGTTTAAAAGAAGTCGTGGCACCAGAGACATTATCTCCAATGTCAGATAGATCTTGGCAGAAAACAAAGAATACCAGAGAAATGTCTGTGTAGATCACAACAAGTGTGGCTAACCTTGAGAAAAAAATAGGAATCCCAGAACACTTGATTGTGCTTATGTGACACCTATACTTGGAACAGGAAGTAGTGCTCAGAACAGAACAAGGAAATACTGCATGGTTCAAATTCAGGAAAGGTCTATGTCAGGGATCTATCCTGTCCCCATACCTTTTCAATCTGTATACATAACATATTATTTAGGAAGCTGGGCTCTATGAGGAGGAATGTGCCATCAGGATTGGAGCAAGACTCATCAACAATCTGTTATGCAGATGACACAACTTTGCTTGCTGAAGGTGAGAAGGACTTGAGTACTTGCTGCAGAAGGTAAAGAACTATAGTCTTCAATATGTATTGAAGTTCAACATCAAAAAGACAAAAATTATCACCACTGGGCCAATTGGCATCACTGTGATAGATGGAGAATAAATTAAGGTTGTTAACAATTACAGTTTGCTCAGCTCCACAATCAACACTCTTGAAATTGAAAGATGAATTGCATTAGGAAAATGTGCTGTCAGGAACTTCTACAAAGTACTGAAAAGAAACAATGTCAGTCTAGAAATTAAGGTGTGCATAATCCAGTCCATGGTCTTGCATCAGAGAGCTGGACAATGACTAAGGATGACAGAAAAAGAATATATGGCTTGTAGTCATGGTGCTGGAGGAGATACTTTAACAAACCATGGACCAGCAGGAGAACACATAGGTATGTCTGTCTTGGAGATGGTGAAACAAAGTTTTTCAAAGTCCATCTAGGCATGTGGCCAGGAGGGACCTGTCCTTGGAGAAAGACATAATGCTTGGAAGGGTGGAGGAACAGCTAGGAGAGGAAGACCCAGATGAGATGGATTGATACAGTTACTGGGGCAATGAGTATAGGTGTGTCAGAGTCAGTGAGATTGGCTCAGGACAGGGCAGGCTTCAGAGGTGTTGTACATAGGGTTGCTATCAGTCACAGGCAACTCAGCGGGACATAACAAAAATAACAACATATTGGAAAACCAGTAGCAATTGTCATTTTGTTATATATATTCCCATTCTGGTCAATTTCAAGTTATTTCAGCATCACATAATTGAACACAGTGCTATGTATGTGCGACAAATGAGTCTCATAGGCCAATACCTGCCAGCTCCAACATAACACTTGTATTTTTCTAAAATTAATGCTAAACCCAGAAACAAAAAGCCCTTGGAAATCTTTGCTGCATCTTGTTCTTCTCTGTCCAAGCTCTGAAAAGTATTAGTGGTGCTCCTTTTAATATTCTATGAATGTTATATTCCACGAAGTTATTATCCTATGGTCCATGAAACCGTCCTCTCCTGAGGTCTGAGGTGAAGTTTTCACCTGTCCAGTAGAATGAAGTCATCACAGGACAGAAGTTTGAAGCTGAGCTATGGGTCTAACCTACTGAGTATGTAATGGAAACAGTCAATATGATCTTTCTGTATTCTATGCTCTCTGTTTCAACAGTGCTTCTCTCTTCTATTGCAGCTTTTTTCACTCTGTGTGCAATCTCTGCCCTTGCCATAGAAATCTCTGTTAAATAAATTTAGCTAACTCCCTTCATTGGTATCATCTGAGATGGTTTTCAGAGGAAATATAATACCTTCACTTTTTATAATCTTTTCAAACAATTACTGAATATTCCTCCACAGAATGAGGCTTGCTATTGTTCAGATTCTTCTGCAAAATTCCTCTCTACCACAGCCATCATACAGACAGACTTATCTAAAGATAAATGCTGTACAAAAGCTCATACAACTTAAAATGTAAAACAATGAAACAGTGGGAATGTGAAGTACACTATATTTGTGAGAAAGTACAAATCATAACTCATGCATTGTATATTGTATTAGATTTAGATATCCTTAAAATATATTCTTCTTGCTTATTTATTAACTTTAAAACAAAAGTTATCAATTAATGATTGTTTCTATTATAAAACTAAAGTACTCATTACCATGCAAATAAAAGCTCAAGCAACTATAATTTCATAAAATTGTGATTTAGGAATAGTTGCCAAGCTTTTAGTTCTAAAATATTGCATACTGTATATTGATTTTAAAGAGATAAAAGCAAGATAAGAAACAAATGCTTTTGTTCATATAGGCCACAATATCAGACATGAAGAAGTCAATGAGGAAATACAAAATTAATTACTTTATTTAATGAATATTCATCAAGTATTTACAGCTAACCAGGGATTGCTCCGTTTGAAAAGGTAAAATAATCCCTGTCCCCAAAGGTTTCAAACCTAAAAAAACCCAAAAAAACTTTCTTTCAAAACACAATTGGTCAAGGATTTTATGTCAAGTTATGAATTGTTCAATTTCTATATTACAGAAGAAATTAAAATTGTGCATTGCAGAGATAAAGCTTTAGCTGGCTGTGGGAAAATATGAATCTGTGACAAGTTGACAGAGTTCTAAAAATTCAATTTTGTCTTTACTTCCTCCTTTCTTTCCATTTCTTTTGCTGTTAGTAGCTGCATTCCACTGACAACATATAGTTCTTTTGTGAATAAATGAATATTCTTGCAATGCCCCCAGTTTGGCTGTGAGCTCTGGGAAGTGCATCAGAACTTCATCTAAATGAGCAAAAGGTTAGTAAGGTGACAGCTAATTAAACACATTCTAATTCCATTTTTAATATCCCATAGCATCACCAGCAACTTTTGTCATGTCTCTTTATAATCTCTTTGAAAGAAACAAAAATATTCTGCTTCTATCCCATAACTAATAATTAACAGGCTAACTCTGTAATTAAGGTTTTTATAGTATGCTAAATTTCTCAGCATTTACTTAGATATAATAGACACATGGAAATGTTATTGTCATAGTGATAGGGGTGTTTTAAATATAGTTTTTTAATATCAGTTTTAATGAGAGTTTACAGAGATTTTGGATTTCCATTCTCCAACACATAGAATACAATTGTGAAGACTATGGCCCAGCTGAGGTGCACCTTACTCTCCAGCCTGATATCATTGCTCTTTAGTACTCTGGAGAGGTCCCTGACAGCTGACTTTCCCAATGCAATTCATTTCTTGATTTCCTGGCTGCTGGAACAAAGAGTGTTGACTGTGGAGCTAAGCAAACTAAAACTGTTCACTATCTCAATCTTTTCACCATCCATACTGACCGAGTGGTGAGAATCTTTGTTTTCTTGATGTTGAGCTTCAATCCATATTGAAGGCTGCAGTCCTTGGCCTTCTACACCAAGTCCTTCAGGTCTTCCTCAGTTTCAGAAAGCAGGGTTGTGTCATCTCCATAAGACAGGCTGTTGATGACTCTTCCACCAATCCTGATGCCACATTCCTCCTCATACAGCCCAGCATCTCAGATGATCTGTTCTGCATACAGATTGAAAAGGTATGGAGACAGAATAAATCCCTGGTGGACACTCTTCCTGATTTTGAACCATGCAGTGTCTCCTTGCTTTGTTCTGACAAATGCCTCTTGGTCCAAGTATACATTTTGCATAAGAACTATGAAATGTTCTGGGATTCCGATTCTTCTCAGAGTCAGCCATAGCTTGTTGTGATCCACACAGTCAAAAGCCTCGCACAGTCAATGAAGCACAGATAGACATTCTTCTGGTACCCTTTGCTTCCTGCCAAGATCCATCTAATATTTGCTATAATATTCCTAGTACCACGACCTCTTCTAAACCCATCCTGCACATCTGGCAGTTTTCTGTTGACATACTTCTCCAGTCGTTTCTGTATAATTTTCTGCAGAATCTTGCTTCTATGTGATATTTATGATATGTTTCGATAATTTCCACACTCCATTGGGTCACCTTTCTTTGGAATGGAAACGTATTATCGATCTCTTCCATCACTTGGCCAGGTGGCTGTCGTCAAAAAAGAGATGCAAACGTTACATGGATCATCATAAGAATAAATATTCGTTCTCCTGAAAGGAGTCATAGAAGCTTTCACAGAAAATAGTATTTCCATCTATACTTGTATGTAACCTTGCTGTGTTCCCTTGCTCTGTTCTGACGACTGCCTCCTGGTCCAAGTATAGGTTTCGCATTTGAACGATCAAGTGTTCTGGGATTCCCATTCTTCTCAGAGTCAGCCACAGTTTGTTATGATCCACACAGTCAAATGCCTTTGCATAATCAATGAAACACAGATAGACATTCCTCTGGTATTCTCTGCTTTCAGCTAAGATCCATCTAACATCAGCTACAATATCCCTAGTACCACGACCCCTTCTAAAAGTCATCAGAACAGAGCAAGGGAACACTGCATGGTTCAAAATTGGGAAGGGCGTACGCCAGGGATGCATCCTATCTCCATACCTTTTCAACCTATATGCAGAACAGATTATCCAGGAGGCGGGGCTCTATGAGGAGAAATGTGGGGTCAAGATCGGTGGATGATTTATCAACAATCTGCGTTATGCAGATGACACAACCTTGCTTGCTGAAACTGAAGAGGACCTGAAGCACCTGCTGCAGAGCGTCAAGGACTGCAGCCTACAATATGGATTGAGGCTCAATGTCAAGAAGACAAAGATTCTCACCACTGGACCAATTGGCAACATCAGGATGGATGGTGAAGAGACTGAGATTGTACACAGCTTTAGTTTGCTTGGCTCCACAGTCAACAGTCTTGGCACCAGCAGTCAGGAAATTGCCATGGGAAAGTCTGCTGTTAGGGACCTCTCCAAAGTACTGAAGAGCAATGGTGTCTCTTTGGAGACTAAGGTGCGTCTGATATAGGTCATGGTCTTCGCAATCACTTGTTATGCATCAGAGAGTTGGACAATGACCAAAGAGGATAGAAAGAGAATTGATGCCTTTGAGCTGTGGTGCTGGAGAAGAGTATTGAGAATACCATGGATTGCTAGGAAAACAAACAGATTTGCCCTGGAAAGGGTTAAACCGGGTGGCTCCTTGGAGGCAAAGATTCTGAGGCTCCGTCTAACATACTTTGGACATGTTGTGAGGAGAGACCGGTCCTTGGAGAAGGTCATCATGCTTGGGAGGTGGAGGGACGGCGCAGGAGGGGTAGGCCCTCTATGAGGTGGATTGATTCAGCGACTGGGATAATCGGGATTGGAGTTTCGGAGACAGTGCAATTGGCACAGGACAGAGCAGAGTTGAGGGCTGTTGTACATAGGGTCGCTATGAGTCGCAAGTGACTCGATGGCACATAACAGCAACAACATACTTCTATGTAAGTCACACTATAGCCTTAAATTGAAGTATAAACTCAGAATGCATCGTAATTAATTTTCCTAAACTTCATTATATAAATATATTTTTTAAAAAAATACATTTCACTGAAAAGCTAGAATAAAAATATCTATTTTCATTTGACTACTTGGAAATAAGTGCATCTAAAGCGAACTAATAGAGGCTTTGACATGGAAACATAAGTCTGGAACTAAGACAAAAGCATGGTAATCAGTCCAGAAAAAGATAATTAAAACTCAAAGTTTCATACATCACTAGTTGTGATTTCAAATGAATGCTACATTTTCATTAAGCTTTCAAATTATATTGCCTTGGGCCTCACAGATTTGCAGAAGTTAACTTCTCCATTTCTACTTCCGCTGTGTTCCTAAATGTTCCCCATAATAATAGCCTCTCAAATACTCTCTTTTTCTATACTGAATATTGTAATATCTTTTCTATAATATATCACATTTCCTGGGCACACACCTCCCACATTGATGGCTACAGCTTCCACTGTTGTATTTGCAATTGTTGGAATACTGTGGAAGTGCTTCTGCTTGTAAATAGTATGTTTGAAGATTTTATTAATTAAAATCAGGTCATACAGGAGTTGGGTAGTCCCTAATTCATCATGATTTACGCTTTAAAAAGAGCCATAAACATGAAAAAGAGGATGACAAGAGGAGAAACTTCCAATATTATCAGAGCATACCAGAATCTAGGAGGGGTTACAAAAAGATCTATTCCTAGAACTTTCAGAGAGAATATGGCCTTGCTGACAATTTGATTTGCAATTTCTTAAACTGCAAACTGAGAGAAAAAAAAAAGTCTGTTATTTTACGCCACCCAATTTATGGCTTTTAAAAACCACAGCCCTAGGAAACTAATGCATAGGTTGCTTTCTTTTCTATATTAATCCTTTGCTAAGTCTTCAGTGTAACACCAAGAGTAAAATTTTACAAGATGCACAAAAGAAATAGTCATTTCCTTAAGAGTAAAGTGGATCTTCACTGTAAAAATATATCTTTCCTTATGGTCCTACTAAAAAACAAAATTATAAATTGCAAAGTTTAATAGCTCTATATCAATCCATTTTTTTTGTTTGCTCTAAATATATTACTACCCTTTTTTATAGTTTTCCCTTCTATGTAAAGGGAAAAGCAAGCTTGGCTCTTTGAAGTTTCTATTTCAAATCTACTGTGAGTTTTAAGAATATACATAGATTATATATCATTTGTATTGATTTGGGTAAAATGAAAATAAATTCTTTTTTCACTCATTCATGCATATTTTTTCATAACATTAACTACAATACACACAATGTTTGTTCATCAATTCATTGCATATTGTTTTAATCCTCACCATTTTACACAATTTTTCTTGAGATCATACTCCAAATTTTATTTTCAAGAGAAAAAATAATAAAGCCACATAGAACTTAAACTCTGTATCTACAAAATAAATACAATCTATGAAGGTGAAAGAACTGAAAGTGTAGTCAATTAATATCTGTATTAATGTACAGAGTAGTTTACTTTTTGAACCATCCCAAGATACAAACTTTTGTTTCAGTTGACAAAACTTTAACTTAAAAGATCATACAAGTCATATTTTTATTCTTTGTTTGTTTTATTGCTGAGGTTTCACCTTCTTTAAAAGCTGTTTATTTCCCAAAACAAATAATAGTTTTCCTGATTTCCAAGCATACTGTTGTTACTTAGTAGATTTCAACCCAGGGAAAGTCTCCATTGAGCTTCCAAGGCTGTAAATCTTTCTAAGAAGAGCCTACTTATGCATCTCTCCTGGAGAAGTTTGTGGATTTGAATCACTGACTTTTCTTTCAGTTACCACTATAATAAATTATACATTATTGTTTCAACTGGAGTCAGATGACATCATAGAACTAGGGCTATTCTATCTCTGTGTCAGATGGGTGTTGGCTGAAAGTAAAGGATACTAGGAAGATGTTTACTTATGTTGCTTTGACTATGCAAGTGTATTCAACTCTACAGATCATAATAAATTATAGATAACATTGACATGAACAAGAACTCAACAACAGTAAAATGAGCTGACACAAACTCTGCATATGACCAAGAAGCTTTATTAAATAGCAAAATTGGATACTGTGTAGTTTAAAGACAGGAAGTGTGTATGTCAGTGATGTATCCTTTTACTACGCCTATTCAGTTTGCATTCTGAGCAAATAAACTAAGAAACTGAGTCAAATAAAGAGTAATGTGAAATCAGGAATGGAGGGAGACTCATCAACAACCTGCAACACAGACAATACAACCTTGCTTTCAGAAAATAAAGGAAATTTGGAATATGTATTGATGGAGTTCAAAGATTGTGGACTTCAGAATGGATTATTCCTCAACATAAAGAAAACCAAAATTCTCAAATCTGGACCAATAAGCAACATCATGATAAAAAGGGAGAAGTTTGAAGCTGTCAAGGGTTGAATTTTTCTAGGATCCACAGTTAGCATCCATGCACCAAAACAAACAAACAAACAAACAAACCCAATCAAAAATTATATATTGCAATGTGCAAATTTTCTGTAAAGCATGACCTCAAAGTTCTAATGAGCAATTATATTACTTAATAATCATAAGATTGAGGTGCACCTAACTCAAGCCATTGCACTTTCGAGTAGTCCATATACATGTGAAGATTATAATTAAGAAAAATTTGATGCCTTGAGCTGTGGTGTTGGCAAAGAATATTTCATGGACTGTCAAAAAAGCAAACACATCTATCTTGGATAAATGTAGTCAGAGTATTCTTCAGAAACAAGAATGATAAGACTTATGGTGAACATACTATCAAGAGGAATATGTCACAGAAAAGAAGCCTGGAAAAATAGAGGGTGAAAGAGATAAAAGCAAACATCAGTTTCCCTAATGACTTCAATAATGGATCTAATTTGCATCTCTCTGAGAGCTAGGGATTTTGACCTTTTCTTGATGTGTGTGTGTGTTGTGTTTTGTTATGTTATGTTTTCCCCCTCTCCAGCTGAATATCTTCTTCAGCAGAATATCAAACAACAAATGCTGGTGAGGTTGTGCAGATTTGGAACTCTTGTAAAATGGTACAGCTGCTATGAAACTCAGTATGGCACTTTCTCAAACAGAAATAGAAATATCATTTGAACAAACAATTCCACTACTGAGAAAATACCATAAAGAAACAGAGCCACAATGAAAAGAGATGTATGTACAGCCATGTTTATTGCTGTGTTATTCACATTAATAAAGAGATGAAAGCAGCCCAAGTGCCATCAACAAATTAATGGATGGAAAAACTATGGTACATTCAAACAACGGAATATTACACTACATTAAAAAACAATGAACTTGTAAAACATTACACATGTAGGGAGCCTCAAGAATATTATGTTGAGTAAACTATTTCATTCACAAAAGAACAAACACTGCATAACACCTCTGTTATAAAATAGGACAGACAAAGGGGTTGGGAACACAATGGAAAAAGGGGGAGATATATATATATATATATCACACTAAAGGCAGCCTTCAATATTGATTGAAGCTCAACATCAAGAAAACAAAGATTCTCACCAATGGGTCGATTGGCAGCATCATGAAAGATGGTGAAGAGACTGAGATTGTTAATAGCTTTAGTTTGCTTTTCTCTATAATCAACATTCTTGGTACCAGCAGCCAGGAAATTAAAAGATGAATTGTATTGGGAAAATCTTCTGTCAAAGACCTCTCCAAAGTACTGAAGAGCAATGATGCCAGTCTGGAAACTAAGGTGCACCTGATCCAGGCCATGGTTTTCACAATTGCATGCTATGCATCAGAGAGCTGGGTGATGACTACAGATGATAGAAGGAAAATTGATGCTTTGAGCTGTGGTGCTGGAGAAGGGTATTGAATATACCATGGACTTCTAGGAGAACAAACAAATTTGTCCTGGAGAGGGTGAAGCCAGGCTGCTCCTTGGAGGCAAGAATTCTGAAGCTTCATCTGATATACTTTGAACATGTTGCAAAAAAGGATGAGTCATTGGAGAAGGATGTTATACTTTGGAGAGTGGAGGGACAATGCATGAGAGGAAGACCCTCAATTAGACGGATTGATTTAATGACTGATCTAATTGAGGGTCTTCCTGGAACAAGGCTACATTATGTGGTGGGATGGGGAAAGAAAATGTACAACAATGAAAAAAATAAATACTAAAAAAAATATCCAACAAGTCTGTGTAAAGCAGAGATTTTAAGGATGGTGAAGGCTCTGGTAGAGTTTCATTGTGCTACTTATTCATAGGGCTATTGAATTTTTATCAGACTTGACTGAATCTAACAGTAACAACAAAGATTCACTCAAATTTTAAATCCCATTATAGAATTAGTTTCTATTTTTTCATGTCTGAAATTTCCTAAAATATTTTTTAGTAAAATATGTCTGAATTATATAGTTATTGTTGTTGTGTGCTATCATCACAACCAACCCATAGCTAACCTTTCAGTAAATTTTTAGAGGTAATTAATAAAAAGGAGAGGATTGCCCACCTTCTCCTGCAAAACAGCCAGTTGATTCAAATCTTGGGCCTTCAGAATTGCAGTGCATTTTCTTATCAGTAGGCTGTATAATAGTACATCTATATTCAGCCAGGAAGCTCTGGTGGTCTTGTGGTAAGAAATTGTGCTACAGTCTCATAGGCACATGGTTCTACTTCACCAGCTGCTCTGTGAAAGAAAGATCGTCTCTTTCCATGCAATTTACTGTCTCTGAAAAGTCACTGGAGCATCCAGCAATGGCTTGATTCTGACTTGATGGCGCACAACAATAACAACATACTCAACTGTAATATCCAATTGACTACTGACCATCAAGCGCATGTTCCTAGGACCAGACTTTCTATCTAAATAAGGAGGTTGAGTGGACGTTGAGAAAAAGAGTCAGAGGAAGTTCAAGTGCATTGGGTAGAAGGGGCAGAAATTCATGAGAAGGAGCATAGTGATTTGAAGACTGATTAGGTTAAGAACAATCTACATGCTGAAGGATTGGAAGATAAAAATGGAAAAGTTACACTGGAGTACAAGTGAGACTCAGTCACACAGTTCTGCAATCGGGACTCTGGTTACAGTAATGTTGTGGTAAAGGTGACAGAGGTATTATAACCCTAAATTTAATGTGATGCTAGTTATCCCAAATTTAAGTATGTTTCAGATCTATTGATGATACTTACTCCACAGGGAAAAAAGCTACAATAGTGCAGACATGTACAATAATTTTTAAAATGAATATACCTTCTAAAGTTAATATTCTGATTTATAAATCAGACTATTTTCAAAGACTTCATCTTATTTCAAATACCAACTTCCTTATGTTTTAGTTTTAATAATTACTTTAATATACATCAACTAAATCATATTTTAACATTCAAATAGGCTCTCATTAGATTTACAATTCTTATTTAAGGTCATGACATTAGTTTCTATACTTTCTTTTTCTAAAAGTACTATAAAGGCAATTTTCTTGAGTAAATCAAACTGTGTAATTCAGGCAGAGCATTTCAACATAGCCCAAGGTAGAAATGTGGGTTCTTTCAGAGCAGTCAACTTAATTATGTTTCATTTTTATTCTTCCCATCAAAAGGACACATTCATACCTTTAAAAAGAGCTTATTAAAATAGACTCCTCGCATTTACATATTTCTGTAATTCTCTGTATACTATGAAAAAGCCAACAGGGTTACTGTAGGTCCTGTTAAACTTACTCATTTCTCTTCTAAGTAAACTGTCAACAACTATTTTATTTAGGTTGAAAAGTTTTGACCCCCGCTGCTTCATCCTAGGCATCTTTGTTTTGGAGGAACTAACATTTGTGCTTTAGTCTGTCCACAAGCAACTTGCCAGCTCCCTTTGGGTCATAGTCACCCACTTGATGAGGCAGAAAGAAGAAAAAAAGCAGGAATGATGCAATTTAAAACAACCTTCAAACTTGAAACAAATTTAAGGCTTCAGATTATTTTGAAAATTTGGGTTTCATCCATTGTCTCAAGAGAGTCTAAGGGACAGTGAGGCAGCCTAATGTGGAAAATAGCATGTGGGTAATGTAATATTAATATCTTATCATCAGCATAACTAGCCTGTTTCCAGTAATCAGAGAAAGGAAGACCAGAGTGTATACTTATACTAGTGGGATAAGAGGCTAGACTGCTAACTGCAAGGTCGATCGTTTGAGCCCAGCAACTACTCTGAGATGAAGATGAGACAATATTCTCTTTATATTTACAACTCAAAGGAGAGTGACCATGAATGAGAATAAACTCAACAATAGTGAAGTTTGGTGTTATTCTGTTCAAGACATAATAAATACAAATAAATAAAGTACTATGATTATCTAATCTCTATTAAATCATGATAATTCACATAATAAGCCATACAAGAGACCAGCTATTCTAGAAATAGCTCACCAAAAGGTCATTACCTAAATCTATCTAAGGAAAGAATGTGCTGATCAAAAGGAGAGGAAACTTAGCACCTGGTCAGTACAAAAAGAAAAGTCAATGTGGAAGCATTATCTTCACACTTTTCAACCTAATCTACAGCAAAGGGCAAAGTTCAGATCTGATTCATTGGCAACTAACAACAAAAACAGCAAAGATAACATTCATGAACAAGCTTTAACTACTCTTATCCTAATTGTTGTTGATGCTAATGTGTTATCAAGTTGGAACCAACCCATAGCTGACCCTCCAGTAGGTAAATCACATGGGAGGAGAATACACATCCTTCCAAGGAGCAATTGTTGGATTTGAATTGATCCTCATAGTTAACCAATAACTCTGAGACAGTATCTGAGCTGGATGTTATTAAACATTTGCATAATTTCTGAGTATCTTTTGTGTTGTTTGGAAGCATTTGTCCTATTTTTGGCTGTGTTGTTGTTGTGTACCATAGAGTTGGAACTGATCTACAGATGATTCTCCTGCAGATTTTAGATGGCACAAGAGATTGTCCATCCTCCTTCTTCCAAGCAGTTGGTGATTTGAACTGTGTGCCTCGGAAATTGCAGTGTTCGTTTCTTTCCACTAGGTCATCAGAGTGTCCTATTTCAGATACTTAATTAGTATTTGAAAAATATCTACTATTATGAGCTACAGCTTTCATTAGTTAAATTAAGTATTTATATTATCAGAATTCCAGATTCAGTTGTGATTTTTTAAAGAACTTAGAAGTTGTCTGCTCTATTTACAATGAAAAACTAAGCAAATAAAAAATCAAGAGTTTTCTTGTCCATGATGGAGAAGTGATGCCTTTGAACTGTGCTATTAAAGAAGAGTACGGAATATCCCGTGAACTGTCAAAGCAACAAACAGTTATATATTTGAAAAGATAGAGAGTGTACGTTAGAGACAATGATGATAAAGTTTTATCTCACATACTTCCAGTATGTTAATAACAAAGGCTGTTTCTTGGAGAGAGGCATCATACTTGAAAAAGTAAAGAGATGGTGATGGAGAGGAAGACCCTCAAACAGGTGGATTGACATAATGACTGCAGCAATGGGTTCAAGTGTGTCAGAGACGGCAGATGGAACAGGATAGGACAGGGTTCAGTTCTGTTGTTCATAAGTTTGCTATGAGTTGCACTTGACCCAATGCCACCTACCAACAGAGAATAAATGGTACAGAGCATATTACCACAACAAAATCTGGATATTAATTTAAAGAGATACAGTCATAAGCAACTAATTGAATCATACACTAGTTTATGGAGGCAAAGAAGTAGTAAGAAAAAAACCTTAATGGTAATTTTAATAAATGTCTGGGAGCTGGACTTGACTTGATTGAAAAGTCCATGGTATGCATCAGGTGCACCTCAGTCTTTAAACTGACATCACTGCTCCTTAATATTTTAGAGAGGTCTTTGATAATAGAGTTTCTTAATGCAAGGTGCCTTTTTATTTCATGACTGCTGGTACCAAGGGTGTTGATTGTGAATCCAGGTAAAACAAAATTGTTGACAATTTCATTTCTTTCTCCATCTATCACAATATTATCTATTGGACCAGTGGTGAGTATGGCAAAGCTTCATCTGATGTCTTGGGGCACATTGTTAGGAGATGCTAGTGGACAGCTAACATCATGCTTGGAAAAGTGGAGGTTCATAGAAAGAGGAGAAAACCCTCAATGAAATAGATTGGCATAGTGATGATCAAATATTTCAGAGATTGTGAGACTGGCACAGGACAGGACAGGGTTCAGATCTGTTGTTCATAGGGTCACTATGAGTTGTACTCGACTCAATGGCACCTAACAACAGACTAGATTGTTGTTGTTGTTGTTATGTGCCGTCGAGTCGTTTGCGACTCATAGCGACCCTATGTACAACAGCCCTAAACTCCGCCCTGTCCTGTGCCAATCGCACTGTCTCTGACACTCCCATCCCAATTATCCCAGTCACTGAATCAATCCACCTCATAGAGGGCCTTCCTCTCCTGCGCCATCCCTCCACCCTCCCAAGCATGATGTCCCTCTCTAAGGACCAGTCTCTCCTCACAACATGTCCTAGAAGAAAAAAAAATCAGAATCTCCAGAGGGTTTCAGTTATTTAAAAGACCCCACAGTCAATGGATTTACTTGTACTAATCCCATTTTCTATGGTCAAACATAAAAGAAAAAAATTCCAGAAATAGCATTGTCAAAAATACCCATAACTTTTTCCACAAAAACATATAGTGCCAAGGAGAAGACTTTATCCAAGCTTGTACCAATTGAGAAAAAGGCATTTCTACCTTTCCAGCTACATGCAGTCTTCCTGTTGCACTTAAATGAGGGGAAACCTGTACATAGCACAGTCGTGGAGCACACAATAACTAAAAATAAAGATTTAATCATAATGTTGGAGAATGAATCTCATTCACCATTACATCAAGAGAACACCAGAATAATAAAAATATATTACAGCTGATCTAGCTGAAAACACAAATTTTAGGTGAGGAAAAATTCTATGGGAAGCCCCAAGTGAACAGAGAAGATGGAAACAAATGGACACTAAAGAAATTTCAAGCCCTAGGTACCTACAACTACAGCAAGTCTTAAATATAATTCAACTCCTAGTCAGATTATCATAAATCTTCATGCTGAAATATATTTATCTCAATTCCTATTGCCCAATATATCCTGCCTAGTTTTCAATAACAAGAAAAAACAAAACAAAACAAAACAAGATCCAATTATGCTCAGAGGCAAGAATAAAATGCAATCTAGGGTGAAAGCATGTATTAGATTCAAACATGACACAAATCACCCTATGAGCAGAGTTAATTTCTTTGAAAAACTCTAGGTTTAGTATTTAAAAGGGTGCTAATCACTTGTTATGCATCAGAGAGTTGGACAATGACTAAGGAGGATAGAAGGAGAATTGACACCTTTGAGCTGTGGTGCTGGAGAAGAGTATTGAGTGTTCCATAGACTGCCAAGGAAACAAACAGATCCATCCTAGAGAGGGTTAAACCAGACTACTCCTTGGAGGCAAGGATTCTGGGGCTTCATCTGACATACTTTGGACATGTTGTAAGGAGAGACAGGTCCTTGGAGAGGGACATCATGCTTGGTAAGGTAGAGGGACAGCGCAGGAGGGGAAGACCCTCTATGAGGTGGATTGATTCAGTGACTGGGGTAATCGGGATGGGTGTGTCAGAGGCAATGCAATTGGCACAGGATAGAGCACGGTTTAGGGCTGTTATACATAGGGTCGCTATGAGTCGCAAACGACTGGACGGCACATAACAACAACAACAATCTAAACTATAGCAGGTAGAACTCATCAGGCATTAAACATGATAAAGGTGAAACAAAAAAAGATTTACAGCCTTGGAAATTTCATAAGGCACTTCAACTTTGTCTTAAAGAGAGTAAAAAATAACTCAATGGCATTAAGTTTAAGTTTATGGTTAATATATTAAGGACATTAAGAAAAAAAAATAACATACATGTCAAATAGCAAGGGCCGCATGGAGATAGTCATATACGACCATTGCTGATTCTTTTTGGTGGTCAGATTCTCCCATTCTTTTTCTGGTTCCAGTTAATCTAATGGAGAGACTAGCCAATCCCTTTGAGGCTAGGCTAATAGGCCCTATTTGCATTTTTGTTCCCATTCACATGTCAATCGATGGCTAGGGAAGCCATTTGAACAATAAACCCTTAACACCACTATACTAAAAAAAGCAGATAATGTTTACAGAGGGGGAAAAATCTAGAAAATGATTAAAATTAAATGCCAGATAGGAAAATGACACAGAAATTTAAAAATTATTTGGTAGATTTATCAGTATAAGGAAAATGGATCAGAAAAGAACAAGTGAACTTAAAGAAAAGCCAAAAGAATCTTCTCAAACCTGAAATACAAAAAGAAAAAAAGTGGAGAATAATATAAATGAGACAGTGAAGAAAAATTTAAAATGGTATTAACATACTATTATTTTAAAGTTAAAGACCAACCAAAAATAATGGATCGAGGAATCTCAAATAACATCAGAAAGACTAAATTTAATTAGAAAAAAAGGAGGGGGAATAAACCCCATATAACTAGGCACATAATTTTCAAAATCAAAGAGAAAGAAATGAAAAAATCTTGAGAGTAATTAAAAAAAAAATAATGCTTCCTAAAGAGGAAGACAGACAGTAGCTACAGCAGACATCCTGTTAGAAACAAAAGCAAAAATAACCCCAAAACTCGCAGTTGTTTTTGTTTTTGTTTTTGTTGTTATTATGTGCCACCAAGTCACCTGCAACTCATAACAACCCTATGTACAACAGCCCTAAACTGCTCTATCCTGTGCCAATCTCATGTCTCTGACACATTAACCCCAATTACCCCAGTTACTGAATCAATCTACCTCATAGAGTCTCCCTCTCCTGCGCTATCACTTCACCCTCCCAAGCATGATGTCCCTCCTTGCAACATGTCCAAAGTATGTCAGATGAGGCCTCCCTCAGAATCCTTGCCTCCAAGCAGCAGCCTGGTTTAACCCTCTCCAGGTTGAACCTGCTCATTTTCTTAGTAGTCCATAGTATATTCAATACTCTTCTCCAGCACCACAGCTCAAAGGCATCAATTCTCCTTTTGTGCTCTAGTCATTGTCCAATTCTCTGATGCGTAGCAAGTGAGTACAAAGACTATGACCTGAATCAGGCACACCTTAGTCTCCAGATTGACATTGTTGCTTATTCTTCAGTGCTTTGAAGGAATCCCTGACAGCAGACTTTCCCATTGCAATTCTTCTTTTAACTACCTGGCTGCTGGTGCCAGAGTGTTGATTGTGGAGCCATAGTGTGAGTGAAAGTCTACTGAAATAATTAGTTTTCCATTCTACTATTTATACACCATATGTATACACCATGGCATCGGTTGCAATCCCTTTAATGTCGCAGCATTCCTTCCCTTTCCTCCCTGGACTCCCTGTTTCTACTTGTCCTACTCACTTGCCTCTTCCTACTTTGTGAACTTTCAGTTTCATATGATTGTACTGAAGGGCACATTGCTCCCTGGTGTGAATATTCATTTTATTATCTATTGTTTAGTTGAGAGTTGACCTGTGGATAGGGTTCCATACTTGAAGAGTCCATTTTAGGGGTTCCACTAGTCAATCTGACATTTTTTATGTTCTACTTTTTTTTCCTCTCTCTTCTCATGACTTTCATTTTTGGTTTGTTTGTTTCTTCAAATAACTTTTATTTTAATTGATATTTTAACAAAAGCTTACAGAAAATCTGGATTTCCACTTATTCATTGTTGCACATTTTCCTCCCTATCCTTCCCCTGCAGTTCGCTTTACTCTTGAAAATGATCCACTAACACCATAATTAATAAACTTTCTTTTTATTCCTTGTCCACCTTTTGAATATATATGATGCATTTAAAAATGCTATAAACTGGATCATTCATGATTTAGTAATCGAAGTGTAATTTTGGCTTTATAACTATTTAATAAGGTCTCTTCCAGCCATTTTTCCCAATGCATATGTTGGTGACTACTGCGTTCATGGGATTTGATTCTGGATACAATCAAAATGAAAATTTTGACCAAGAGGAAAAAAAGTCTTGCATTATTATACAATTTCCTCCCCTCCCCCCAGTCGACGTTTCTATGTACTTCTTATTCTGAACTATTGTCATGCAAATAATACCTAATCATATATCTCTTTTAGACAGTTATTTCCCTCATCTATTTCAGTGCAGTGTTCATTATTTATCTGCTCTTTCTTAGTTTCCCCCCAACACCCGTATCAGGCCTGTTATAGGGGCATTATGCAATATTTGTCCTTTTGTGACTGAGATATTTCACTTAGCATAATGTCCTCCAGGGCCACCCATTTTGTAAAATATTTTATGAGTTTCTTGATTTTCCTTGATTTGCATAATATTCTGCTGTGTGAATATACCACAAATTCTCTATCTATTAATATATTGATGGACACTTGGGTTGCTTCCATCTCTTTGCTGTTGTGAACAATGCAGCAACAAACATGGTGTTCATATATATGGCAGTTCTAGTTCCTTCAGGGTATATTCCCAGTAGTACAATTGTTGGATCAAATGTATTTTTATTTCCAACTTTCTGAGAAAGACCCATACTGCCTTCTTACACCATCTTACAATCCCACCAACAGTGAATAAGCCTCCACAACCTCACCAGCATTTGTTGCTTGCTGTTCTGTTAAATTTTGCTATTTTGACTTCGGTGAGATGATATCTCATAGTCTATTTGATTTGTATCTCTCTTAGAGCTAGGGATTTTGAACATTTCTTCATGTGTTTGTTTGCCATCTGAATGTCTTCTTTGGTGAAGTGTCTGTTAATATTCGGTGTCCATTTTGTGATTGGGCTGTTTATCTTGTTGAAGCGCTGGAGTATTCTATAAATTCTAGAAATAAGTCCCTTATCAGACATGTTATCAAATATTTTTTTCCCAGTCTGTGGCTTCCCTTTTTACCTATTGGAGCTTTTTGATGTGCATGGGGATTTGATTCTTGGAAGATCCATTCACTTATTTTATCCTCTCCTGCTTGTAGGTTTTTCAGGGTGCTTAGGAAACTGTTCATGCTGTGGATTAGGGCTTCTAAAGTTCTTCCAAGCTTTTCTCTGATGAAGTGTATAGTCCCTGGTTTTACTCCTAGGTTCTAGATTCTCTACTTCCCTGATCCTTCATCTTTCCAAGCACAACATCCCTTTCCAAGATATAATAGCCTCACTTAGCTATATTTCCAAAATACTAGAGCCAAAGCTTTTCCATCTTTGCCTCTAGGAAAGACCTCAGCTGCACTTTCTCCAAGACATAGTTGTTTGTTCTTTTGTTAGTTCATGCAATATTCTGTACTCTTCTCTAGCACCACAATTAAAAGGCATCATTTCTTCTGTCATCCCTTTTCATTGTCTAGCTGTCCTCTGCTTAGCAGCTAAGTGAGAAGACTATGGCCTGAATCAGATGCACCTTAGTATTCAAGTTGCCATTTTTGTTCTTTGGAATTATGGAAAGGTCCCTGACAATGGACTCTCCCAGTACAATATACCCCTTAATTTTCACACTGCTGGTAACAAGGGTGTTAAGATTAAACCATTAACAGCTTCACTTCTTTTTCCATCTATCATGGTGTTGAGTATTGATCCTGTGACAAGGATATTTGTCTTCTTGATGTTGAGAAGTAATCTATACTGAAGTCCTTGATCTTCTGCAGCAAGTATTTTAGATCCTCCTATCTCCATACCTTTTTAAACTATATGCAGAACAGATTATCCAGGAGGCTGGGCTGTATGAGAAGTGTGGCATCAAGATTGGAGGAAGATTCATCAACAATCTGTGTTACACAGATGACACAATCCTGCTTACTGAAACTGAGGAAGACCTAAAGCATTTGCTGCAGGTCAAGGACTGCAGCCTGCAATATGGATTGAGGCTCAAAACCAAGAAAACAAAGATTCTCACCACTGGGTCAATTGGTAGCATCAGGATGGATGCTGAAGAGATTCATATTGTTAAAAACTTTAGTTTGCTTGGCTCCACAGTCAACATTCTTGGAACCAGCAACCAGGAAATTAAAAGATGCCTTTCAATGGGAAAGTCTGCTGTTAGGGATCTCTCCAAAGTACAGAAGAGCAATGGTGTCACTCTGGAGACTAAGGTGCACCTGATACAGGCCATGGTCTTTGCAATCACTTGCTATGCACTAGAGAGCTGAACAATGATGAGGGAGAATATAAGGAGAATTGATGCCTTTGAGCTGTGGTGTTGGAAAAGAGTATTGAATATACCATGTACTGCTAAGGAAACAAACAGGTTCGTCCTAGAGAGGGTTAAAGCAGGCTGCTCCTTGGAGGCAAGGATTCTGAGATTTCGCCTAACACACTTTGGATATGTTGCAAGGATGGACCGGTCCTTGGAGAAGGACTTCTGCTTGGGAGAGTGGAGGGACAGCGCAGGAGAGGAAGACCCTCTATGAGGTGGACTGATTCAGTGACTGGGTTAATAGGGATAAGTGTGTTGGACACAGTAAGGTTGGCACAAGATGGAGCAGGATTTAGGGCTGCTGTACATAGGGTCACTATGAATCGCAGGTGATTTGACAGCATATAACAACAACATCCTCACTTTCAGCAAACAACGTTGTGTCATCTGCATAATGCAGGTTATGAGTATTCCTCTAATACTAATGCCACAATCTTCTTCACTGAGTCCAGCTTCATAAATTATTTACTCTGCGTACAGATTGAATACGAATAGATAAGGGATACATCCCTGACATACTTTCTCTGATACTAAACCGTGCATTGCTGTTCCCTTGCTTTTTTTGGACAACAGCTTCTTGATCCAGGTGCAGGTTTTGCAAGATCACAATTAAGTGTTCTGGGTTTCCCATTCTTCTAAATGTTAGCCATAAATTGCTACAATTCACACAATCAAAAGCCTTTGCAAAGTCAATAAAACACTTGCATAGATGTTTATTATCTCTATTAGTGCATAATTATATATTTAGCATTATTTACCTTTCTTAATTTACTCTTGTGCACCTCACAATAATCTAATTAGTCTTTGGTAACATTCTGTTTCCTTTCCTTATTCAAGCTTTTGTTACCTTTACCTTGATTATTTGTCTGTTCTCTAGTTGGTTATTTACCTTCTAATCCAGGGTAATACTGAAAACATATTTCTTTCTATACATAAACCTTTTTGTCAACTTTTTGTAATAGTGGTCTCATCTTACTTGAATTTGTGATGCTTCGTTATGTTCAGTGGTCCATTACGCATGTGTGCCCCAGTTTGATTGTCCATTTATCTGATACCTAGCACTTATGTTATTTCTACCAGTTTGAGATTGTGAATAATTCTGCAATGACCGTGCTTAACAATGAATACAATTTCAAACCCCCCACACTCTCCTTAGTATTTTCTGTTTACTGGTGTGTTTTGTTTTTAAATTTTGTTGTTATTGCCTGGGTGAGAGGATATCTTACTGTTGTTTTGATTTGTGTCTCATTTCACATGCAAACAAGATTCTGCTGAAGATTATCCAAAAACAACTGGAACAGCACATCAATAGAGAACTGCCTGAAGTGCAGGCTGGGTTTAAAAGAGGCTGTGGTACTAGGGATATTACAGGTAATGTTAGATGGATCTTGGCTGAAAGCAGGGAGTACCAGAGGAATGTCTATTTGTGTTTCATTGACTATGCAAAGGAATTTGACTTTGTGGATCATAATAAATTGTGGCTGACTTGACTGTGATTATGTGAAACCTATATACTTGGACCAGGAGGCAGTCATTAGAACAGAGCAAGGAAACACTGCATGTCCTATCAAAATTGGGAAGGGTATACACCAGGGATGTGTACCTTTTCAACCTATATGCAGAACAGATTATCGAGGAGGCTGGGTAGGCTCTGTGAGTAGAAATGTGACATCAGGATTGAGAAAGATTTCTCAATAATCTGTTTTATGTAGAAGACACAAACCTGCTTGCTGAAACTGAGGAGAACCTGAAGCACTTTTCCAAGCATGTGTTCTTTTCCAAAGACCAGCTCCTCCTAACACTATCCCTGAAATATATGATATGAAGCTTCACCACCTTTGCCTTCAAGAGACCTTTTGGCAGTCATTGAGATAGCCAGTACTATGCTTCAACACCACAACTTCAAGAAAGCATATTCCCTATTCATGAGCATCATATGGTGGTTTTTTTCCATTGTAGATTTTTGGGTTTTGTAGTAGTACTTTGTAGTACTTTATTGTGTTATTTTGTGTCACTGATTAAGCTTATTTCTAAGTATTTTATATTTAGAGTGGCTATGGCAGAGATCATGATTTTGGTGCTGGCAAGGGCAAGACTTCAATCTATGTTCAAGGGTGATATCAGTCACAGTAAACTTAATGGCCCATTAACAACAACTGCAAACACACTATTGTAAATGACTGATTCTGTATGTTGATCTTATGTTTTGTCACTATCTTCTCTTAGTTTCAGTCACTGGGCTCCCTTATGTACAAAATCATATAATCTGCAAACAGAAATTATATTACTTCTTCCTTGCCAAATTGGATGCTTTTTATTTCCTTTCCTTATTTCTCTGAACACAATATTAGTTAAGAGTGATGACAGAGGGCATCATTGTGCATACAAAATTAAGCTTGAAATAAGTAGCATAAAGATACTACTGTTGAAAAATTTCTCCAAATATTTAGAAATTGGATCATATTCTTCTTTTGATTGTTGTCACAACTAAATTGTGATCAAAATAAATCTAAAGAGAAATATAAACATATTTATAATAAATAAAAATATGATTAATAGAAACAGTGGTTTGGAGGCACATTTATAGAATTAAATACTAATCTTTGTAGGGAAGTTCTAAAATCAGTAACTTTATATCAACTGCAGGAAAGCAGAAAACAAGAACGTTTAAGCTTAAAGCATGCAGAAGAAAATTAATTTACTAAAGTTGAAAACATGAATGTAATGGCAAAAAAACAACCAGTACTATCTAAAGTTGGTTTGTTGAAAAGATCAATTAAATTAATAAGTGTCCAGCCAGGCTAATAAATGGAAAAAAGGAGAAACAACAAATTATAAATATTGGACAAGAAAGAAGGATAATTATTAATAATACCTTGAACATTAGAAAATAACAAAGGAATAGAATGAATAATTTCTTATCTGTATATTTGATAATTTGGATGAACTAGAACAATTCCTTGAACAACATAAATTACCAAAACTCATACAATAAGATGTTGTTTGTTATAAGGTACCATCAAATTGAGTACAATTCTCTATTAAAATAAAGTTATACATTCAAACTTTTTAAAAAAATACACCAGACAGTTCACATGCTTCCACTGATGAATTCTACATTTAATGAAGAAATTACACCAATTCTCTGTAATGTAGTCTAGACAATGAGTTTCCCAACTTCTTTACAGATTAAGAAGAATCAAGTTTTAGCTCTGTATACAAGATACACATCTTTCAGGGGTCTATGTTGAGACAAAACAAAGTTGAAAGAGCCATCAGGATCCAATGATATTTCATATGGAACCGTGCAGAAGCCTAGGTGGAAATGATACCTGTACGCATGTATTTCAGGCACAATGAAACTGGCTCTGCAAGCAATCTGATAGAATGACTTTAATAATGTTTGGCTGGATCGGCTCCATGAATTCTGACAGCAGATCATTTTACTTTTTAAAAAATCATTATTATACTCCAATTTTCATTAAACTAACATAGGTTCTGTGATTTCCAATTAGACCATTATGAAAAATTCTGCTTATCAATAAATTTCTAACTAGTGATTTTTAGCCTTGTATACAAACTCTTGCTTTTTTGTTGTTTTTTCTTCTTTTTCATTTTATACTGATTTACATAAAAAATTCATATGCATTGTGTTTTACTTGTATACTTTGTGTTTCATTCATACTGTGTTTTACACATTCCTTCATTCACATTATGTTTTATGTAATCATTCCCATACATTATGTTTTATAAAATCAGTCACCATCAATGTATGCTCACTATCCCCTGTCCTTTCTGGTACCACTAGTTCTTTCCCAATTCCTTCACATCCTCCCTACATCCACCAAACTCAGTGATCCCATGATTTCCCTCCTCTCCATTCTCAACCCCTCCACTCCTTTTCCTTCTCTTCTTCCTTTGGACATCTTTCTAGTTATCTTTTTATTTTTACAATAATGGTCTTATGAAGTATTTATCTTTAGGAGACTGAAGTTAGTGCAATTAGCATGATGGTCTCTAGAGTTTGCCATTTTATATTTTTCAAAATTGTTCCTTCTGAGTGCTGCATAGTATTCTATAATATGTATATACCACAATTGCTCAATTCATTCATTTCTTGATGGACATTTGATCTATTTGCATTTTCATTCTATAGTGAATAATGCTGCTAGGAACATTGGTGTATAAATCTCCATTTGTGTATCAGTTCTGTTTTCCTAGTAGTGGAAGAGCTGAGTCATTTGAAATTTCTATGTTCAGCTTTTTGAGGAAACACTAAAATGCCTTCCAGAGTGGTTGCACCATTTTACAACTCCACCAACAGTGATGAGAGTTCAAAACTCTCCACATCCTCACCAACATTTATTACTTGCTGTCCTATTAAACTTTGCTGCTGCTACTTAGGTCAGAAATCATTTTGTTGCAGTTCTGATTTGCATCTTTCTGATTGCCAGTGACTTTGAGCATTTCTTGATGCAGAAAAGATCTTTGACAATATCAAATACAACTTCTTGATTAAAATACTCAGCAAAATAGAAAGAGAAGGGAATATCTTCAACATAGTTAAAAGTATATACATAGAACAAAGAGCCTATATATTCCTCAATAGAGAAAGACTAAAGGTATTTGTCTTGCAAACAGACACCAGACAAGGAAGCCTACATTGACTACTCCTTTTCGATAATGTATTAGAAGTAGTTGCTAAGGCAATATGAGAAGAGAAGGAAATAAGAGGCATATAGGTCAGCAAAGACGCAGTAAAACTGTTGCTATATTCCTATACTCAGACATTATGATAGGGTATGGGGAAAAAATTTTAAAAAAATTGTAGACCTAATAGATCAATTTAGTGGAGTGGCAGAATAAAAAATCAATATACAAAAATTAATGGGATTCTTCTACAGTGACAAAGAAAACACAGATAAGGAAATTGAGAAAGTACTATTCTTTACAATAGCCAAACACAAATTGAGATATGTGGTCATAAACCTAACTATAGACACAAAAGACCTTTACAAAGAAAACGATAAAATACTATTGTGAGAAACAGTAAATGTCCCAAATAAATATAAAAATGCCCCCTGTTGATGGATAAGAAAACTCAAAATAGTGAAAATGGCAATCCTACTAAAAGAAATCTAAATGTTTAACACAATCTCAATACAGATACCAAATTCATTTTTTAAGAGATGATGTTGTTGTTGTTACGTGCCATCAAGTCGCTTATGACTCATAGTGACCCTATGTACAACAGCCCTAAACTCTGCTCCATCCTGTGCCAATCGCACTGTCTCCAACACTCCCATCCCGATTGTCCCAGTCACTGAATGAATTTGCCTCATTGAGGGCCTTCCCCTCCTGCTCTGTCCCTCCACCCTCCCAAGCATGATGTCCTTCTCCAAGGACCGGACTCTCCTCACAACATGTCCAAAGTATGTTAGATGGAGTCTCAGGATCCTTGCCTCCAAGGATCCACCCAGTTTAACCCTTTCCAGGATGATTCTGTTGGTTTTCCTAGCAATCCATGGTACTCTCAATACTCTTCTTCAGCACCACAGCTCAAAGGCATCAATTCTGCTTATATCCTCCTTGGTCATTGTCCAAGTCTCTGATGCATAACAAGTGATTGTGAAGACCATTGCTCTTCAGTACTTTGGAGAGGTCCCTAAGAGCAGACTTTCCCATGGCAATGTGCCTTTTAATTTCCTGGCTACTGGTGCCAGGAGTGTTGACTGTGGAGCCAAGCAAACTAAAGCTGTGAACAATCTCAATCTCTTCACCATCCATCCTGATTCTGCCAATTGGTCCAGTGGTGAGAATATTTGTCTTCTTGACATTGAGCCTCAATCCATATTGGAGGCTGCAGTCCTTGACCCTCTGCAGCAAGTACTTCAGCTCCTCCTCAGTTTCAGTGAGCAGGGTTGTGTCATCTGCATAATGCAGATTTTTGATAAATCGTCCACCAATCTTGACCCAATATTTCTCCTCATAGAAAAGGAAATTTGTAACTTTATTTGGAGAGGATAGAGACCTCAAATAGCAAAGTACTTCTGAAAAACAAAATTGAAGGGAGAGTAATAGCACTCCCTGATCTCAAATTCTAATACTCAGTTGTAAAAATGAAAACAGCATGGTGCTGGTACAATGACAGACACATAGACCAAGGAACAGAATTGAGAATTCAGAAATTAATCCAGCTACCTACACTCAACTGGTGTTTGACAAGGAAACAAGACCTATCAAATGAGGAAATGACAAACTCTTCAACAAATGATGCTGGCAAAACTGGAATGCAACCTGCCAAAAGCTGAAGAAGGACCCACATTTCACACCATACATAAAAGTCAAACTCAAGTTTGAGTTTTACCTGTGGGTAATGTCCAAAACTATAAAGATCATAAGAGACAAAACAGGACCAAATTTAGAAGTCTATGGTATAAAAAAATCTGGTAAATACACCTGAAATTCACATTATAGAGAACAAAAGAGGGTAACATTGATGAATGATATTCTAAAAATTAAGTTCCTGTATGAATCAAAATTTTTTAAACAGAAATGAAAATCTACTGACTGAGAAAAAAAAATTGGCATTGATATCTTAGACAAAGGTCTCATAAGAAAAATATACAAAATCCTGCAGTGCTTCCACAAGAAAAAGACTGATAACCCAATTATAAAATGGGCAAAAGACATGAAAAGACTTTTCATAGAAGAAGACATGAACTCTTCTTAAAAGAAGAAGCTGTACTTGTCAATATGAAATAGCTTATGTAACGGTTAGAAAATAATATTTCCCATCAAGACAAAGTTCCTTCTAACCAAACTCCAGAGCTTTTCCAAGATCATTGTCAAGATATCAATTGGTACAGGAAAAAAAATTATGGGTGAATTTTATCAAGAACTTAGGTTATAATCTTTTCTCTGTCTTTGTTAGCTATATATCTTAGAAAGTTTCCTTTGAAAGTTATAATAACCTCTGAGATGTATAAACATAGATTCTAAAACTCTATTGCTTGCATATTCAAATGTTATTTATTAATATTTAAACACAATTAAAACTAAATATAGATAGAAGGTAGTAATGTTTTGCCAAACATGACAACTTTAGGGCAATGGTAATTGTACAGTCATTTGCTAGGAAGTAATCAATCTATTGTTTGGTATGCCACAAGTTTTGTTAAATTGATTACTTCTGGAAGAAATAGTCACTCTCTAAAAAAAAAAATAGAGTAAGGACAGAGAGTGGGAGTAAGATAGAGGAAAAAGTTGTAGTTCTTCCTGCCAATGAGGTCAGTTGATACAATTACCACTGCACAATGTATAACAGGAGAATGAGACAAATGAGAGTTCAACACTAAAAGTTCACAGAAACGTTTGGCACTATTACCTTTAGCCACTCCATCCAAGAGAAAAATAAACATTTTAGTGCTAATGCCAATTTATGTTGGTTTGCTACAGCTAAAGACATACTGAAATATTGGTGCGTAGTAATTTTAGAAAGACAGAACAAGGTAATTCTTTTCAATCACAACTCAGACAGGCTATTCCTCTGCCCAAACCCCTTTTTATTGTTTCCCATGTCATTCAGAACAAAATGTAAATTCCTTAAAATGCTCACAATCTGTTCTCTAACACCCACTGTTACATTTGATCAATTTGCTGCTTTTTTTTGTGCCTGTTGCTCCAACCCTTCTTTTTTCTTTTCTACTTTGCTGTTCCTCCCACACCACGGTAATGCTCCTTCCTAAGGATCTTTGCTTTAATTTTGCCCACTGCCTGGACTGTTCTTATTTCTAGATATCCATTTCATTAACTTCCATTTCTTCACACTTCAGAACTGAAAGAAGACTCATCAACAACTCATCAACATTATGTAGATGATACAATTCTATGTGCTAAAAGTGAAGAGGACTTGAAGCACTTACTGAAGAAGAAAAAAGATTACAGCTGTCCCTAGAGATCGCTCTCAAAGAAAACATAAATCTTTACCACCGGACATGTAGGCAACATCATGATTAATGGGGAAAAAGATTAAAATTGTCAATTATTTCATTGTACTGGATTGTGCACAATTAACATACATAGTGACAGCAGTCAAGAAATCAAATGGTACATTGTACTGGGAAAAATTGTTCCATAAGGACTTTTTAAAGTGCTAAAGAAAAGAAAAAGAATGTCAGTTTAAATACTACAGTGTGCATGAATCAAGCTGTGGTATTTTCCATTGTTTTATTTGCATGTGAGAACTGCACAATGAATAGCAAGAAGAATTGATGTATTTGAACTGTGATATTGGCCAAGAATATTGAACATACATACCATGGACTACCAAAACAACAAACAGATCTATCTTGAAAGAACTTTAGCCAGAGTATTCCTTAGAAACAAAGATTGAGGGATTTCATTGCACAAACTCTGGACGTATTATGAGAAAGGTCAGCCCTTGGGAAAAGATTCCATGCATAAAGATGCACAACTTTGCCCATCAACAAATGAATGGATAGAGAAGCTGTGGTATATTCACACAATGAATACTCAGTTACATTGAAAAATGAGGAACTTATGAAATATTATTCAAAATGGATGACCCTGGAGGACAAAATACTGAGTGAAATATTTCAGTCGCAAAAGGACAAATAGTGCATATGACCATTGTTGTAAAACGGGACTGACATTGGAGTTGAGGGAAGACTGAGAAAAAGGGGATAAATAATGTACATCGTATTGAAACAGATGAGGGAGAGAACTGTTTAAAAGGGATATATGATTAGGTATTATTGTCATAACAGGAGTCCAGAATGAAGGCTGCACAGTGGAGTGGATTTGGGGGGAGGTATTGTATAACAATGAAAGAATTTTTCTTTTACTTTTCAAAGAGAAGAGTGAATTGGGTGGTAGTGGGTAGTGGGCAGGGAGAAAAGTACAACAATGAGTGAATGGAAACCCTAAGTTTCTGTAAACTTTCATTAAAATTAATAAACAAAAAAGATGCACAACTTTTCTTAAGAGAACTCTAGTGAGTAAGAAATTGCTTTATGATCCCAAATGCAGGTTGTTGGAATGCATCAACTGTTCTTAGAGAAAAGGATGGGAAATTTCCTCCCATGTGATTACAGTCTTTGAATGTCAACTGGAGGGTCAGCTATAAATCAGTCCTGACTTAAGGGCACAAACAACAAAAACAACGTATTTAGTCTGTCTCCAGGTTAGTTTTCCAGGCCCCTCAGTAAATACAAACCTTAAGGGGCTTTCTCTCTTGGGAGTTGTTGCGGTTGTTGATTGCCTTTGAGTCAAGGGTGATTCATAGAGACCCTATAAACAAAAGACCTGAAGCCCCTCTATAATTATGGACATTTATCAAAGTTCATAGACTTTTCAGAGTGCCCACAATTTCTTTTTCCCTTATATAGCACAATTTCCTTTGGTCATCAAGTTGTATATGGCTCATAGTGACCGCATAAATAATAAATATGTAGTCGTTATCCTGCACAATTATCATCTCTGACACATTTAAGTCCATTGCCACAGATACTGTATCAATCTATCCCTTTGAGGGTCTTCCTCTCCTTCACTGACTCCACCCTTCTAAGCAAGATATCTTTTTCCCAGGAATAGCCTCTCCTGAAGACCCTCAACCGGGTGGACTGTCACAGTGACTGCTGCAAAGGGCTCTTGAGTGTCAGTAAGTGTGAGGATGGTGCAGGACAGGACAGATCTTTTGTTCATAGGGTCACTATGAGTCATATTCAACTTGATGGCATCTAACAATAACAACAACAATAACATGCCCAAAAAGCATGAAGGGAAGCTTCATCAGCTTTTCCTCCAAGGAATATTCTAGTTCAACTTTCTTCAATACTTATCACTCCACTCCTTTTGCAGTCTCTTGGTACTTCTCCCTAATTTTTTTCCCCTTGTTCTTGCATTCTTTTTATTATTTCTTTGCTGTTGTTAGGTGTTGTCAAGTACAACTCATAGTGACCCTATGAACAACATATTTGAATTCTGTCCTCTCCTATCTTACCCTCACTATCTCTGACACCCACTGAACCCATTGTTGCAGTGATTGTATCAATTCAGATTGATGAGGGTCTTTTTCTGCTTCACTGAGCCTCTACCCTTCCAAGCAAGAGATCCCTTAACAAATGCTTGTCTGATGCTCTGCCTTTGTCTACTAATCCTAGTTAAACTGGGCCACATTCCTCTTCTCTAATTCCACCTCCCCTTATTCCCTTCTAACTCCTCTCTCTTCTCCCTAAACAGAAACCAGAAGAGGAGAAGGTTGTCCCTGTTACCATGGGGTTGATGCCCTGGCTTTCTTTGGTCTTCCTTACTGAGCTAATGAATTAAACCAGGTAGAAATTACAGGGGATGCTGCTTGAGCTATAGGAGGAACACAATATACCGAAATAGTCTTGACATGGGCCAAGCCTTTGTTACAGCAAGCAAGCCCAACAGGAGATTCGGCTTGCTGAGAGAAAAATAAGGATGCAGGAGTGAGTGTGAAAATAAAAGTAGTTTTATTAGCAAAGACAAATTTCATAGAAAGAAACATGTCACTTTTTCCTTAAAAGGCAAGAAAAGAGGACTTTGTGCCTCTGGGCTATTAGAGTTCTGAGCAGAGCTGGCTAGTTCCTTTGAAAATGCTTTAAGGCTTGAGTCTGAACCAATGCGATAATGTTGCAGGAAGTTCAAAATCTGGTGAGCAATTCATACTCTGGTACCTTTTCCTGACATCATTGGTTGCATGACCAGTTTCTCACAAGTCTAAAATACTAATTGAGTTGCTTCAGGAAACGTCTTTACGTCTTTATTACCTATGTAAGGACAGTGAAATGCTTATGTCCACCCTAATAAGGCAATGATATCTATTTCCTGGTTCTGATTAGGTAAGATCTAGTTTTAGTTTTCACCTGACCTTTGCCTTCTATGGGCACAGCATTGACCAGAGGCAGTAGGAAACATGTCTGATAGTCACTGGTCAAGAAAAAAGTAGATTATACATGCTAGTCAAAGAACTGCAGAGGAAAAGGTCAGGAGAACTGTACCATGCATTATTGTAGAAACACAAATTCAGGACTTTGTCACGAAGAGCATAAGAGGACAAGGGTTGCATCAGTGCATAAATTTAGTCTAAGAAAACAGAGACTACAGGTATTAGAAGTTTCAAAAACATTAAGCATTTTATTTAAGGACAAATTATTTTTAATTGACCTGTTCTAGAGAACTTTTAAAACATAGTGTATATTTTAAATAAATGTTCCCAAAAACATTTAAAAACAATACTTTTTAAAATTGTTTTATATTTGGGGTTTTTTTAAAAAGCACATATTTTCAGATGGTAGATTTTAAGTGAAAATTTCTAATTCTCTATAGCTGTCATAATGCCTAGTGAAGAAGTTATTCAACCATGAAAGCTTCCTTTGTTAAAATACAGATGGCATTATTTATACAATCTGAATGTTTAATGAATGCATACAAATTCAAATGTCAGTGTAGATAAACTAAAATTACATTTCTATCAACTAAGAAAGACTTTTTCACAAAGAACAGTCTTTTTGTTTTAAGGTGAAAATGTTAAAAGATGAATCCTATATTATTTTTTTTTTTAAAATGACAGAGAATAAGAAGGTTGTCTTAAAGGTTACCTTTAAGACATACTAAGCAGAGTCTTTAAACAAAGAATGGTGTAGGCATTTCATTTTGTAGAGAATGTCTTATGTCACATATTTTTCATTCTTTATCATGAAGAAAGGTAGTAGAGTCATTTCTAAGTTTTTTTATAAAGATATACTCAGAAACACATATTTAAAGATTTCCAGTAAGCATCCAGATTGAAATGGTAAGAACTATGAGTGACAAACGAGTTATAACAAATGGAAATAATCACATTCTCTCTATTTTTTCCTCCTTTTATTGAGATTTGAGTAAAACAAATTGGTTTTTCATGAAACCATTCATGAATACCTTGTTTTCTAACATTAATTAGAACAATTACAATCTAACTACATTCTTCCTGTTTCTTCCCTATGGTCTTACTTTCTATTAGTCTTTTCCATTCCTATATTTTAACTTTATAGTTTTGCAAATGCTGCCTTTGTGATCTTATGTGGTTGATTTAGAGTGAGTGCCTCCTTTGTGTTATTTTTTACCTTATATGCCATTTTGTTTGAATGAAAATTGAACCTTGGAAATCTTTCTGTTCTCACCTTAAAGGGTCATGGTTTTAGCAATTTAATTAGTCTCTATAGAACCAATAGTCTTGGCTAAATTTATCTTTATAGTTTTGATCCAAAATTATTATCCACTCTGCCCAGGATTTGTACTGTGATCCCTTTAAGTGGTGACAACATACTCTTAATGTTTTTGAGTTATAGCTGTATAAAAGTCTCAGTGTCATACAAAAAATAATTTTCAAATAACAAGCCATCACAGATGCTTCCCAGCAAAGTTACCAATTTTGTAGGTTAACTAAATTGGCAAGGGCCAGGAAAGGACTTTGACTTCTGGGAACTTCACTAATGAAATTCTTTTTTCCTCTCTTACCTTTCTAGCAGTTTTCCTCCTAAATATAATTGACAATAATAACAATAGAATAGTCAATGACGTTTTGGATATTATCTGCAAATTGATTTTTTTCTATATAAAAGTAGTGGAAGTATGAAATATTTCAGAAGGAAAAGAATAGGAAGTCCTATGTTGCTTGGAATAATAATTAATCTTGTTTAATATATAAATACTTACTGCTATCAACTTGGACAAACAGCTTGTAGTTGCCTACACAAATACATATTGACACATAAGATTTAAAATGTCTCTATCTAGCTTTATTGTTTATGATAATAAATATATCAGTGACTCTTTCAATAATCTCTATATATTTCTATCTCTATTTCTATCAGCTCTATATCTATCCATATATATGTTGTTGTAGTTGTTATTATATTCCATTGTGTCACCTGTGACTCACAGCGACCCTGTATATCATAGCTCTGAACTCTGGCCTATCCTGGGCCATCCTCACTATCTCCAACATTGTTGCTGTTATTATATGCAATTGAGTCACCTGTGACCTATAGCCCTATGTACAGTAGCTCTGAACCTTGCACTGTCCCTCCACGCTTCCAACTACAATGTCCTTCTCCAAGGACTGGTCACTGCTGGCTACTTGCTGATTCTAGATTATTATGTTGTGGGTGTTGACTGTGGATCCACCTAAAATGAAATTGTTGATATCTTCAATCTTTTCTCCATCTATCATGTTATTGCTTATTAGTCTAGTGGTAAAGATTTTTGTTTTCTTGTTGAGATATAACCCATAATAAAGGCTCAAGTCTGATCTACTGCAATAAGTGCTTCAAGTTTACTTCACTTTATGTAAGCAAGTTTCTATTTTCTGCATAATATAGTTTGTTGATGAATCTTCCTCTAAACCTTATGCAACATTCTGCTTCATGTAGGTCAGCTTCTGAAATGATTGCTCGGCATACAGATATTGTTGTTGAGTACTGTCGAATACAACTCACAGCAAACATGAACAACCAAACTCAGCCCTGTCCTATCCTGTGCCATCCTCACAATTTCTAACACACTCAAGCCCACTGCTGCAGTCACTGTATCAACACGCTTGGTCAAGGGTCTTCCACTCTTTCACTGCCCCTCCACCTTCCCAAGCATGATATCTCTCCAAGGAAGAACCTTTCCTAGCAACATGCCAAAAGTTTGTGAGACAAAGCACCACCATATTCTTCCCCAAGGAGCACTCCAGCTACACCTTCTCCAAGACCTATCTGTTTGTTCTTTTGGCAATCCATAGGACCTTCAAATTGTTCTCCAACACCACAGTTGAAAGGTATCAATTCTACTCCAGACATCCTTAGTTTGTTTCCAGCTCTCAGTTACGTAGCAAGTGACTGAAAAGACCATTGCCTGAATCAGACACACCTTAGTCTTCAAACTGATGTTATTGTGCCTCAGTAATTTGGAGAGGTTCCTGACTACAGACTTTCCCAGTGCAGTTCTTCTCCTGATCTTCTGACTGCTAGTACCGACTATATTAATTGTGGATCCAAGTATGATGAAGTTGTTGACAATCTAAATCCTTTCTCTGTCTATCACAATGCTCCTTATCAGTCCAATTGTGTGGATCTTAGTTTTCTTGATGTTGAGATTTAATCCATATTGAAGGTTCCAGTGTTTGACCTTCAGGATCAAGTTCCTGGAGTCCTTTCTTTAGCAAGCAAGATTTTGTCATTGGCATAAAAAAAAAGGTTATTGATGAGTCTTTCTCCAACCCTGATGCTATATTCTTTGTAATTACTTGCTACGCATTGGAGAGCAGGACAATAAATAGGACAAGTCACTATACAAAACGCAATTGGCTAACACAAAAGAATTTCATGAACAAATTATGAGCAAAAGCCTGTGGTTATGAAGGAAAAAGTTCCAGGTGCTGAGAAAGAACTGTCAAAAAACAAGACCCCAGGAATTTATGGCACACCAATTGATATATTTCAATAAACAGCACTGGATGTGCTCACCAGGTTGTACCAAGATATCTAGAAGACAGCCACATGGCCAACTGACTGAAGAGATCCATATTCTTATTCCAAAGGAAGGTGACCTGACAGAGTGGAGAAGTTTTTGAACAATATCATTAATATAACATGCATCAAAGATTCTACAGAAAATTATAAAAAAATGATCGGAAGAGTACATCAGTACATCAACAGAACACTGCAAGATGTGCAGGCTGGGTTTAGAAGATTATAGATCTTGACTGGAAGCAGAGAGTACCAAAGGAATATCTATCTGTGTTTCATTTACTACCGAAGGTATTTGCCTATGTGGACACGACAAACTGTGGCTAACTCTAAGAATGGGAATCCCAGAACACTTGATCATGTTTATGTGAATACTATACTTGGACCAGGAGGCAGTCATCAGACAGAGCAAGGGAACACTGTAAGGTTCAAAATTGTGAAGGGTGTACCTTTTCAATCTATATGCAGGACAGATCATCCAGAAGGCTGGGCTCAGTGAGGAGGAGTGGAGCATCAGGATTGGAGGAAGACTCATCAATAACTTGCATTATTCAGAAGACATAACCCTGCTTGCTGAAAGGGAGAAGGACCTGAGGTACTTGCTGCAGAAGTTGAAGGACTGCAGCCTTCAATCTAGACTGAAGTTCAACATCAAGAAAACAAAGACTCTCACCACTGGGGCGATTGGCAACATCATGATGGATGATGAAGAGATTGAGATCATTGACAGCTTAAGTTTCCTTGGCTCCACAATTAACACTCTTGGTACCAGCAGCCAGAAAATCAAAAGACAAATTGCACTGGGAAAGTTTGCTACCAGGGACTTCTCCAGAGCATTGCAGAGCCATACCAGTCTTTCAACTAAGGTGTGTTTGATCCAGGCCATAGTCTTCACAATGTTTGCTATGCATCAGAAAGCTGGACAGTGATTAGGGATGATAGAAGGAGAATTGATACCTTTGAGTTGTGGTGCTGGAGAAGAGTGTTGAATATACCATGGACTGCTAGGAGAACAAACTAATTCATCCTGGAAAGGGTGAAACCATGCTGCTTCTTGGAGGCAAGGATTCTGAGGCTTCATCTGACATACTTTGGGCATGTTGCAAGGAGGGACTGGTCCTTGGAGAGGGACATCATGCTTGGAAATGTGGAGGGATGGAGAAATAGAGGGAGACCATCGATGAGATGGATTGATACAGTGACTGGGGTAATAAGAGTAGGTGTGTCAGAGACAGTAAAGTTGGCACAGGATAGAACAGGTTTTAGGGCTGTTGTATATAGGGTCACTATGAGTCCCAAGTAACATGACAGCAGATAACAACAACAACATTTTATCTATTCTTGGGGACTTATTTTTGACCAGTGCCTCAATGCAGCTTGAATTTCTTCCATCATTATTAATGGCTCTTGAGCATATTGTACTTCCTAAAATATTTAGCACTAGCCAGTTCTTTCTGGGATACTGACTGTATATTCTCTCCATCTTCTTTTCATGTTTGCAGAATCATTTAAGGTTTTGTCCTAATATTCCTAAGTATTGCAACTTGAGGTTTGCAACTTGAGGTTTGATTTTGTTTTTCAATAGAGGAAGAGATTGCAAAGGCATAGAGGGAGACATACCCCGTTCCTTTTTTTTCCCCCCCATGGTTTTAAGCCATACATTGTTGCTTTGGTCTCTTTAGGCACAGATTCTTATATATACATATGTGTGTGTATATCTCTCAAGAGATAGATGCATGATAGATGATAGATTGACAGAGAAATAAACAGACATATAGATAGATGATAAGAGACAGAGATAAAGAGATTTGAGATAGAGATAGGGATAGAGATGAGAGAGAGAGAGAGAGAGATGATATAGATTTCACAAGAGAAAGATGTGTGGTTAACTGCCTATGAAAGCCTTCCAGAGGGTCAGCTTTCGATTATTTCTGACTTGACAGCACTGTGTGTGTATGCGCGCACACACACACACACTCACACACACACACACGTTTTTCACATGAGCACACATAAGTGTTCTGGGATTTTAATTCCTCTCTATTCTATCCATAGTGTGCCAAATGTCTTTATACAGTAAGTAAAACCCAATACAACATTCTTGTGTTCTCTACTTTTAACCAAAATCACTCTGATATTAATAAAAATTATACCACTTATGTCATGGTGTCTTTTATATCCATCTTGACTTTGTGCCTCCCCATGTCTATTTACTGCTCCAGCTATTTAGAATAATCTTTAGCAAGATACTATTTGCATGTAATATTAACAATATTGTTTAATACCTTCTAAACTCTTTTGGGCCACCGTTTATGGGAGGATGAGAACAAACATGGATTTCTTCCAGTCAATTGGTCAGGTATAGGTCTTTTTATTTTCTTGTCATAGATTATTGATCTTGTCCAGGTTTATATCTGTTTTGCTGAACCATATCACTCAGTATTATGTTAATTTCTAGGGCCTTATATTTTGTGAATATCTTCAGGGCACTTTGAACTTCTTCATTTTCATAGGTCCTTGATCATTTGCTACTTCAATATATGTTGTTGTTGTTATGTGCCACCGACTTGATGCCAAGCCATAGTGACCTTATGTACAACAGCTCTGATCCCAGCTCTATCTTGAGCCAATTTCATCATCTCTGATACACCTACCTGCGATATCCCAGTTATTGAAGCAAGTTGCTGTCTCTCCACCCTCCAAGCATGATGTCCTTCTCCAAGGACTGGTCCGTCCTTTCAACATGCACAAAGTATGTCAGACAAAACTTGCCTCCAAGAAGCAGCCTCATTTTTCCCTCTCCAGGACAGATCTGTTTGTTCTCTTGGAAGTCCATTCTCTAGCATATAATTCAGTGGCATGCTTAGTCATTGTCCTGATGTCTGATGTATCGCAAATAATTACAAAGACCAAGTTCTAGATCAGGCACACCATAGACTCTGGGCTGACATCATTGCTTTTCGACATCATTGCTTTTCAGTACTCTGGGAGGACCAGTGTAACCCATGTTTTGATTTCCTGGCTGCTGGTGCCAGGAGTATTGACTGTCTGTCTGTCTATCTCTATCTATCTATCTATCTATCTATCTATCTATCTATCTATCTATCTATCTATCTATCTATTCTATCATTTTTGTTTACCTTAAAGTTGGTCAACCCATAGCTGACCTTCCAGTGGGTTTTTACAGGCAGTTACTCAAATGGGAAGAAATTGCACATCCTTCTCCTGTAGAGTAGATGAACTGTGTGCCTTTAGGACTGCAGCACAGCTTCTTACCACTAGGTCACCAGAGCTTCTGTATATGTATGACTATAGTCCTTGATCTTCTACAGCAAGCATTTCAACTACTCCTCCATTTCAGCAAGTAGAATCGTGCCATCTGCATAACACGGGCTGTTAATAAATCTTCCTCCTTTTGTTATGCCATATTTTTTATCACAAAATTCAGTTTCTTGAATGATTTGCTCACTATAAAGATTGAATAGGTATAGGAAAAGGGTACATACAGCCTTACACCCTAACTGTTTTTAAACCATGTAGTGTTGTTACCTTGTTCTATTCAGACAACAGCATTCAATATGGATTACAATGTATTCCAACCTTGTAAATAAACCAGTATAAAATTAAAAAAAAAGTAAAACAAAAATTCTCAGAAGGGGAGGTAAAAAAAAAAATCTCACTACCCTGCTAATAGGCAGCATCATGATTCATAGAGAAAAGATTGAAATTGTCAACAGCTTCATCTTGCTTAGCTCCATAATCAACAACCTTGGAGGTAGCAGCCAAGAGATCAAAAGACATATTTCATTGGTGCAGGCTGCTGTCAAGAACTTCTGCAAAGTACTGAGAAGCAATGAAGTCAATTTTAAGACTAAAGTGCAATGAATAAAGATAAAAGAAGGAGAATTCATGCCTTTGAGTTGCGATGTTTGAGAAGAGCCTTGATATCTCTGGTGGCCCAATGATAAAAAAACTATATCCCAATCCAAAAGGCATGTAGTTCGAATTCACCAGCTGCTCTGGGTGAGAAGGATAGGTGATCTCTTCTCATGTGAGTAACTAGTTTTGACAACCCACTGGAAGGTCAGCTATATGTTGGTTCTGAAGGGACAGTATCGATGAATTGGAGACCATTCAAATATAAGGTGTAGTTGTAAAACTGTCATCAGTTGCCTCTAGCCTGTAAAACTCATTGTTTGCCCTAGAACTCTATTTTTTCCTTTCTTTAGTCATGTAAAGTAATTTAAACTGCTTGTTTACTAGGAAAGAAAATGCATCGTTCCTAGATTAGTACATACTTCTTTGAAACTGTTTTACTCACACCTATGTTTATTGTGGCTTTGTTCACAATAGCAAAGAGCTGGAAACAACCCAAGTGCCCATGAACCTGGAGGACATTATGCTGAGTGAAATATCTTAGTCACAAAAGGACAAATATTGCATAGGGCCACTGTTGTAAAATGGGACTGACATTGGGGTTGAGGGAATACAGAGAAGGAGGGGAGGAATGATGTACACTGCACTGAAACAGATGAGGGAGAGAACTGTTTAAAAGGGATATATGATTGAGTATTATTGTCATGACAGGAGTCAAGAAGGAAGGCTGCACAGCAGAGTGGACTTGAGGGGAGGGATTGCATAACAATAAAAGAGTTTTTCTTTTATTTTTCAAGAAGAGTGAAATGGGGGAGATGGGGTGGACAGGGAGTAAAGTGCAACAATGAATGACTGGAAACCCTAAGTCTCTGTAAACTTTCATTAAAATTAATTAAAAACTTGTTTTACTCAATTGTATTTAATTCTTTTCTAGATTAGCACTCACCTCTTTGAAGATGTATTTCGTAGTTCTATCTAATTAAATTAGCATTTATCTCCTTGAAGATGTTTTTCTTGAGTTATATGTATCTGGATAAGTATTTATCTCTTTCAAGATGTCTTTCCTAAACTATACCACAAGTTGTTTGTTTACAAATAATTGTAACATCTAACCCAAATATAGAAGTCTTTGGCTTCTTTTAGATGAGGAAGCAGTTTTTGAGAAGAATCTCACTGCTTTCTCAGATCTAAAATAAAGTGCTCTAAATATTGCAATCTGTCTGCCTTATTGGCAATTGAAAGAACAACAACAACAACAACCACAAGTCAATCAGTATTCATATGAACCTTGCAAACTATTAGGACTGCAGAGTCCTTTCCTTCCTCTCCCAGAATAGCTACTGAGAGAATCCAATCACAGGAAAGAGCAGCTGTGCTTTTTCTCTCTGTGAAACTACTACCCTACCTGCTTTTTTCCCAGGAATAATTATCTGAAAACCCAGCGTACATCCCTATCTTGAAGAAAGCACCTGTAAGAATTCCTTTCCCCAAATCCCTTATAAAAAAGTATAAAACCCCCCTCTAACTCTTAGTGGGGGCTGGTCTTCTGCTTGAGAGCCAGCCCGGCAGTTTTTCCTCAGTAAACTATCTTTCTTGGCCTGCATTGGGCTCTGTCCTTCCTCGGCAACCTTAGACAAACAACAGAGCCAAGCCTTACTCTATGCTGACCCATCCTCACCATCACTGATATGCTCATGGACATTGTCACTGTCAGTCTACCTTCCTGAGAGTCTCTTTCTCTTTCTAACACTTAGCTATTCTCATCATGACATCATCTTCCAAGGACTGGCTCTTACTAACAATGTGCCCAAAGTATGTGAGGTGAAGTTTCACCATCCTTGATTCTAAAGAGCACTATGGTTGCACTTCCTTTGTTACTGAATGCAAGGGATTCTTTCCGTAGTCAATTTTCAATAAGACAGATAGATTGCAATATCCATATGCACTTTATTAAAGATCTGGGAGGATAGCAACTTCCCTTCAAAAACCTCTCCCTAGTCTAGGAGTGGTCGTTAGGCTTTTATACCAGGGTAAGACACCAACTCACTTAACAACACACTTTTGTTAGTAAAATTAAAGAATTTCTACATTTGGAAAAAAAACCCAATTCACATATAAATACTAGTAAACAGGCAACCTATAAACTAATAACATGTGAGTGAGAAAAACAAGTCCTAACTCAGGGAAGGCACATCTGCCCTCCTGGCAAACAGGCAGATTAACATACAATTTACATGACATGAAAAAACAGCTTTATAGAAGCAAGTGCTGTTCTAGGAAAGATGTGTTTCCTCTCCTAGTAAATAGACTACATAAACTACAGGACTAACGAAAGAAAATTAAGAATTCTGTGGCAAAGTAACCGGTTTTGTAGGCTGAAGAAAACTGATGTCAGTTTTAGTTTTATAACAGATAAGATGGTAGATAGAATTCTGAAATTATTTTTACGTCATTTACTGTTTTGTACGTATTCTTGCTATTTTTATTGTTGCTATTAAGTCTTTGCATTTTTCAGAATTGTTCTTTCATAGGGCTATATTTGGGTTTATTTTCTTTCTAAAATTTTTTATTATTACGAATTTTAATGAAAACTTACAGCAACTTTGGATTTCCATTCATTCATAGTTGTACTTTTCTCCCTGCGCACCCCTCCCCCCCAGTACACTCTTCTCTTTGAAAGGCAAAAGAAAAATTCTTTCATTATTTTACAATCCCTGCCTTGAGGTTCACTCCACTATGCAGCCTTCGTTCTGGAATCCTGTCATGACAGTAGTACCTAATCACATATCCCTTTTAAACAGTTATCTCCCTCATCTGTTTCAATGCAGTATACATTATTTATCTCATCTTTCTGAGTCTCTCCCCAACCCTGATGTCCGTCTTGTTTTATAATAGTGGCACTATGCAGTATCTGTCCTTTTGTGACTGAGATATTTTACTCAACATAATGTCCACCAGGGTCACCCATTTTGAATAATATTGCATGAATTCCTGTTTTTCAATGCAGAATATTATTTCATTGTGTGAATATACCACAGCTTCTCTAACCATTCGTTTGTTGACAGGCACTTAGGTTGTTTCCAACTCCTTGCTATTGGGAACAAAGCCGTGATAAACATGGGTGTGCGTATATCTGCTTGGATGTCAGGTATGGTCTCTTTATATTCCCAGTAGAATTGCTGAGTCAAATGGTATATCTATTTGCAACTTTTGGAGAAAGCACCACACTGCCTTCCACAGTGGTTGCACAATTTTACACTTCCACCAACAGTGAATAAGGGTTCCAATTTCTCTACAACCTCGCCAGCATTTGTTGCTTGCTATTCTGTTAAATTTTGCTATTCTTCTGGTGTGAGATGATTTCTCATAGTTGTTTTGATTTGCATCTCTCTTAGAGCTAGGGATTTTGAACTTTTCTTCATGTGCTTTTTGGCCATCTGAATGTCTTCTTTGGTGAAGTGAATTCTGAAATCATTAATACTACCCCATCACCTCTAGGACAGACATATTTGTTCTTTTGCCAGTCCACGGGATATTTAACAATATCAGCAGTGCTAGAGTGATGTTAATAAATTTAGTATTATTCAAATCTGTAAGTTAGTATAATTGTAAAACTATCATCAGTTGCCTCCAGTTTGTAAAACTGGTTACTTTGCTGTAAAATTCTATTTTTCTTTTTTTAGTCATGTAAAATACTTTAAACTGTCCTGACCAGGAAAGGAAATCCATCTTTCTTGGATTAATATTTATCTCCTTGAAACTTTTTTTCCCAATGATATGTATTGATAGATAGATAGATAGATAGATAGATAGATAGATAGATGATAGATAGATAGATATGTAATTCTTTTCTGGATTAGCATTTACCTCTTTGAAGATATTTTTCTTATTTACATGTAATTGAATTAGCCTTTCTCTTTGAAGATCTTTTTCTAAGTCATATATGTAAACTATATTTCAAGCTATTTGTTTAATAATAACTGTGATATCTAAGTCGAGTACAAAAGCCAATGACTAGTCTTAGAGGGAGAAGCAGTTTTTGAGATGATTCTCACAGCTCCCCCAGATCTGCAATAAAGTATTTTGGTTATTACAATATCTGTCTGTCCTTTTGACAATTGACTATGGAAAGACCCTCTTGCGTTCAGTAACAGCAGTGGTACCAGCAGTCAGGAGATCAGGAGACATATTTTTTTGGAAAATCTACTTTCAAGGACTTCTCCAAAATACTATAGAGCAATGGTTTCAGTTTAAAGATGAAGGTACATTTATTCAGGTCATGGTCTTTTCAGTCACTTACTGTGCACTGGAGAGCTGGAAAATAAATGAGGATGACAGAAGAAAAGTTGATGCTATTGAACTGTGGTGTTGGAGAAAAGTACTGAATATCTCATGGACTGCCAAAAGAACAAACAGATATATTTTAGGAAAGGTAAAGGCAGGGTTTTCTGTGGAGGCAAGGATGACAAAGCTTTGTCCTCCATCCTTTGAGTGTGTTGTTAGGATAGGCTGTTTCTTGGAAAGAGATAACACACTTGGAAAGGTGGAAGTTCAGCTAAAGAAATGAAGACCTCCAGTGAGTTGGATTGATACAGTGACTGCAACAATGGGCTCTAGTGTATCAGAGGTGGTGAGGATGGAACAGGATATTCAAAGGCACCTAACACCAACAATATAAAATTTAAAACTATTTTTCAATATCAAGATTAAAAGGCATCGATAATACTTCTGTTGCCATTATTAACTGGCCAATTTTCAGATGCATAGAAAACAATTGAAAATTCTGTAGCTTAGTTCAGGTGCACTTAATTCCTATTGTAGTTAATTATCTTCCCTCTAAGAGAGTTCAGATGAGGGAACCCAGCCACACGTTGTTTATTACAAGTCCCAGTCACACCCTTCATAGCTGTCCCAGACTTCAGCTGATAAGGGCATCATCAGGTATTTCTTCCTGTCCACCTTTAACTTTATTAACAACTTCTGCTTTAAGTTATCTGAAGGAGCTATCAAGTACAATGGTACAGAGCTGCTAATATGACATTCTACCTAGGCAAGGCTATTCCTTGGAAAGGGACATCATTCTCAGTAAGATGGAAGTCAGTGGAGGAAAGGAAGACTCCTAGAGAGGTGACTGACAAAGTGGCTTCAGCAGTGGGCTCATGTTTCAGGGATGCTGAGCATGGCACAGGAGAGGGAAGGGTTCAAATCCACTGTTTTTAGGCCCCTGTGAGTCCTACTTAATTTGACAATACCTAACAACAACGATGAAAGCAGCCATGAAGAGGAAACATAGAGCAAATTCCCCACGTTCACAAAGCTGTTACGCATCCTTATCCAGAGAGACTTCACCTTGAAAAAGCTAGACATTCTAGCCACCTGGCTTTTCTAAGAAAACCAAACTTTTTTCTGCTAAAAGTGTTTGATAACAATGGGTGTCATCCCATACCCTTAACCTAACTAGAAATTGTGCTTACAGCATCACAGGAACAGTAGAACAAACCAGCAGAAGGATGGTGGCTTAATTTCTCAAGTTCCACATATCGTTTTTGTTATTATGTACAATTGACCCTCAGCAGTTTTTAGATGCAGTAAATTGTATGAGAGAAGAATACCTGTCTTTCTTCTGTGGAGACTTGAACTCCATGCCTGTGGTACTGCAACACACTTCTAACCCTTATATCACTTGAGCTCCCTACCACCTGGCCTGAAAATACCTCTTCAACACTTCCTTTCTTGAAATGGCATCTTTTAAGACACTATCATATAATCGAGGATGCTTTTGGCAGAATATTAAATGATCCAGTAAGTATTAAAAGAAGATGGAAAGAATATACTGAGTCATTGTATTGAAAGGAATTGGCAGATACAGAAGTATTTAATGAAATAACATTTGAGCAAAAGTCTATGGTGATGAAGGAAGAAGTTCAAGCTGCTTTGAATGAAACAGCAAAAAAATAAGGCCCCAGGAATAGATGGTGTACCAATTGATGTATTTCAGCTAATGATGCTGCCCTGGATGTGCTCACTAAGTTGTGCCAATAAATCTGGAGAACAACCGCCGGGCCAACTGACTGGAAGAGATCTATATTTGTTCCCATTCCAAAGAAGGGTGACCCAACAGATTGTGGAGACTATAGAATCAATCTCATTGATTTCACATGCAAGCAAGATTCTACTGAAAATTGTCTGAAAACGACTGGAACAGCACATCAGCAGAGAACTGCCAGAAGTCCAAGCTGGGCTTAGAAGGGGTCGTGGTACTAGGGATATTGTAGCGGATGTTAGATGGATCTTGGCTGAAAGTAGGGAATACCAGAGGGATATATATCTGTGTTTCATTGACTATGCAAAGGCATTTGACTGTGTGG
>NW_006399828.1:2521666-2538796 GCF_000299155.1 Elephantulus edwardii
TGTTCATTGAAATGAAAAATAAACAAACTAAATTAATAAATTAAAAAAAGAATTTAGGGCTGTTGTACATAGCATCACTACGAGTCTCAAGTGACTCGATTGCACGTAACAACAACAACATCCATTTCTTTCTTACTTACTGTAAGGGAAAATAAAGCTCAGGCAGTTGCTTACTCTAAGTAATTCTAGAATAAAAGACAATGACATTTTAAGTCCAATTGTGAGCCCATCAGTAACAGGAATAAAGTATTGAAATGATCAATATTTATTGTTCAATTGCCTAATCTTGTTATTTGTTTCATTTATTGTGAGAACTTATTATTAGATACATATACATAAATAATTAATGTCCTATGTTTGGGTTGGCACTTTTCTCTTTATAAAATGACTTTATTTTCCTCTAGTAACAATTTGCCTAACTCAGAGTATATTATCTGAAAGAAGCATAACCACTTCAGCACCATCATTCCCATTCCCTTCATAAGGCTCATTAGATTCAAATCTCTCCTGATGATGTATCTAAAAATAAGAAAGTTGGGCAATATACTCTTGTGATCCATGAAGTTTTCATTGATTAACTTTCATAAGTATATCATCAGGACTCTTTCAGGTCCTAGTGAGGAGGCTTTCTTGAAACCTCTCCACGACAGATGAAATATTGGCATCCTAACTTCCAGTAGTATAAGATCAGGCAAGCCACCGAAGTAGAGCAAACTGACAGGGAGATGGTAGCTTAATTTCCAGTCTTCTACATATTTTTTGTTGTTGTTAGGTAGAGTCAAGTCAGAACTAACTCACAGCTGACCCTCCAGCATTGTTGAAGAGCTCGTAGATCGCCCATCTTTCTCCCATGGGACAGTATGTGGACTCTGGACTCTAACCACATGTCTTTGAGTTGGCAGCACAACTCCTTACTACCACACCACCTTAAACTTAAAGTAATTTTCTCCAGTTACTTTTGTTATGATTGCCTTTTCATCTAAACCCGCTACCATTACATTGATTCTGGCTCATAGTGATCCTCTAAGGCAAATTCAAATTTCCTCATTTCTGAGAATCAATATTAATAGAGGCAGAATGACTAACCTCCTCCCAAGAAGAAGCTGTTAAATTCAAACTTCTGATCTTTCAGCCCAGTGCTTTAACAACTGAATCACCAGACCATATCCCATTCCTTAAAATTACATTTTCTAAAGAGACATGTGTAGATGCCTTTGTGGTGTAGTGGTTAAAGGCGCTAACCAAAATTTCAGCAATTTTAACCCACCAGATCCTCTATAGCCTTCTTCTAGAAAGATTTCTAGCCTTGAAAACCTTTGGGGAAGTTCTACTCTGTGTAGAGGGTTGTGTTGTTGTTATTGTTAGGTGGTATTAAGTTACCTACAACTCATAGCAACCCTGTGTACCATAGTTCTGACCCTGCCCTATCTTGAGCCAATTCATTGCCTCCAACACACCTACCCTCATTATCCCAGTTACTGTGTTGATCTATCTCCTTAGGGTCTTCCTCTCCTGCGCTCTCCACCCTTCCAAGCATGATGTCCTTCTCCAAGGACTGGCCCCTCCTGTGAAGTTGCCTGACATATGTGATTCAGAGCTTTAACATCCTTGCCTCTGAGGAGCACTTTAGTTCCACACTTTCCAGTACTTGTTTGTTCTCTTGGCAGTCCATGGTATGCTTAGTACTATTCATTAGCACCACAACTCAAAAGGATTGGATGTTCTACTGTCATCTTTATTCGTTGTCCAGCTCTCTAATGCATAGCAAGTAATTGTGAAGACCATGGAACAATGAGTAGGAATTGACTCCATGGCAATATGTGTTTGCGATTATTTTTTAATGTATATAATAAGTAATCATTGTACATGAAAAAAAGCCAATGCTATATTATGAAGAGAAATAATTGAAAACTAATCTAATCATACCTCACTGAGCTAATATAACCACTGACAGTTACGAATTGCATGGAGCTAAACCAACCAGTCAAGATAGAATACTTTGTTTTTTCATATTAATATATTTATTTAACTTCAAAACTTAATTTACCCTACAGAGAGAAGCTTCATAATTAATTTGTCTTTAAGAATTTATCAATTACAAAAAAGAATTTATAAATTAATTTATTTCTGAATGTTCACTAGTGATACACAGGTAGGTTGATAGAAGTGAAATCTTTAACATTCAAATACCTTCAAAACTCCCTTTTATCATAACAGTAAACTTAAAGAATCAAGAAGAAAGTTACATTAAGTCCAAGTGGCCTTTAAGAAGAAAAAGATAAAGCTTTACTTCACTGGCACTACATAAAATTGTAAAGTTGAATTGTTCAAATGAAAGAAACCCCAGAGATGGGTTTGATGAATTTTTTTTGTTGTTCAAATTCAGGCCTAATCATGTGTCTCATAAAGAAGACTTATCAGCAAGATGTTCAAAAGAAAGTATTGACTTCCTCACATAAAGCCTTAAATCTCCTACCAGGATGTCTGAAAAGACTAAATAGGGATTTTGTTTTTTGGTGAGATGAAGGAATAAAACAACTTTAGAAAATAGAATACTTTCATTATAGATTACTGAAAATCCTTTTAAGTAAAGATCCTAGTTCATCTTCTTCAAAATGAAGTATATCTACAACTGCCAAGTGTTATTTTATCCAAAGGCCATAAGCAAAAAGTTACATTACCAAAGATATTTGAAATACTGTATTTATTTAAAAAAAAACACATACTGAACTTTCAATTCATCTCATATACTTTTGGCACGTTTTCAGGAGGGGCTATTGTTTGAAAAATACATCATTCCAGGAAAGGTCAGGGAAAGAGAGGAAGACTTTCAACAAAGTAAATTGACACAGAGACTGTAACAATGGTCTCAAGCTAAACAGAGATTGTGAGAATGACACAAAATAGGGCAAAATGTCCATCCATTATTAATAGCGTAGTTATGACTGGTAGTTGATTTGATGGCATTTCACAACAACATTTGATAGGTTGAAATTAATAAGTTCAGGATCATTCAAACATATGGTATAGTTGTAAAATTGACATCCTGTACCTCCAGCCTGCATATCCCTCTAATTAACATTTATTTGGTTCACAGACCCTGTTGTATCTTCTTCGGAGCCATGCAGAGTATTTTAAACTTCTGTTTACTAAGAGAAGAAATTAATCTTTTATTGAATTTGCATTTATCTTTTCTTCAGTCATTTTTAAACTATACCCCAAGTTGTGTGTTAACTAGAAACTGTATGTAAGAATCCTAAAGTTGTATTTCTCTCAGTCAAATGTGAACTGTATCTTAAGCTGCCTGTTTATCAGGAGAGGAAATGCATCTTTCCTGGATTAGCACTTAGCTCTTTGGGGAAAAAAAAATTCTTCTTGTTGTTATGTGCCATGAGTCACTTGCAAATCTATGTACAACTGCCTTGAAACCTGCTCTATCCTGTGTCAATTTTATTGTCTCTGGCACACCTACCCTTATTACCCTAGTCACTGCATCAATGGTCTTACCTTTCTGCACCCCTCTGCCACTCCAAGCATGATGTCTCCATCCAAGGACTCGTCCCTCCTTGCAACATGCCAATGTAAGTCAGATGAAGCCTCAGAATTGTTGCCTCCAAGGAGCAACCTCTCCAGAATGAACCTGTTTGTTCTTCTAGCAGTCCATGCTACATTCAATACTCTTCTCCAGCACCACAACTCAAAGATATTAATTCTCTATCATTCCTAGTTATCGTCTAGCTCTCTGATGCATAGCAAGCAATTGTGAAGACCATGGTCTGGATCAGGCACACCTTAGTCTATAAACTGACATAATTGTTCGCCAGTACTCTGGAAAGGTTCCTGACAGCTGACTTTCCCAGTGCAATTCATCTCTTGATTTTCTGACTGCTGGTACCTAGAGTGTTGGTTGTGGAGCCAAGCAAACTAAAACTGTTAAAAAATCTCAATCCCTTCACCATTCATAATGATGCTGCCAATTGGCCCAGTGGTAAGAATCTTTGTTTTCTTAAGTTTGAGCTTCAATACATAATGAAGGTTGCAGTCCTTGACCTTGCAGCAGTGCTTCAGGTCCTCCTCAGTTTCAGCAATGAGGATTGTGTCATCTGCATAACACAGGATGTTGATGAATCTTCCTCCAATCCTGATGACACATTCATCCTCATAGAGTCCAGAATCTCAGATGATCTATCTGTTCTGAATATAGATTGAAAAGATATGGAGACAGAATACATCCCTGGCATAACACCCTACCCGATTTTGAAACATGCAATGTTTCCTTGCCCTATTCAGACTACTGTGTCCTGGTCCACATGCAGCTTTCACATAAGCACAATCAAATGTTCTAGGATCCCCATTCTTAGAATCAGCCTCAGTTTGTTGTGATCCATGCATCAAACACCTTGCATAGTCAGTGAAACACAGATAGATATTCCTGAGGTATTCTCTGCTTTCAGCCAAGAGCCATCTACATTAGCTACTATATCCGTAGTACCATGACCTCTTCTAAACCCAGCCTGCACATCTGGCAGTTCTGTGTTAATGTTCTCCAGTCGTCTTTTTTATAATTTTCAGCAGAACCTTGCTTGCATGTGATATTAATGATATTGTTCAATAATTTCCACCCTCTGTGGGGCCATCTTTCTTTGGAATGGGAACAAATATAGATCTCTTCCGGTCAGTTGACCAGATAGTTGTCCTCCAGATTTCTTGGTACAATTTAGTGAATGCATCCAGGACAGCATGTGTTTGTTGAAATATATCAACTGGCATGCTGTCAACTCCTGGAGCCTTGTGTTTTGCCAATTCTTTCAGAGTAGCTTAAACTTCTTTCTTCATCATTAGAGGTTCTTACTCATATGTTGTTCTGTGAAATTCTGTGCCAGCCAATACTTTTTGGTACAGTGACTCTGTATACTCCTTTCATCTTCTTTTAATGCTTCTTGGATCATTTAATATCCTGCCCAAACCATCCTTAAATATTGCCACTCACAGCTTGAATTTGTTTTTCAATTCCTTCAGCTTAAGAAATGCTGTGTGAGTTTGGTTCTTTTGATTTTCTGACTCCAGCTCTTTGCATATGTCATCATAATACTTTGATTTGTCTTCCCGCACTGCCCTTTGAAATCTTCTGTTCAGCTCCTTGATTTCTTCCCTTTGCTTTGGCTTCTTGGTGCTCTGGTGCAATGTTGAGAGTTTCATGTGACAACCATCTTGGTCTTTTCTTCCACCTCTGCCTTTGTCATGACCTTTTGCATTCTTCGTGGATAATATTCTTTATATCCTCCCACAGCTCATTTGGTCTTTGCTCATTGGTATTCAAGGTCTCAATCTTGTTTGTGAGATGGTTTTGAAATTCAAGTGAGATAGACTTAAGATCAAATTTTGGTTCCTATGGATTTAATTTTCTTTAACTTCTTCTTGAACTTGCATATAAGTAATCGGTGATCTGTTCCACAATCAGCACTTGGCCTAGTTTTCATGGCTGATACTGAGCTTCTCTAGCAATTATTTTCACAGATGTAATAAATTTTATTCCTTTGCATGCCATCAGGTGTATAGCCCATATTTGTGTGTTTTAGAAAAGGTATTTGCAATTAATAAGTCACTGAAAGTGCAGAATTCTAGAATTCTATCTCTAGCTTCATTTCTGTCACCGAGTCCAGGTTTTCCTGCTACTGATCCTTCTTCCCTGTTCCCAACTTTTTACACTCCAGTCACTCATTATAATTAATGCACCTTAATTTTATGTTTGATTGATTTCTGACTTAAAAAGTTAGTAAAAATCTTCTAGTTCCTCCTCTTTGACTCTAGTTGTGTGTGCATATATTTGAATGATAGTGACTGTACTTCCTTGTATGCATGTGGATATTATCCAGTCACTCACTGCCTTATATTTCAAGAAGGATCTAGAAATGACCTTTTAATTATGAAAGCAAATCCATTTTTTCTCATCGTTTAATCTCCAGCATCGTAGACCATATGATCAACTGATTCAAAATGTCCCAAGCCAAGCCATCTTACTTTGCCAATACCTAGTATGTCAATATTTATGCATTCCTTTTCTTTCTTAACAATGTCAAATTTTTCTACATTCATACTTCTCACATTCCATGTCCTGAATCACTAGTGTCTGCTTACAACTGTTTCTCCTTCCTTGTGTTTCAGAATTTGAGATCTCAACCTCAGTGGCTATGTCTACTAGTCTAAGTATTTTCTTAGCCATATGTAAACTATAACACAAGTTGCCTATTTACTAGTAACTTTGTTTACTGTTCTCTTTGAATGTAAAAACCCTATAGCTTTGAACTAGCAATAGTAATAGCTTAAATTAACACTAGAATGAAAGAACAGAGAAATAAAAAAATTAAATAAAAAGAAAAAGAAACAGAAAAAAAAAAGTAGACTAACACCTAACTCAAGTTTGTTTTCAAATAATTCTATGTAAACTATTGGTTTTGAATGTAAAAACCCTGTAGCTTTGAACCAACAACAGTAATATATTAAGTAGAATAACATCTAACCCAAGGATAAAAATCAATGACCATGCTAAGAAAGGAATGCAATTTTTTGAGAGGATTCCCTCTGCTCTCCCAGATCTACAACCACTGCTTTGAACATTACAATCTGTCTGTATTGACAGTTGACTGTGGAAAGAATCCCTTTTGTTCAGTAACCCATTCTTACACATTTTATGAGCATAACTATAACTATAACCAAATAAATTATTGTGTAATAAGGACAACTATTTGACTTTTGTCCATTCTTGTCTTATTTCTCTTTATCCTAATTTTACTACACGTTCAAAACATATTTGTTGGAAACTTAGTAATAATTTTTATAAAAAAATGACTTAATTTGTTTCATTTCCTTTGAAGAAGAGTTAGTCTATGTAAAGTGAAATCATAAGTTGCTGACATAATAAGGAGGTGCCAGAATGCTAGCCTGGAGTTCTCCTTCACACTATAAACATCCCCTCTGATTTAACCAGTCTTTAAAAGGCTGCTATTAAAATGTGAGCATGGTACCTTGCCAGTTCTCCTGTAACTATTGATTGTTTCCTTCAGCATTCTTTGTAGTGATCAATAAAGTGGAGAAATTTAAAAAAAAAATACATTCAGAGTGTGATTCTACATTTGAGAAATATGGGCTTATATATAGGAGCACTATGAGGAATTTCAGGACATCAGAATGTACATTAGAGAAACAGAAGAACAGATAGATATGGACAGTAAAATTCTGAAACATCTCAAAGGCTGTAGTAAGTTTTCTAGTTAAATTATAAGGAAGGGAAACAAGGCTTTTGGGGTTTTTTTGTTTGTTTGTTTTCCTTTTCTGGGTATAGCCAAGTAAAGTGGAAACTTGGACCTAAAACAAAACGTACATTTATATAGGAAGCTATGATGGCCTATAGGGAAGAAATTGTATTGCAATCCCAAAGGCAATTGGTTTTAATCTACCAATCACTGTACAGGAAAGAAAGACAATCCCCTCTCATGTAATCACTTACCTATGAAAACTCACCAAAGGGTCAACTATGTATGCCAATTCCGATTCTATAACACAACAATGCCTTCTGGTCAAATTCAACTAATTGCAATCTTTTTTTACCCATTAATATTTTTATTGATTTTCATATAATAATACCTTTATTATGTTTCATTGATATACATTGTGTTTTATATAATCTTTCTTTTATATTGTGTTTCATACAATCATTCATATACATGCAATCTTATATACAAGATCAAAACTTTACCCAATTCTAAATGTATAAATTATTGTATTCTGTCATGACACCATGCAATAAACAAGAGAGTTTTTTTCCCCCAGGAAGTTTGAGGAGTGCTTGTTGTTGCTGTTGTTATGTACCTCCAAGTTGCCTGCCACTCATAGTGACCCTATGTACAATAACTCTGAACCCTGCCCTATTTTGAGCCAGTCTCACTTACTCTGACACATCTACACTCGTTAACCCAGTCACCATATCAATCCATTTCATCAGGGGTCTTTCTCTTCTAAACTGTCCCTCCACCGTTCCAAGCATATTGTTCTTCTCCAAGGACTGGAGGTCCCTCCTGGCCACATGACCAAAGTACGTGAGATGGAGCTTCAAAACCCTAGCCTCCAAGGAGAAACTTAGTTTCTCCCTCTCCAAGACAGACTTACTTGTTTTCTTAGTGGTTCATGGTATGTTTTGAATCTCAAGATATTATCTCAAAGAATTATGTAACAAAAAATGAATGGAAATACAAAATCTCTGTAAATGTTCATTAAAATTAATATAATAAAATTTTTAAAAAAAGAAAAAAATAAAATATGCAGTGACCCTGCAGAGAATTTAAAATAAAGGTATAAAGACCTATATAACTATCAAATATGTAGGAATCTTCCATCCAGAAGATCACTAAAAACAAGTCAGTATCAAAGTTGAATTTACTAGCTTTTCAGTTAAGAGAGAGTCCACCATTATCTGATCACCAATTTTGACTGGTTTTATGAACTGGCAGTTTCTTTGTGAATTTGTCATTATCTGGGGATACAGTCATTTGTACATGCACGAAGTATGTATGTAATTTTTAGTAAAATCTCAAAAACACATTTTCTTTTCTTTTTATTTTATAGAAATATGGGGAAAATAACTCAGATAATCCAAATATTAATATAGTAAAAGTAAATTTTTCAAAATGCATCTGTACATTGTAGTTTATCCCCTTGTCTTACTGTGTTGGGAGACTTTGGGTGGATAAACTGGTAACATTCTCAGCAATTAACCAAATGGATAAAGTGCATGCCACCCAGAGATACTTTAAAGATCCTGAGATCTGTTTCCCCAAAATTAGCCATTGGGGAAAAAACCAAAAAATAGCCATTGAATAGCACGTGGAGCACAATTCTGCTCTGATGAACATAGAGGCAGAATGGACTGGAGTCACCTCTCCTGCAGCTGGTTCAGGCTTTGCATCACAATAAGATTCATTCTTTTTCCTTCGTGCCATATTCATAATTGTTATCTCACGCTGTCTTATTACAGTTTAGAGGTGTTTCTATTCCTTGGTGAGGGATATCTGAAGCTTGTTTTCTTGAAAAAAAATCTTATCTTTAAAAAATATTTATTCTAGTGTCAAAAATTGTTTAAGGTACTATATTTGTTTTCTGTATTCAACGACTAGCTCCAGTCTGAATGCTTTTCTAATGTTTTCACTGCTGCCTCTGACAGGTATGCCAGACTACCAATACTTTCTCACACCTGCAGAGCTGCAATCGCTCATGATTTAGAAAGATATTTTTAAACCGTCTTTAGTAACACTATCTTTCTTACTTTGGTTTTATCCTAATACAATGCACTTATTAATATCATAAACTTTCTTATCTGCTAACTTAAACTGCTTACTATAACATTTTGGCTCAGGAAAGGGCTGCTTATTTTTAAAAGAGTTAGACATGTGAAAGAGAGTTTTTAATAAAATAGAGCTCATTCTTCATTTCTATGTCTGCTGAAACTTTAATATTTGACTATACATATTTTGTTATTGTTTTTGCTAAACATTAGTCCAAGCTTCAGGTAGTGTATAGTCAATATCTATCCAATTTTCTACTTTGTCATAACTCTTCTTTACCAGAGTAATGCTTCAAAAACAGTATATTGTAAAATCCCACACAAATCTCTTGAGTTAGCATTTTTTAAACAAAATGTCTCTTGGGTGGTTTTCTGTTTTGTTTTAATGTGCAAACTCCATAAAATAAGAATAGATTTCTCAAAACAGTATTTCTCAGCCAGCATATACTTGGGGGAAAATGTAGATTTTCATCCTCAAAACTAAGAATATATTGAATCAGAAAAATTTACAGCACCACTTTGAGTTACATTCCTCATAGAATTATTAGATGACACAATCTAATGAAAATATTTGAGGAAAATATCAATAAAAAGGCTATGCAATATTCCTATTCATAATAAGTCCTACTCATAGTACTTCTTGGTAGGCCTTGCAGGGCTGACTCACTCCAGGGCAACAACCTATCTTGCTGACAACCTCCACATTCAATCAGCATGCTCCACAAGTGCTTCCTCTGCCTGCCTACCACTGTTATTAGCCGCTGCCTAACCACGCCAGCAAGCCGCAGCCAATCCGTGAACTATGCACCATTTCCTCTGCCAGAAGACAGTCCCTTCCTCCCGGAGTCCTTTAAAAGGCCACTTCTTCATGCCAGGCTTGAACTTCTCATACCCATCCTGCCAGCCTGTCTCTCTGTCTCCCTTTGGCCTGGGTCAGAGAACAGTGCTCCAGAGCCTGAGAGCAACAATAAAAGCTTCTTTGCTTACTTTTGGTTTCCACGGCTATTTAACTTAACATCTCTGGTCACAAATTAATTAATTCTTTGGTAATCAGGATATCATGTTGTAAACTCTTGCATCCTTATTGTGTATAATTGAAAGACATTTCTGCATATTTCAATTACATTTAAAAAAATATTTTGAAGTATCAATTGACATGAAATATAATTTTGCCCACTTAACATAATACAAAATATGTTCTTTTAAGAATCATGCAGAACATCTGATCACTAGAAAGAGATTGTTGACCCAGAGTAAAAATAATTATGAATTATTGGAAACTATGGCAACTCCCAGAAGAGATAAATGCTATTAATAAAATTACCATGTAGCAAAGTTGTTCATTCTCTCTTATGATTCTGATAGAAATTAATAAAAATGGCATCTGTTTATTGATCCCAAGTTGTTTACTGTAAACTGAGGCTCATTAGCACCAAAGTCTTTGTTAAAGGGGAAATCACCTAGGGATATTACCTAAATTACCTTCACTTTTCTCCTCTTCTTCCTTTGTTAATCCCTTGTACCACTGACCTTTTGAAAACATCATGCTGTGGGAAACAGACTCCTTAAAGAGGCTATCAATGTGTAAAAGGAAACCAATGTAAACCATGGAGCACATTCTGACTCTAGTAAACTCTGTGTTACAGAGTAGAACTGCTCTATAGGGTTTTCTTAGTTGTAATCTTTACATAAAGACACTGGAATTTTCTTCCATTTAGTCACTGAATGGATCTGAACCCGAACTTTAGTTAGTTGAAGAATGCAAACCATTGACATGACTAGAGGGCTTTGTGTTTCCCAATAAATAAGCAGTGTACATCACTGCTATATCTTTTTGGTTATAATTCTTTCTTGTGATGATCACTAAATTATATTAAACTCATCTAACACTTCTAAGCTTGAAAATTATATTACTATCATTTACTTAAACTTCATTCAAGCCATTGATTTTTCTATTTTTTTTTCCTTCCTAGTGTCTTCTTTATCTATCATGATGCTGCCAATTGGCCAAGTGGTGAGATCTTTGTTTTCTTGATATTGAGCCTCAATCTATATTGAAGGCTGCAGACCTTGACCTTCCGCAGCAAGCACTTAAGGTCCTTCTCAGTTTCAACAAGCAGGGTTGTGTCATCTGCATAAAACGTATTGTTGATAAACCTTTCTCCAATCCTGATGCCATATCTCTCCTCATAGAGCCCAGCCTCCTGGATAATCTGTTCTGCATATAGATTGAAAAGGTATGGAGATAGGACACATCCCTGGAGTATACCCTTCCCTATTTTGAACCATGCAGTGTTTCCTTGCTCTGTTCTGAAGACTACCTCCTGGTCCAAATATAGGTTTCGCATTAGCATGATCCAGTGTTCTGGGATTCCCAATCTTCCCAGAGTTAGCCACAATTTGTTGTGATTCACATAGTCCAATGCCTTTGAATAATCAATGAAACACAGATAGACATTCCTTTAGTACTCCCTGCTTTCAACCAAGATCCATCTAATATTAGCTACAATAACCCTAGTACCACAACCCCTTCTAAATCAAGACTGTACCCCTGACTGTTCTCTGTTGAAATGCTGTTCCAGTAGTTTTTAGATAATCTTCAGCAGGATCTTGCTTGCATGTGATATTAATGATATTGTTCTACAATTTCCACACTCTGTTGGGTCACCTTTATTTGGAATGGGAATACATTTTAACTGCTTTAGTTTGCTTGGCTCCACAATCAACAATCTTGGCACCAGCAACCAGGAAATTAAAAGACGTTTTGCAATGGGAAAGTCTGCTGTTAGAGACCTCTCCAAAGTACTAAGAGCAAAGATGTCACTCTAGGGACTAAGGTACACCTGATAAAGGCCATGGTCTTTGTAATCAATTGCTATGTGTCAGAGAGCTGGACAATGACTAGATGATAGAAGGAGAATTGATGTCTTGTAACAGTGGTGTTGGAGAAGAATATTGAATATATCATGGACTGCTAAGAGGACAAACAGGTTTGTCCTGGAGAGGGTTAAACCAGGTAGCTCCTTGAAGGCAAGGATTCTGAAGTTTCATCTGATATACTTTGGACATGTTTCAAAAGTGAACCAGTCTTGGATAGGGACGTCATGATTGCGAGGGTGGAGGGACAGCACAGGAGAGGAAGCTCCTCTATGAAAAGGATTGATTCAGTGACTCGGGTAATGAGGGTAGGTGTGTTGGAGACAATGAGATTAACACAGGATAGAGCAGGGTTTAGGGCTGTTGTACATAGGGTCGCTGTGAGTCGCAAATGACTGGAAGGCACATAATAAGAACAAAAACAACAACAATGCAATAGATGATGATAGGATGAATTTCAATAAATTTTCTGAATTAATTCGATATTTTAGTGAGGAGGATAAACCTTTGAATCCTATCTCACGTTATAATGAAAATTTGCATCTTTTACCCTGTATGTGAAAAGTAAAACAATATCACATGAAGGAAAAGGCAAGAGATTATTTTACTGACCATAAATACTGACTTCTTTCTGGAAACTTCCCTTTATCATGATGTTGCTTATTGGTCTAGTTGTGAAGAATTTTTTGCTTTAGATTGAGGCATAATTCATACTGAAGTCTTTGAGTCTCTTCAGTAAGTGCTTTCTGTCTTCCTTTCCTTTCAGCAGACAATATACCAGAAAGTTGGTTTAATCATATTTGACTATGAAAAACATTTAATAGTGTGGACAAATTGGGAATAACAATGAAAAGAATAGGAATTCTAGAATATGTATTGTGCTTATGTCGAATCTGTATGAGGAAAAAAGACAGTCGTTCAAATAGATTAAGTGAATACTAAATAGTTTAAAATCAGGAAATATGTTCCTCAGGCTTGAATCCTTTCACTATACCTATGCAGTCTACACGCTGAGCAGATACTGCAAGAAACTGGATTATATAAAGTAGAATGTGGCATCAGGATTGGAAAAAGATTCATCAACAACTTGCAATGTGCAGATGTCATACAGGAGTAGGTGTATACTTTGGCTGTTCCTTCCAGAGTTAGTTGGGCTTCACATGATTAGCTGGTCCAACTCTAATCTAAAAGTCAAGTCTGGATCTGCTTCTGATTATCTCTCATCATTTTTGAAAATGTATTTATGTTACTGTTCTTTTTGTGTGTACTGTTCTTGTTGTGTGTACCATATAATCACCATAACTGACCCTCCAGTGAGTTTTGACACAGGAGTTCATTGCTCAGCTTTCTCCTTTAGAGCATCTAGTGGATCGGAATAGAGTACCTTTGTGTTTACAGTAAAGTTCCTTACTCCTAAGCACCAGAGCCCTTTTACATTACTAGAAGAGATAAAATACCAATTACAAGAAGAGAAGGAAAGATTTAATTTGGGGCAGGGGGGAAAGCAGTGAATAGAGAAAGTATTAGTCTTGGAACTGGTACATTATGATTTCTGCCCACACTCAACTGATCAAAGTAAATTGCATGACTAGGCCTAAAGCCAACAAGTCACACAATACATTCACTTTTACTGGTAATAATTTCAAGGTCAATAACAATAGGAATAAATATTGAAAGAGAAAAAAATAAGGATAATTACTAAATTTACCAAAAGGCCTTTTATATATTTTATTACTACAATAGTGTCTTCTAATGGAAAGCCATAAAAAAAGTCTTTTGAATATATTGCCCCATTCTGAAGATATCTAAAATCTTGTTAATATCCATGGGTATAGTTTTAGAAATTAATTAACATCAATTCATTATGAATATGACTGATTAAGTCACTGATGAAACCTTTCCAAAAGAAAACATTCAAATAATGTACAGACAGCTAAGAGGTCAAATGGCAGACAAATTCTACCCAATAGGATACGGAATACTGGATAATGATTAGTGACATGTTCACGTTTATTCTTCTTGAAAGTTTGAATTTGAGATAGAGAGCTTGTGTCAATATCATAGATTATTAGAATTTTTATTAGATTAAATCATTATTTAGTAAAAATAAAATTAACTACTGTTATGATAAGAATTGCATGAATTCAGCAATGAATTCAATTCTGAGTTCAATTCAATGAGTTCATTATTCATGTAAAATTGTACTGTTGTCTAAGAATTGGGAATATTCCATAGATTACCAAACAACAAACAAGTCCATCTTGGAGGAAGTGCAACCAGATTGCCCTTTGGAGGCAGGAATGGTGAAATATTGTCTTATGTTCTTTGGGCATATTGTCAGGAATGTTCAGCTCTTGGAAAATGACGTCACGCTGCATAATAGGGAGGAGCAGAGAAAGTGAAGATGATCAACAAGAATAAACACTTTAGTGGAATAGGTGAAGGAAAAGACAATGTGGAACAAATGGATTATCACACATTGTGGGCAATGTATTAACGATATGGAATCAAATATGTATGATTAATTGGTTAGAAAAGAAACTAAAGGAAAGTTTACACAAAGAGAATCAATCTTGGAGGTTAACAAGGATGAGGAGGGAGGGAGATGGTGGTTGTTGTTGTTCAGTGTTGTCGAGTTGTAGACGACTCATAGCAACTCTATGAATGAAAGACCTGAACACTTCTATAACTATCATCATTTTTCCAAGTTTTCCAGAAGCAAGCCATTTTGAAAGTGGATGTCACTCCTGCTTCCAATTTTATTTTAAAGGGAAGCTCTACCAAGCACTGTCCACCATGGGGGACCATCATTGTATTTGACACATCGGTGTCTCAGTGTTCAGCTTCACAGCAACCACGATTTACCTCTGTACTATACCACTTTGAAGAATGTTTGACCAAAAACAAGTAAAACTAGGCCAGAGGGCCACAGATTAAAATCACTCACCTTTGGCTTGATAGCATCACTTTCTATCCACTAGGCCAACAGAGCTCTCTGTTGTTGCTTTTGTTGTTAAGTGCTATAACAGGGAGATGGTAGCAAAGATTAACAGATAGTTTTAGTAAAGGGAAATGCAAAGTGTAATCAGGGTTTGATGAGATGTCATAATGAACTAACTAGTTAATTATCATTGGAATTCATGATATAAAATATATATGAATGACTAAAACCCAATCTTTTTTAAAAAGACTGGCTGACACAGTGATTATAACAGTTGGCTTAACCATGTCAAAGACTGTGAAGATGATGCAAGATAGGGCAAAGTTGAGATCTATTGTTTGTAGGGTTCCTAAGAGTCATAGTTGCCTCAATGCCACATGACAACAGGTGTAGCCTTGCTGTGATGTCAAGAATATTTTCCTATTTTTTGGCACATATCGTAACCGACTTATTTGTCTCTGGTTTCATACTTCTCCAGTCTGCCTTTTCACTAAGTTTATCATCATTTAAATGTTTTCTCATCCACAGGGAAAAAAAAGAAGAAGCTCTAGTGGTGGAGTGATTAAGTAGCTTGCCAACTAATCAAATGTCAACAATTCAAACTCACTAGCTGCTTCCCAAGAGCAATGTGTGACAGCCCACTTCCATAGAGATTTATAGCCTTGAGAACCCTCCAGGGCAGTTCTGTTCCATCCTGTGGGTCAGAATTGACTCCACGGCACATGCCAACAACAATATTTTCTGCGGACTAAAATGTATGTTCTTATTTAAAAATTTCCACATACAGAAAGACCTACAAAATCTGAAGCCTGTATAAGGCAGGACCTTGTCAAAGAGGAGAAACTCAAATATCTCCCACTAACTAGAAGTGATAGGAGAGTGGTAAGATTGCATCCTATCAGAACTGGAAAGCTTATGAGATCAGGAAAAACAAGTCAATCCTACGGAATCCAGCTCTCCCAAGTTTCACTTTATAGAGAACTCAGAATATCGTGATCCTTATGAAATTATATCAACACAAAGAATATAATTTGATTTTACTTATCGATCACATCTGGTTTATAAGTGTGATAAGCAAGAAGCAATAATATCAAAATCAGGACTATTTTATAACCTTAAACTCACAATGAATACATAAGCAATGACTATCTGAAAGCTAACAAAATTTAAAATTTTATTTGTGCATAAATCAAATTTTAAAATTTTATTTGTGCATAAAATTGCTTGGCAGAATACACCCCAAATCTAAGAGTGATGTCATGCATCAATTAGTAAGATTTAAAGTGCATCCTACTTCCTGAATTTATGACTTGTGATTTTTAAATAGCATGCATTGTTTTCTGATAAACATAATTAAAGCCTTCTCTTACTGATTCACATTTCAGTATTCTGCCCAAGAAGTAATTTAATGACCTCTTGCAAGCTTTAAGACCCTAGGCACTACAGAATAAACTAGGAGGCAGAACAGAAACCCTAAAGGCATTATTAGGTGAATTAACCGGAGTGTTAATTAAACCTTGATCCTAAACTTCCAAATCAAGGAGCCAAGCCTCATGCTGGATTTGATTGTACATAAGCAGCCAAAACAGATACCTTTTCCAGTCACTGTTGTAAATATCTGTATCACTCAACTTTTCTAATTAAACTTTTTACAGATGTGTAATTTCCTGACAACAATTACAGGAATGAGATCTGCAACCTACCCTTAAAGAAGGAGATATTTTCCATCATCTTTAGCTTTGCCTTATCTTCTTTCTGTTGCCCTCTTAACCTCTAATACACTTCATCTACATGAATTTTGCATGTGAAAGTTAGACAATAAATAAGGAAGACTGATAAATAACAAATGCCTTTGAATTGTGGTGTTGCAATCAACACTCTTGGTATCAGCAGCCAGGAAATTAAAAGATGAATTGTTTTGGGAACGTCTGCTGTCAGAAACCTCTCAAAAGTACTGAAGAGCAATGATGTCAGT
>NW_006399828.1:2538986-2542527 GCF_000299155.1 Elephantulus edwardii
GTGAAGCCAGACTGCCCCTTGGAGACAAAGATTCTGAAGCTCCGTCTGACATACTTTGGACATGTTGCAAGGTGGGATCAGTCCTTGGAGAGGGATGTCATGCTTGTGAGGGTGGAGATACAGCGCAAGAGAGGATGATTCTTGATGAGATGAATTGATTCAGTGACTGGGGTGATGGGGATAGGTGTGTCAAGGGATAGAGAAGGGTTTACATTTCCCTATCCCCACACACACATCAAATTGTGCTATCCTATGATTAAATTCCCCGCCACTCCAGATCCCATCCTCACTTCTCTGCTTCCACCATCTCCTCCTTGGATCCTCAGGCTCATGCTACAATAATGATTTTATATAATATTTATCTTTACGGGACTGAGTTACTTCACTCAGCATAATGCTGTCCAGTCTCTCCCAATTTTTGCAATAATTTACAAAGTTATTGCTCCTGCAAACTGCATAGCATTCCATTGTGTGAATGTACCATAACTTCTCAATCCATTTGATTGTGATTGGACATCTGGGCTTTTTCCATGTTCTTGTGATGGTGAATATCACTGTTGTAAACATTGTTGTACAAGTCTCCATTAGTGGCTCAGTTCTTAGCTATCTATGGTCACTGATATTTGACAAGGAAATCAAAGCTATCAAATGGGAAAATGACAACCTCTTCGCCAAATGGTGCTGGCAAAACTGGACTTCCACCTGCAGAAAGCTGAAACATGATCCATATCTCTCACCATACACAAAAATCAACTCAAGATGCATCAGAGACCTGGGAATAAAGCTGAAAACCATAAAGTTCATAAGAGACAAACTGGAATCAGGCATAGAGGACCTAGTCTATGGTACAAAGAGACTGCCAAATACAGCCAGAAATACACACTCTGAAGAGGATAAAGTTACTGAATATATTGATCAAGGATTCCATCGAGAAATTATAATAAAAAATGACAAAAAGTAGGATAGAATTTCAGATTCTGATGGAGCTCAGATCTTCTGGATTTCTATCCATCAGGGGAAACGTGATGAAACCCTGAAACTATAGCTCCAAGACGGCATTACGGCTTTAAACCAGAAATAGCCCCTGAAGTCTTCTTAAAAATCATAGTATGGGTTAACTCCTAAAAATGGTCGACTTTGAGTATTACAGCCCTTTAAAATTTTTTTTATGTGAGATCAAATCGAGACATTATTTTGAAAGATTTGATCAAAGCATTCATGTTAATGGGAATGAAAAGTCAAAAAGAGGATGAAAATGGTTACAAAATATAATCGATGTCACTGAATTGTACGTCTAGAAAATTGTATATCTGGAAAATATTCACTTTCGTACATTGAATGTTATGCAATACAAATATTGCATGTTTTGTTATATATGTTAACAACAACTACAAAATAAATATAACTTTAAAAATTATCCCAAATCTATTTTTACAGTGGCTTACCATGGAAGTCAAAAAGCAGAGAAAAATGAAAAAATTAGAGAGGGATAGTATAAATCAGTTTAATACAAATAAATATATCAAGGTAATTCTTCTTTACTCTTTCTGAAGGTAGATGGTTTCCATGATAAAATCAAATTTTTTTTTTCTTTTAAGACCATGCATACAACTAAGGTCATTAGTTGTTTCTCCTTCTACCTGAGCCAACATGGATCATTTTAACAGTTCTTTAAAAATTAATTTCAGTAGTTCAAATTTAAAATATATGCATAATATACATGTGTGTTAGAAAAATTAAAGGCCAGATATGGTACTAATAAAATAACTGAAAAACACAAGTAGTCTTGCATGGTGATAAAGCTACCATGTTTATTAAAAACATACTTTTCAGCCCTTACCTCTTACACCAATAAATTAACCTTGCCATTAAGTCAGTTCTGATTCATAGCTACCCTTCCTTAGGTTCGTGGGGCTAGAAATCGTTACAGGAAGAGATTGTCCACTTTTCTCTCACAGAGTGGTGAATAAATTTGAATCTCTTAGCTTTGAGTTGGCAGCGTACCATGTGATACCGGTTTTTCTTTGAATCTCACTGCCTCTAATCAGTTCTAACTCATATTACCTTCCATGAGGTTTTTGAAGCTGTACACTGCAAAGGGAGGAGCTTTCCCATTCCTATTCTTTGAAGCCACTGATGGATTCAAACTACCAGAGGAATGCAACCTCGTAGTTAGTTGAACAACTTGTAAAGGGCTTTGGTACCTGAGCTGTTGTTTTGGTTATTGTTTTTTTTTTCATTTCAGTAGTTTCTATTATCGACCAAATTGATACAACCTTGCTTGCTGAAAGTAAAGAAGACTTGAGACACTTGTTGCAGAGGATCAAAGAATACAGTCTTTAATATGTATTTCATCTCAGTGTCAAGAAAACAAAAATTCTTACCACTGGACTGATAGGCAACCTCACGGGAGATGGAGAAAAGATTGAAACTGTTAACCGCTTAATCTACTTGGATTCACAATCAGCACCTTTGGTACCAGCAGTCAAGAAATCAGAAGATGTATTGCACTGGGAATATCGGCAGTTAGGGAACTCTACAAATTATTGAGGAGTAATGATGTCAGTTTGAGGACTAAGGTGGATATGATTCAGGTCATGGTCTTTCTCTTCATTTGCTATTCATTTGCGAGCTGGACAAAGAGTATGGATGACAGAAGAAGAATTGATGCCTTAGAGCTGTGGTGTTGGAAAAGAGGAATGAAAGTCCAATGGACTATCAAAAGAACAATTATGTCTTGGAAAGTGTGCAGCTAGCATGCTCTTTGAAGGTAAAGATTATGAGCCTTTGCCACACATATTTTGGGCATGTTACTAGGAGGGACCAGATGCTTGAAAATGTGGAGGGTCAGCAAAGGAGAGAAAGACCCGCAATCAGGTGGATTGACATAGTGACTGCTGCAATGAGCTCTAGTGTGTTACGAGGTGTGAGGATCGTACAGGATAGGACAGGGTTTAGATTTATTGTTCACTGGGTCACTATGAGACATGCTTGTCTCAATGGCTTCAAACAACAACAACAACAACCAAAATGACATGTAGTTGTATTGTAACAAGCCTACATGCTGTGTTTTTAGGATCAAGTTGATTCTCACTAAAATTAACACTATATGCAACAGAATGACACATTTCTTGTGCCTGTGCTATCTTCATGACATAAAAGCTAGCATGTTGCATTCTAAGTACATTTTAGTTAAAAATGCACTAACCATTGTTACATTGCCATTCTTTCCAAGTTTCACAGGACTTACTAAAGATTCATTGGTTTTGTTCTCACATATTTTTCATTCTCCACATATCCTGCTTCCTTAATTATTGTAATTTATTTATTGTTTAGATAATTATAGCAGAATAGGATAATTTATAGAAATAGCCATTGTGTAAATGTAAAAGAGATCACTGAATTTCACTTTTGTTGTTGTTAAGTGCTGTCGGGTCAAGTAAGACTCAAAGTGATCCCATGAACAATACATTGGGATTCTGTTCTATCCTGTACATCCCAATCATCCTCAATACATCTGAGTTCATTGCTTCAGACATTG
>NW_006399828.1:2544105-2558334 GCF_000299155.1 Elephantulus edwardii
TCATCTCTCTTACCTTGGCGTCCTTTCCCTTTGTGTTGGCTTCTCAGTGTTCTAGTGCAATTTTCAGTCTCTTCTGACATCCATTATGGTCTTTTTCTCTTTTCATGAATAGTATCTTTAATGTCATCTCAATTCATCTGATCTTCAATCCTTAGTATTCAATGCTTCCAAGCTATTATTGAGCTGATTTTAAATTTCAAGTTGGATAGACTCAAAGTTGTATTTTGGCTCTTGTGGATTTGATTTTAACTTTTTTTTTAAAGTTTTATAAATACTTTAATGAAAGTTTACAGAAATGTTTTAACTTCTTAAATATGAACTTGCAAATGAGCAATTGATGGTCTGTTCACTGTCAGCATCTGGCTTCGTTGTGATGGATGATACTGAGCTGCTTTATCTATTCTTTCCACAGATATCATCAGTGTAATTCCTATAAAGTCCATCAGGTGAAGTCTATGTGGCAGATGCTGTCTGTGTTTCTTAAAATAATGTTTTTTTCTGAACGAATCACTGAAGATTGAACATATTCAAATATTTTATCTCCAGCCTTCTTTATCTCCGAAAAACCATTATTTATAACTACTACTACTTCCATAATGTTTCTAGCTTTCATATTCCAATCACCAGTAGTTATTAATGTGTCTTGACTTTTGTTTGGTAAATTTCAGAATGTAAAATTGTATAAAAATCCTCAATTTCCTCTTTGGCTTTAGCTGTTGGTGCATATATCTAACTATCAGTTGTATTAACAAGTCTTCCTTGTATATGTGTGGATAGTATCCTATTACTCACAACATTTTACTTCAGGATATATCTTGATATGTTCTTCTGACTGTGAACGCAACACTATTCTTCCTCAATCTTTCATTTCCAGCATAGTAGTCATATGATTGTCTGATTCAAAGGGCCAATGCCTTCCATTTGTGCTCACTAATGCCTAAAATGTTGCTCTCTGTACATTACAGTTCACTTTCTACAATTTCCAATTTTCTATATTCATATGTCATGCATTCCATGGTCCAGTAAATCTGTACTTACACCTGTTTCTTATTTTTTTTTTTTCGGGTGTTTCTTATTTTTAACAATATTCTTTCTAGGGATCCTATCTCTAGCATTATGTCTAATGCTTACAGGGTTTTCAAAGGCCAGTTATTTTAGAAGTGAGTGGCCAATCTTTCTTCTTTATCTCTTTTAATATGGCAGCTCTGCTGAAATTTTCCCAATATGGGCCATCTTACGGTATTAAATTAACAGTGGCACAGCCTCCAGGATCACATCAGCCAGCTACAGTTAGTACGATATACTGGCAGAAAGTACTGTACTCAGAAAAGCAAATAATGAACAAACATACACAATTAATGAAGTAAATGGTATCATGCAAGTCCTTCCTCCCACTCATCCCATCTCTCATCTAATATCATGAACTAGTCAATAAACGTTGTACCTGTAATATCTGCAGAATCTGGCTGAACCTATTGATTTCTCCTGATGTAGATGTCTCAGGCAATAGTATGGGTACCTTTTCTGGGTACTCCCTGGCAAAGACAGTGTCTGATCCTTCAGGGTGGAGGCCTGGCACACATCTGAGCACCACTCCTTGAAGGTGATCACTCTGGTCCTCCCATTTAAATGTTTATAAATCTCTCTTTATCTCTCTATCTATGAAATTCTCACCATGGAACAGACAGTTTTTCTCTTCTCCATAATAAATGAAATCTAAAGAATTATCATCTCTCTCTCTTTCTCTCTCTCTCTCTCTCTCTCTCACACACACACACACACACACACAAATAAATAAATAAAACCACACACACGAAAACCCCCAAAACCCCCACCGCACCAAAACCACAAAACCTCATTGTGTTCAAGTGAGAACTGACTCTACAAGAGATTTTTGGAAGCTGTACATCACCCAGAAGTTGAGCAGGTCATGGATCTGAACCTCTAGAAAGATGCAGTTTTAGATTAGTAGCACGTCCTGGGGACTGTATTATCAGAGGTCTCAATTATCAGGTAAGTCGTTTTTATTTTATTGAGAAGTGATTCTAATGATTTTAATGGTAATTCTAATGATTTTCAAGATTTAGACATCCATTGTTTTATGTCTTAATTTTTCTCTAGAAAAATATACAGAACCGTCCATTTGCTTCATAATCATCCTAAAGCTTTTCTTTCCAGACACAACTCATACTACTCTCAACAAATTCTCACCACTAGACCAATTGGCAGCATTTGGATAAATGGTGAAGAAATTGAGATTATTCACAGCTTTAGTTTGCTTGGCTCTACAGTCAACACTCTTGGCACCAATAGCACGAAAATTAAAAGACATATTGTGATGGGAAAGTCTCCTGTTAGGGACCTCTACAAAGTATTGAAGAGCAATGGTGTCACTTTGGAGACTAAGGTGCATTTGATACAGGCTATGGTCTTTGCAATCACTTGTTACACATCAGAGAGTTGGAGAATGACTACAGAGGAAGAACTGATGCCTTTGAGCTTTGGTGCTGGCGAAGAGTATTGAGTGTACCATGGACTGCTAAGAAAACAAACAGATTCATTCTGGAGAGGGTTAAACCAGGTTGCTCCTTGGAGGAAGGATTCTGAGGCTTTGTCTGACATACTTTGGACATGTTGTAAGAGGGACCAGTCCTTGGAGAGGACCATCATGCTTGGGAGGGTGGAGGGACAGCGCAGGAGGGGAAGACCGTCTATGAGGTGGATTGATTCAGTGACTGGGATAATCGGGATGGGTGTGTCGGAGACAGTGCGATTGGCACAGGATAGAGCAGGGTTTAGGGCTGTTGTACATAGAGTCGCTGAGTCACAAGCACCTCAATGGCACATAACAACAACAACTATATATATATATATATGTTTCATTTAAGCCACACTGAATTTGTTGCCATTGTACAAAATGTGAAAATGTCATGTTTCCACCTCTTTTTTTTTTTTTTATGTTACACCTACCTTTGAAATTGCCTGTCCTTTCAGTGGCTGTAAAAAAAACCCCAACCTCTTATCTTGCATATTTGATAGTGAACTGTATCATGCTGTGAGGAGCCTTCTCAAATGTTACCTAGCAGAATTGTGCACTACACAAAAGAACCAGGTGGAGATAATGACAAGATAAATCTAGCCACTCTTACATGTGACAAACCTGTCCTGGCACAGACCTGGTGCTCCAGGTGAAAACAAAACCAAAAGAAATGGGATACCTTTTTAAAATCCAAGGATGTCATCAATGCTCTAAATTATGTAGAGCCAGAACTATCTACTACTAAGGAAAGTGCTTGTTCTTATTTACTCACCCTGCATGTATTTCTTCTTCTAATTCACACAAAGCTACTCTATACAGCTGTGTTTCTTACCTAGTGGTAAGAAACTGTGCTGCAATCCGGAAGGCATGCTATTCCAATCCACATGCTGCTGCATTGGAGAAGGATGAGCAATCTCTTCCTGTGTGATCACTGCCTCGGAAAGCCTGTGAGAGAGTCAGGTATGGGTTGATAAATGACTCAACAACAGGAAGCCTCAGAATAGTAACTTCTCATAGTTATTTTTTTCTTTTATAAGCAACACTTTTTTTCTTGTTAAATTGTGAACTGATTACAAGCAACATACCTACTGATGCAAGTGCCTTCCTTGGAGTCTGTCTCATAGAGGACCCTACACTCCAGTGTGCTTGGTGTTGAATGAATTCTTCATTTAGAGGACAAAAGGGGAGACAATTTAATCAAATATAAGATCCAGAAATGAAACCTTACATTCAGCATTCTAACAATATTTACATTATTTGGTTGTGATTGAAAATGATGCCTCATTTTCCCTCCACTGCATTATGCCAATTCATAATAATAATCAGGATGCCTCTGAATTTAGAAAATATTACTCTGAAATAAAATTGATTTGTTTTAATTCCGTCTATATAATTCATTGGTATAAAATTTCCTTATTAGTTTCTTCACAGGGAGGACAAATGCCTCATTAATTTTAAACATATCAATCCGAGAGTGCTATACACATCAAATAGAATAATGACTGACATTATAAGAAGCACAATAGGCTGCATACCCAAATCAAATTGCCCATTACTCACTCAGAGCAAATATACACCTTTATTTGTACTTTGTAAGATCCATGAGGAGAAATCTAATTGGATATTTAGACTACAGTGGAAGGAGGTTGAACACTATATGAGGGAAAGACAGCCAATCTATCATTAGCAAAATGAACCTATGTAGTGTGTACTATAAGGTCGCTCAGTCTCACTATGTTATCTTACAATTTGCCTGCAAGGATGGAAGCAATGCTACCATAATCTCAAATACCATCAAGATCTACTCTGGTGACAGGTTTCTATGCAGTATCTAGATTGTATCAGAGGAGAAAAAAGGTTTGATGAAATACTTCCAAAAATTAGTTAATGGAGACTTCACGTATAATAAAATAATTTTCCAAGACTTTAACCTAGTTACTTTGGCTGCTCCGTCAAGGGCAATGGATGACTGGATATTTTGGTTTATAGTTGGAGAGGCAGCAAAGGTGAGACAATTTCTGAATGAGATGGACTGACTGAATGACTGCATAACAGACTCAATCATACCATTAACGATCATCAAAATGGCAGAGTCCTGGGCAACATGCTATATAAGAGCTCTCTCTGAGCCAGCTGGATAGCAACTAAGAAAATATGTATGAATTTAAATGGCCAAATATCCTTAATATATAAAAATGACATAACATGTCATTGTTAAGCGTTCTCAAGTCAATTATGACTCATTGCAACCCTATTAAAACAATAGATCTGAGCCTTTCTCTATACTGCGCCATCCTTACAATCTCCAGCATGCTCCATCCCATTGCTAACAATCTCTGTGTCCATTTTGTTAAGGGTCTTCCTTTCTTTCATTGACCTTCCCAAGAAAGAAGGGATTTTTTTTCTTAGAGGCAGGCCCTGCTGAAAAATGCCCAAAGTAGAGTTCAGTTAACCATGTTGCTTTTTTAAAAATCCTATTGTTGAAAAAAAAATTCTGATTTAAAGTGATAAAGTGAATACTTTTGTTTTTCAAAGATTCTAAAAAGAAAGACATAGCTTTTGGGGTATAGGAATTGACTACGAGAAAGGCTTCTGAGTAGGTAACTGTACTCTTCTTCATAACCTTATGATCTATTGACCTCTCTTGATGGTATGTTTTTCAATATGAATGACAAAGTACTCTTATTTCTTTCCTCAAAATCTTTCTGTGGCTTACCTACATTAATCTGAATAGAATCCACAATGTTTCCCACCATATATAAGGCCTAGGAAAAAGACTTTCCAACTCTGTCACCCAAGGAGTCACATTAAGAAGGTCCCTGCCTCAGAAAGTTCATTACTGTATCTTTGCATTTAGAAAGCTCTGTTCTATTCATCATCATAATGTTTAATATATAATTCTTCTTCCAACCAAATGCAAGCTTTAAGAGCAGGGATTTTATTAGTTTACTCCTGTATGTGTATCATACATAACAGAAGTAATCATATACTGATTTGCCAGCCCTCAATCAATAAGGCCCTGAAACCGCCAGGACTTGCCTTGCCTAACCTTGTGTCCCACTCTGCTGGAGGAAATGGACACACCCACTCACCAAGGATCAACAACTTGCAGGTGTCTGGGGACTTGCACAGCTGCACGGATGTGAGACCCTCTGCCACCCATGCCATTATATCTGTATGTTTTATTGGCATTATGTTTTGTTCCTAGCAGTATCATTTATCTCTTAGTTTCTCTTATTAGGAAAGTGTTTTCCATGTTGCTACTTCCAATAGCTTACATAAATATTCTGTTGTTGTTGCTAAGTTCTGTCGAGTCAAACACAATGCATAGGGACCCTATGAACAAAAGAACTGAACCCTGTTCTATAACTATGATTGTTTCTCTAAGTTCATAGAATTTCCAGAGGCATGTTGTTTAGGAGGCAGATGCCATTCCTGCTTCCAAGCCTGTCTTAATCTGGGAGCTCCACCAAACACTTTCCACCATGGATAATCATTATGGCATTTGACACACCACTGGCACAGTGTTCAGCATTACAGCAACCCCAAGTACCTCTATAGAGAAAATTGACAGACCAGTGCTGTACCACTTAGAAGAATGTTAGTACCAAATACAATTAACACCAGGAGCATTGGGCCCAACCAATTTTTAAACACCAGGGTTCTCCACTAGGTCCTATTGACTCTAAACAAGCAGCTTCCTGTCCACAGCTTATTGTTAGCTAAATGCAGCAGATCCAATCAGCTCACACACAATTGTGAATGAAATGAAAAAACAACCAAACAGTCCACACCTGGCTCTCAACCAACACAAAACATCCTACCTTCCAGAATCCAACCACTTCATGCATAAGCCTCCAAACTGGAGACTTAGAATCCAATCTACTTTTAAATACCAAGGCCCTTCACTAGGTCCTGTTGATGCTAAAAAAGCGGCTTTCCACCCACAGCGAGTAATAAATATGGATCTCTTCCAGTCAGTTGGCCAGGTAGCTGTCCTTGAGATTTCTTTGGCACAAATTGGTGAGCACATCCAGGGCAGCATCTGTTTGTGGAAATATGTCAATTTATATTCCATAAATTTCTGGGTCTTTATTTTCTGTCAAGTCCTTCAGAAGAGCCTGAATTTCCTCCTTCATCACCAGTGCCTGATGACCACTTGTGGTTTCATTAAATTCTTCTGTGTAAGCCAATTCTTTTTGGTACAGTGACTCTGTAAAATGTATGGTAGATTCATAATTCCTTTGGAAATGGTTTGTTGTTGCTGTTAGGTGCTGCCAAATCAATTATGAAGCACAGTGACCCTATGAACAACAGATCTGAACCCTATCCCATCCTATGCCACCCTCACAGTCTCTGACGTGTTTGAGCCCATTGCTGTAGTCACTCAGTCAATCCAGCTCATTGAAGGTTTTCCTCTCTTTCACCAATTCTCCACCTTTCCAAGCATAAATGTCCTTCTCTCCTAGCAACATACCCAAAGTATATGAAATTATGCTTCACCATGCTTGCTTCCAACGAACACTTTAGCTGCACTTTTTCCAAGATATGTTTGTGCTTTTGGTAGTACATGGGATCTTCAGTACTTTTATCCAACATCACAGTTCAAAGGCATAAATTATCCTTCTGTCATCCTTATTCATAGTCCAGGTCTGAGATGCATAGGAAATAACTGAAAAGATCACCTCCAGAAGCAGGCACACCTTAAAATGGCATCACTGATTTTCAGTAATTTGGACAGCCCCCAACTGCAGATTTCGCCGATGCAATATATCTCCAAATTTCCTGACTGCCGGTGTCAAGAAGTGTTGACTGTGGAACCAAGAAAGAAGAAAATCATTGACAATTTCTGTATTTTCTCTATCTATCATAGTGTTGCCTACTGTCCTATATCATCTGCTCTTTTGGATACAGAGCTTGTCTTCCAGATGCTTTACTAAAGCAGAGCTCTCAGATTACAACAGGGAGGAAGAAGGATTAGCCATCACTTCTGAAATAATAGGCCTTGGAAAATCCTTTGAAAAATATAGAACATTTAGATTATTAGATATACCACTGGAGGTTGAGCTAGCATATAGGAAAACCCCGAAAGTGAGGAGGAATAGTGGTAAACATCCACTAAAAATTGGATGATGGGCATGTAGTATAAATGTAGGAACATTGGACATTGGGGAAAAAAATAGAATGCATGAAGGTTGGCATACTATGCATTAGCAAATGAGATGGACGGGCATTGGCCACTTCGAAATAGAAAATAATACGATCTACCGTGTTTGGAATGAAAAAATGAAGAAAAAGAGAATTGCATTCATATTCAAAAAGACCATTTCTAGAGCCAGTCTCAAGAACAACATTGTAAGTAATAGGATACTATCTTTATGTATACAAGAAAGACCTTTTAATACCACTACAATTCAAACATATGCACCAACAACTAAAGACAATGAGGAGGAAATAAAAGATGTTTACGAACTTTTGTGGTCTGAAATTGTTTGAACACAAACTCAAAATTCATTCACAATAACTGGTGATTGAAAAACAAAAGTTGGGATCAATGAAGAAGGACCAGTAGATGGAAACTATTTGCTGAGTCACTGAAATGAGGTTGCAGATATAATTACAGCATTCTGTACAATGAATATTTATTCTTTGAAAATATGGCTGATAGATACATGAAGAAATGGTCAAAATGACTGGCAATGCAAATCAATACCACAGTGAAATATTATCTCACCCTAGTGGCAGTGGCAAAATTAAACAGGACAGAAAGCAATAAGGTTTGGAGAATTTATGGAGAGAGCAAAATGGGCATCAGAAAAAACTCTGAATGTTGCAATAGAATGCCTAGAAGCCAAAACAAAAAGAACAAATGAGGAAGTTAAAGAGTTGAACAGAAGACTTCAAAGAGTAACTCTTTAAGATAAAATAGTAAAACAAAATGTACAAAAAACTGGAGTCCTTAAATCAAAAGAACTCTGCATTTAAAAAAAAAACAACTCAGCATTTCAAAAGCTGAAGTTACTGAAGAAGAAATTCAAGCCTTAAGTTGCAATTCTGAAAGATGAATAAAATCATGAACAATCCAGGAACCATCAAAAGAAGATGGAAAGAATTCATGGAGTCGTTGTACCAAAAAGAACTGGCTGACACAGAACTATTTCAAGTAGTAAGTAATCAAAAACAAATGGTAATAGAGGAGGAATGTCAAGATTTCCTGAAGGAATTGGCAAAAAATTAAGGCCCCAGGATTTGATGGAATATTAATTTACATATTCAAGAAAAGAATGCAGCCCTGGATGTGTTCACCAGATTGTGCAAAGAAATCTGGAGGATAGCAGCCTGGCCAACTGACAGGAAGAGATCCATATTTACTTATACTACTTATATTTACTTATATCATCCATATTTACTTATATTCCCGAGAAAGATGATCCACCAGAAAGTGGAAATTATTGAACAATTTTATTAATATCACATGCAAGCAAAATAGTGTTAAGATTATCCAAAAAGTACTAGACCAGTGCATCGACAAATTACTGGACCAGTACATCAACAGAAAACTGCCAGAAATGCAATCTGGGTTTACACGGTGCTGTGGCACTGAAATACTATTATTAATGTCAGAAGGATCTTGGCTGAAAGCAGAGAAGGATGTCTATTTGTGTTTCATCAACTATAAAAGACATTTGACCGTGTAGACCACAATGAATGTGCCTTCTCCCCTTTCTCCCCCCTCATCCCCTTCTCCTCCTTTCCCCTGAACCCCTTTATGCCGCGTTATGCCCTTATCTGATGTGCCGAAGCCTCGGACCACTCTCCTTAGGTTTACAGCATCACTCCTTAACACATTGCCGCACACTTTTAAATTGAGACCGTGCTTAGAAACACACTTTTTTTGCCGTCATCTGCAGGCAGCAACGTGTTAATCACTTCACCACTGCAGCTTTTTTTTAATGTTGTTTGAGGGTTTTCCCCCTCTGTCTTTGATTGAGTCATTTTCTTCTACAATGGAAACAGCCTCCCAAATGATCTGTTCTGCATATAGATTGAAAAGGTATGAAGATAGGACACATCTCTGACACACACTCCCTTTCTGATTTTGAACCGTGCAGTGTTCCCTTGTTCTGTTCTGAGGACTGCTTCCTGGTCCAAGCATAGGTTTCACATAAGCACAATGAAGTGTTCTAAGATTCCCCCTTCCCCTCAAGGGATTCCTCAGACTCCCCCTTCTCTTTCACCCCCTTCATCCCTTGTCATCCTTTTAATGCAATTCGTCTTTTGATTTCCTGACTGCTGTTGCCAAGAGCATTGATTGTGGAGTCAAGCAAGCTGTAACAGTTAACAATCTCAATCTCTTCTCCGTCCATCTATCATGGTGTTACTGATTGACTCAATGGTAAGAATCTTTGTCTTCTTCATGTTGACCTTCAATCCATATTAATATTGATTCAATCAATCCATATTGATTCAATCCAATCAAGAACTACAATCCTTGATCTTCTGCAGTAAACACTTCAGGTCTTCTTCACTTTCAGCAAGCAAGGTTGTAGCATCTGAATAATTGCATTCCTCTCCCTTCTCCCCCTTCTGGCAATCTGAGAACACACTTCACTGTGTTCATGAGAAATCTATACCTAGAATAAGAAGTTGTTGACCTTGCTCTGTTAGAGCAAGGAAATATTGTTCCACTCAACATCAAGGATAGACTACCTCAGGGATATATTCTTTCTTCATACCTTTTTAATCTATATACTGGACTGATTATTAAAGAGACATGAATAAAAGTGTGGCATCAAGATTTGAGGAAGACACATCAACAACCTGTATTATGTAGATGACACAACTTTGCTCACTGAAACTGTGGAAGACTTGAAGTGCTTGCTGCAGAAGATGAAGAACTAAAACATTCACTATGGATTTCATCTCAACATCAAGAAAACAAAATCCTCACCCCGGGCCAATAGCATCATGATAGATGGGAAAAAGATTGATTTTGTTAATGATTTCATCTTGCTCCAATCCACCATCAATATCCTTGGCACTAGCAATTAGAAAACCCAAAGACAAGCTGCATTGGGAGCATTTGCTGTCAAGGACCTCTCCAGAGTGCCAAGGAGCAACGGTATCAGTCTAAAGACTAAAGTTGGCCTGATCTGAACCATGGTTTTCTCAATTGCTATCATAGCATCTGACAGCTGGACAATGACTAAGGATGATAGAAGAAGAATCAATGTTTTTCAACTGTGGTGCTATGAAAGAGTATTGAACATAATAACATGGACTACCAAGAGAACAATCATGTCTTTTCTGGAGAGGGTGAAACTTGGTTTCTCATGGTTGGAAGCAAGGATTTTGAAATTCCATCTTTCATACTTTGGGGAGGGGCTGAACTTTAGAGAGAGACATCATGCTTGGAAGGGTAGAAGGTCATGCAAGAAAGGAAGACCCTGGATGAGAAGGATTGACACAGTGACTGTGGCAATGGGATCAGGCATGCAAGAGACTGTGACGTAGACTCAGGACAGGAAAAGTTTCAGAGTTGTTGTCCATAGGGTACCTATGTTGTATTTGACTCAATGGCACATAGCAACAGTCACAAACAGAATTTTATTTAATAAATTAAATATCTCTAAATTCAATATACTTGAAAATATTTAAATAAATTTAGTGTCAATACAAATATACTACACAGTCTTCAATATGGACTGCATCTCAACATCAAGAAGGCAAAAATTCTCATCACTGGACTGATAAGTAATATCATGATGGATGGAGAAAAGATTGAAAAAGCCATGGTCTTTTCAAATTACTTACTATTCATCTCAAAACTGGACAATGAATAAAGATTATAGAAGAAGATTTGATCTATGGGGTTGGAGAAGAATACATATCCCATGATCTCTCAAAAGAACAAACAGGTCTTAGAGGAAGTAAAACAAGAATGCTCCTTGAAGGCAAGGATGAAAACTTTGTCTCACATAATTTGGGCATGTTGTCAGGAAAGGTTATTTCTTGGAAAAGGACATTATGCATGGAAAACTTGAGGGTCAGCAAAAAAAGGCAGATTCTCAAAGAGAATGGATTGATAGAATGATTGCAATAATATGTCATAGATGCTGAAGATAGCACAGAATAGGAGGGGGCTCAGATCTTTTGTTCACAAGGTTATTATGAGTCATATTTTATGCAACAACACCTAACAACAGCAACAACATACTGGTTAAATAGATGGATTTTTCCCCCTAAACAAAAGTAGAGTGTTTTTAGCTATCAAAATTGAGTAAGAACTCAAACTTTCATGCATGTTGCATAATTAAATAGTATTTTCCCCTTTAATAAATTATGAATTATTTGAAAATATAAAGCTATATAGAAGAGTTTCTCATTCTTCAACAGGACATTCTAAAAAAGTATTTAAAATGCTTGCCCTTGTCCTTAATGTTTGATGCATGTACCGGTGTAGCATAACTTCTAGGAAAATGCTTTTTCCAGAGAAAACAAGAATTCATCAATGTAAGAATGCTTAATGCCCTGAATTTGAACAGTACAACCTTTTTTGAAGCTCTGTCCTTGTCATTTTCTGTGTGTCATTGAATAGATGAGCAATAATGCAAAATACAGTTTGTACCCCAGAGACGAATTTGACATTATTTGCAACTTTATAACTATGTACTTATACTCATTTCTACTTTTTATGTTAAAGATGATTTAACTATGACTGCAATTATATCTTCATTGCAATATTAAACTTTCTTAAGCTCAAGGGCTCATTGGTGCTCAAGGCCTCAAACCTGTTCCTGAGATGGTTTTGAAATTTGACTGGGACAGACTTATGGTCAAATCTTGGTTCCCGTGGACTTGACTTAATTTTCCTCAACTTCAGCTTGAATTTGCATATGAGTAGTTGGTGGTCTATCCCACAATTAGCACCCAGCCTGGTTTTCACTGCTGATACTGAGCATCTCCAGTGAATCTTTCCACAAATATAATCAATTTGATTCCTATGCATACCATCAGGTGAAATCCATGTGTATAGCCTGCATTTATGTTTCTTATAAAAGGTATTTGCAATGAATAAATCATTGAATATGCAGAAGTCTATCATTCTATCTCCAGCAAATTTCTCTCACCGAGCCTGTGTTTTCCAGCTATTGATCCTTCTTCCCTGTTCCCAACTTTTGCATCCCAGTTGCCCATTATTATTAATGCATCTTGATCGCATGTTTGATCAATTTCTGACTGCAAAAGTTGGTAAAAATATTCTAGTTCCTCTTCTTTGGCTCTAGCTGTTGGTGCATATATTTGAATGATAGTGGTATTCACTGGACTTCCTTGTATGCGCATGGATATTTTCCTGTCGTTCACCACATTGTAGTTCAGGATAGATCTAGAAATGATTTTTTTTAATTATGAAACCAACCCCATGTTTTCTCACCTTTTCATCCCCAGCACAGTAAATCATATGATCATCTGATTCAAAATGTCCCATGCCAAACCATCTCATTTTGCCAATACCTAGTATGTCAATATTTATGTGTTCCATTTCTTTCTTAACAATGTCCAATTTTCCTTAAGTCTGTCCCACTTGAATTTCAAAACCATCTCAGGAACAGGTTTGAGGCCTTGGGCACCAATGAGCATAGACCAAATGAGCTCTGGGAGGATATCAAGAAAATCGTCCATGAAGAATGCAAAAAGATCATTACAAAGGCTGAAGAAGAAGACCAAGATGGATGTCAGATGAGACTCTGAGTACTGCCTTAGAGCACCAAGAAGCCAAAGCTAAAGGAAGAAATCAAAGAGCTGAACAGAAAATTTTAAAAGGCAGCTCGGGAGGACAAAGCAAGATACTATAATGAAATGTGCAGAGAGCTGGAGTCAGAAAATCAAAAAGGCCAGAATCACTCAGCATTTCTTAAGCTGAAGGAGTTGAAAAACAAATTCAAGCCATGGGTGGCAATACTTAAAAGTAGTTTGGGTAGAATGTTAAATGATTCAGGAAGTATCAAAAGAAGATGGAAGGAGTACACAGAGTCACTGAGGAAATTGGCTGACACAGAGGAATTTCATGAAATAACATATGAGCAAGAACCTATGGTGATGAAGGAGGAAGTTCAAATTGCTCTGAAGGAATTGGCAAAAAACAAGGCTCCAGGAGTTGACAGCATACCCACTGGTTTATTTCAACAAACAGACACTGGCCTGGATGTGCTCACCAAGTTGTGCCAGGAAATCTGGAGGACAGCCAGCTGGCGAACTGTCTGGAAGAGATAGATATTTGTTCCCATTCCAAAGAAAGGTGACCCAACAGAGTGTGGAAATTTTCGAACAATATCATTGATACCACATGCAAGCAAGATTCTGCTGATAATTATCCAAAAACGTTTGGGACAATATGTCAACAGAGAACTGCCAGATGCGAAGGCTGGATTTAGAAGAGGTTGTGGTACTAGGGATATTATAGCTAATGTAAGATGGATCTTGACAGAAAGCAGAGAATACCAGAAGAATATCTATCTGTGTTTCATTGACTATGTGACTGTGTGGATCACAACAAGCTGTGGCTGAATCTGAGAAGAATCTAAATCCCAGAATATTTGATTGTGCTAATGTGAAACCTATACTTGGACCAAGTGGCAGTTGTCAGAACAGAGCAGGGAGACTCTGGATGGTTCAAAATCAAGAAGGGG
>NW_006399828.1:2562599-2573897 GCF_000299155.1 Elephantulus edwardii
TAGGGTCGCTATGAGTTGGAAACGACTCGACGGCACATAACAACAACAACAACAAGCCATTCAAGTGTCTTATAACTTTGTTTAGGCAAGTAAAAATAAAGACACTAATGATGCCAACATGTATTTGACATTGTCTACTTTTTAAAGTAAAAATCTGTAGTTTAGCATAAATATAATGATAAAACTAATTTCTTAAACCATTTCATAGTTTTGAAGTTGAAGAAGGATTTTTTTAGCATAAAGTTATTCATTTATTAATAAATTTTTTTAGGAATTTATCTGGTGGCTTAGTGTGTAAGGAGTTTTGTTGCCAAACCAAAGGCAGGTGGTTGAAATTTAGCAGTTGCTCCAAGGAATAAAGCTGGACAGTATCCCCCTGTTTGGTTTACAGACTCTGAAAAGCCTTTGGAAGATCAGCAACTATTTGTTTCTGACTTTACAATAATTAGTTTGTGAAGTTTTGGGTTTGTTGGGTTTTTTTCCCCCTTTAACTTGGTGCTGATAATGTGTTGAGTGTAAGGGAACAGAAATTATAAATAGATTATTATTACTACATTTCCAGAGAGATACAAATATGAGTAAATTTGTTATTGTTGTTAGGTGTCTGTGAGTCAGCTCCAACTCATTGAGTTCCTATTAATATCAGGTCTAAACCTTGTTCTATAATATACCATCCTTACAATATCTGCCATGTTTAAATCTACTGTGCTAGTCATTGCATCAATTCTTCATTGAGAGGTGTCCTCTCTTCTTCTGACCTTCTACCTTTCACAGAATCTTCTCTCTCTCCAAAGACTCCTCAAAATATGCCAAAAGTAAGTGAGACTATGTGTCAACATTGTTGCCTCCAAGGAGCACTCTGGCTGCACCTTCTTCAAAGCAGATTTGTTTTTTCTTTTAGCAGTCCATGGCATATTCAATCTCATTGGAAACAACACCACAATTCAAAGGCTTTGAAGCTTTTGAGGTCTTCTTTACTCATTGTCCAACCTTTAGATGCATGAGAAGCAATTGAAATGTCCATGGAATGTAGCAAGCTCACCTGAGTCTTTGCAATGACACCTTTTCTCTTTAGAACTTTAAAGGAGTCCTTGATAACAGGTTTCTCCTGTGCAAAATGTCCTTTGATTTTTTTTTAGTGCTGCTGACATTAGTGCTCATGTGTCTCTGTTTTTATAAGAGTTACAGTAGGTCAGAGTGACAAGCATATAAAACTGAGATGATTTTTTTTTTAAATTGCGTAAGTGGAGTTACAGTGACATGTCAAATAAACCTCTAAGATCCCGGGAACTTTTATAAAGATATTCTGAGAGTTACTGACTGATATGCCTCATGAAATAAGATGAGTTATACAAATAATTGGGTGGAAAGAGAGATGCTAGATGTCATTTAACAGAGTAGGTCGATGAGTCATTGGATGAGGTAAAATGGAATTGTAGATTGTGTGTGTGTATGCTTCATATTTATACATGAATTTATATTTCACGTTAGATTACTATGATAATTGTATTATAATATGAAATATTAAAGTGATAGCATGAAAGACTGAAAGCAGAGGTCCATTTGGGAGAATTGTATTATTGTTCAAGTGAGAGAGAATGAGTTTCTGATCAAGTTGAATTTATAAAAATAAAGAAAATAATATGAAAGTATTCTAAAATATAAATCAGAAGGTCTTTTGTGTTTTACTGGATGGTGTGAGAGAAATAGATAACTCACAAATAATTGAATAATTGGTGACATGAAAGAAATTGAATGGAAAATCAGAGACAGGATTATTAATAATTGAGTTGTATTGGATAGTTTTTTAAAATATTACTGCTTCCTTCCTCTGAGTGAATAATATCTCACTATTTGTTGAAATCAGCTTTATTTTATCACTTGTTCTGGCATATTCAATGGAAGCAAAAGTTATGTGGAATGATTTCAATAAGAAATTTTAAGAAAAATTATAACTTCCTAGCTTCTCATTTTCCACAAACATGAGATCAGTAATGTCTCGGATGAAGGTACTTTCTGTAGACTGGGTGCTAATGACAATAATGTGTAGAACACAGACATAAATTGAAGTTGCCATTGACACAGAATGGACATATAACATGAGAAGATATATCTATATTTTATAATAACATACTGCAGTTTCTGAGATGTTTATTTCTACAGCATACCTTGTTGTTAAGTATCTTCGAGTTGAGCACAACCCATAACAGTCCTATGAACAAAAGGCCTGAACCCTGTCCTATTACTATCATTTTTCTACATTTATAGAGTTTCCAAAGGCATGTTGTTTAGGAAGCGGATGCCACTCCTGGTTCCAAGCCTGTGTCAATCTTGGAACGCCACCAAACACTGTCCACCATGAGTAACCACAACGGCATTTGACACACCAGTGGCACAGTGTTCAGTTTCACAGAACCCCAAGTTACGTCAGTACAGCAAATTAATAGACCAATGTTATACCACTTGGAAGAATGTTCATTCCAAACACAGTTAACACAAGGCACAAAGGCCCAACTGCCTTTTAAATATAAATCCTGTCCATCAGGTCCTGGCTCTTGTGAGCCAAACACAGCAAACTCAATCAGCTCACACATGATTATGGAGGGGAGGGGGGGCCGGGGGAACCACATAAACAACAAAAACCAAACAGTCCACATCTGACCCTCACCAAAACAATAGAACCCACCCTCCAGAATCCAACCATTTCACACATTAGCCTCCAAATTAGAGTCTTATTTAGTGTCCAACTGCCTTTTAATTTATAAGACTTGCCCGCCAGGTCGTGGTTGACTCTAAACAAGAGGCTTCCAGCCCATAGCTATTGATTAACTCAATAGCTAACCTGCTCTAAATCTTAGAATAGTAATTTTCCAAATGGCTTATTAAGGAGTAAGTTACAAGAGCTTGATGAAACTGAAAGTATTGTCCTTAGAGGGTGGGAATTGTAAAGAATTGTGAGACAGGTAAAAAGGATAGTGGATAAGGTTTTACTAAATAACTTTATGGAAAAAATTCTGTTCTGAAGCCAAGGAGTTAGTCTGTTGTTGTTGTTGTTATGTGCCGTCCAGTTGCTTGCGACTCACAATGACCCTATGTACAACAGCCTTAAACCCTCTATCCTGTGCCAATCTCACTGCCTCTGACACATCCATCCCGATTACCCCAGTCACTGAATCAATCCACCTCATAGAGGGTCTTCCCCTTCTGCGCCATCCCTCCACCCTCCCAAGCATGATGCCCCTCTCCAAGGACCTCTCCCTCCTTACAACATGTCCAAAGTATGTCAAACGAAGCCTCAGAATCCTTGTCTTCAAGGAGCAGCCTGGTTTAACCCTCTCCAGTTGAATCTGTTTGCTTTCTTGGCAGTTCATGGAACATTCAATATTCTTCTCCAGCACCAAAGCTCAAAGGCATCAATTCTCCTTCTATCCTCCTTAGTCGTCGTCCAGCTCTCTGATACATAGCAAGTGACGGCAAAGACCATGGCCTCTATCAGTCTTCAGACTGACATTGTTGTTTCTCAGAAGCTTGGAGAGGTCTCTGACAGCAGACTTTCCCAATACAATTAATCTTTAGTTTCCTGGCCGCTGGTACCAAGAATGTTGACTGTAGAGCCAAGCAAACGAAAGCTGTTGATGTTTAGGGGAGAAAAATAAAGAATATATAGAAGTCCAGTAAGAAATGAACCATCGAAATGAGGGAACGAAATGAACGAGGACAACTATGCGAAAGTGCTAAAATTCCAAATGTAGTCAAAGCAGAAAAGAGATAGATGATAAGCCTTCAGAGAAAATGAAGCCGCATCAGAATTCTAGACATAGTTATAACTTGTAAGAAAACAAATATGGTAAGTGCAAATAGTATAAGGAAAGTATGAAGGCAATTAAGAATAAGGAAACTACAAGGATGGAAATAAATTCATAGTGCATTAATTTCCTCTACAAGTGACCAATATTTACATATCAACAATAATGTGAGCATAGTTTACTAAATTTGTTTATAATTTTGGGAAATTGAAATATATAAAAAATTGTAAAGATTATGTAACAGCAAACATTGTCTTCCCTACAAATATTGCCTTTCCCCCGCTCCCATATGGGGTTCTGTTGACTGAGTGGATGGGAATTTGTGCTACCAGACCAAAGACAAGTGGTTTGAATTCACCAATTGCCCATATGGAGAAAGATAATCTTCTACCTTAGAATTTAAAAACTCTGAAAACCTCCTAGAGGGTCAACTATGAGTCAATTTTAGCTCCATAAAAATGAGTTTGAGTTTTTATATACCTATTTATCTCATGAAATGAAAATAAGTAGAAGAAATTGTAATATTCTTGTATCTTTATGCAGATCCTATTGTCTTGTCCAGTTCCCAGAAACTACCATTGTCATAAACATATCCTTCCAAGTCAAGGGTCCTATTTTTTATGAAGATATTTGTTTATGAACTGTAGAAGCATTTTTACATTAAGGGGTGTATATGTGTGTGAAGGATCTCATATTCTGTATAATTATCTGCACAAATGGTATACTAAAAATAAAAGGGCTTATGGGGAAAATACAGAAATACAGCTAGCTAGGGAAAACGACTGACATCCAGGCAAGTTATAATCAGAGTATTAAAACAATAATAAGCCTTATAGTGATACTAGCAAATTTCAAAAAGAACTATAACAGTCAATTTCATTTTTGTAAAATAAAAGGTAAAAAAAAAGGTTATTTGATAGAAGAAAAACGTGAGTAGTGGGGGAGAGTGAGAGGAGTGACAGAGACAGGGTAAAATGACCAAAGATTGAGGACAATTGTGCATATCCATCACCTAATTTGTTGACCAAATTAGGCCAAGAGAAGAGTATGGAGTAAACAGTCATTAGGTAAACTACTGCTTTATTTTCCTCTCAAGCTAAGTATTAGGATATTTTTAATCAGCTGCTGTCAGATGGTATCACAAAATATTAATATTTAGGGAAAAGAGAACCACTTATGAATCAGTGCAGCATCTGTATTATTTTTAGTAAGCAGTCACATATGTGCTAATTAACACAAAATGTGAAATGTAGCTGAACAGACTGCATAAGGTACTGTTACATTGCATGTCTTGTTTACATAAACGGAATCACACTGTAAAATAACTTTCACTTGCTTTTTTTATTTTCTACCTTCAACAACATGGCCTTAAGATTTATTCACATTCATAGATTCTAATTCACGATCAAATTGTTCTCAACTATGAAACAATATCCAATCAAGTGAATTATTTCCGTTTGTAAACAATGCCTAAAGTTAGTTATTAATTCTGCCTCTTTCCCCAAATAAGGAGCTTCATATGATATAATGTTTCCTTGAATTCCCCTGAACTCATCCCATTTTATTGTTGCCTAGAATTTTTTATTCTGCCCTATGTTTGCATTATTATTGCTTTTTTTTAAAGTCCCTAAATGCTAAGATTTCTACACACTTTATTAATTTATTTTCACATTGTTGCTCTTTATAGTTCACCCTGTTTTTCTGGGTGCACATTCTTTCATACTGAAACAAATCTTCCAGCCGGACTTTTGGAGGGTTTTTTTTTTTTCAATAACGGTCTCTGAGAAAAAAACTCAGTCTTTTCATGTCTTTATCTGTCACTCTGGAGTGATAGTATAATTGAAAATAGAATTCCAGGTTGACAGACACTTCCCTCATTCTTTGTTTTCATGTATCTATTTTTGTGGGTGAGAAGTGTTCTGTCAATTTAATGTTCCTTCTTTTAATAAAAAAAATGGAAATTATTTCTTGTTTGTTTTAAGGTTTAACGTTTTGTTTTGTTTTGTTATCACGGCACATGGTTCAAATCCCCCAGCTGCTCTTCTGGAAAACAATTGGCAATCATCTCCTTTGAGATTCATTGTTGTTGTTATGTGCCATCGAGTCTCTTGTGACTCATAGTGACCCTATGTACAACAGCCCTGAAACCCGCTCTATACTGTGCCAAACTGATTGTCTCTGACACACCTACCCTCATTACCCCAGTCACCAAATAGATCCATCTCTTCAAGGGTCTTCCTCTCTTTTGCTGTCCCTCCACCCTTCCAAGCACAATGTCCCTCTCAGGGGACTGGTCCCTCCTTGAAACATGCCCAAAGTATGTTAGACAAAGCCTCAGAATCCTTGCTTCCAAGGAGCAGCCTGGCTTCACCCTCTCCATGACAAACTTGTTTATTCTGCTAGCAGGCTATGGTATATTCAATACTCTTCTCCAGTACCACAGCGCAAAGGTATCAATTCTTCTATCATCTCTAGTTACTGTCCAACTCTCTGATGCAAAGTAAGTAATTGTGAAGACTATCGCCTGGATCAGGCCAGATCTCTCCAGAATGATATCATTGCTCTTCAATACTTTGGAGAGGTCCCTACCAGCTGACTTTTCCAATACAAATCATCTTTTGATTTCTTGGCTGGTGGTACCAAGAGTATTGATAGTGGAACCAAGCAAAATTAAAGCAGTTAACAATCTCTTCACAGTCTATCATGATGCTGCCAGTCAGCCCAGTGGTTAGAATCTTTGTTTTCTTGACGTTGGGCTTCAATCCATTCTGAAAGTGGCACCCCTTGACTTTCCCCATCAAGCATTTCAGGTTCTCCTAAGTTTCAACAAACAAGGTTGTGTCATCTGCTTAACATAGGTTGTTGATGAGGCTTCTTTCAATCTTGATGCCACATTTCTCCTTATAGATCCCAACATCCTAGATGATCTGTTGTGTATATAGACTGAAAAGGTATGGAGATAGGACAAATCCCTGGCATATAGCCTTCCTGATTCTCAACCATACAGTGTTTCCCTGCTTTGTTCTGATGACTTCCTCATGGTCCAAGTATAGGTTTCACATAAGCACAATCAAGTGTTCTGGAATTCCCTTTCTTCTCAGAGTCAGCCACAGTTTGTTGCGATCCACAGAGTCAAATACCTTTGTATATTCAATGAAACAAAGATATACATTCCTCTGTTATTCGCTACTTTCAGCCAAGATCTGCCTCTGAATACACGCTGGAGGGTCAGCTATGAATCTGTTCTAACTTGGTGGCACACAATAATGAATGCTTATTGATACTATATGTTTCATTATTTTTCTTTCATTTTATGTATTTTTTATCCATTTAATTACCTCACAGTGAACATTTGAGGAGTACTACTTAGAGAATTCTGTACCCTCTTTAAAAAAAAACAAAACAGGAAGTTCATACTTCTTTGGGCCCATTTTCAGGAGGAACCAGTCTTTGGAGAGAGACATCATGCCAGGAAAGGTAGAGGGGCAGTAAAAGAAGGACGACTATGAAAAAGATGGGGTTGAACATAGAGAAGCAATGGTGCAATATTAGGAGAGGATCAGATCTGCTTTTCAAAGGATTGCTATGAGTCTAGACAGTTTGACAGTATATATATATATAAAAAAAAAAGAAATCCAAACCAATCAACCAACCAACCAAGAGACCACAATTGAACACTATTAACAAGGGAGCTCTGGTGGCTTTGTTGAACAGGGAGTTGTAATGCCAACCCAGATAGACAATTGAAATCTAACAGCTGCTCTATGGCAGAAAGATAGACAATCTCCATTTACAGTCTCTGAAAACCTGCTATAGCATCAGACATGAGTTGGTTCTGATTCAACAACAATATTGTTGTGTACCATGGAATTAGAACTGACTCATCACTGACCCCCCAGCTGGTTTCAGAGGCAGTAAATCACTCGGGAGGAGAGTGTTCCTCTTTCTCCTAAGAAGCACTTGGTGAATCCACCCTCCTGCCTGTAGGGTGGCAGTGCAGCTCTTTACCACTAAGCCTCCAGAGCTCATGAGTTTATTAAATAGTTATTTAGTTCATTAATTAATCTTGTTCCAATCTTTTATTTTAATATTAATATTTACATTTTTTTCCATTTAGTATTCTGGAGGGTAGGTTCTCTTGATTTAGTTGAAAGTTGAGTGTAAACTGTTGGGTGACTTTTTGTTTTGTTAACAATCTGTAAACTGATAGGTTGCTTGGATTTGGCCAACAATCAGCTGTGGGCTGGAAGCCTCTTGTTTAAGTCAATGGGGAAGGGTGGGCCTTTGTATTTAAAAATGGCTTTGTTTATTTATTTAATTTTTTTAAGAACATTGTTCCATGTGGTATAGCACCTGTGTATCAGTTTGCTGTACTGAGATAACTCTGGGTTGCTGTGAAATTGAACATTGTGTCAATGGTGTGTCAAATGTCATAGTGGTTACCCTTGGTGGCCAGGGTTTGGTAGAGCTCCCAGATTAAGACATGCTTGGAAGCAGTATCGGCAGCCTCTTCTTAAACAACAGGCCTTTGGAAACTCTATGAACATTAGAGAAACAATGATAGTTATGAACCGGGGTTGAGCTCTATTTTTTCATAGGGTTGATATGAGTCATACTTGACTCGATGACACTTATCAACATTTTTTTAATTGTATCTTGAAATAGACCAAGTTCTTCAAATGAGAATATAGTTTACCATTCACCTTTCTGAAGGTCCTTTGTGGTTTTTGTGGTGTTTTTTTTTTCTTAAATAAGCAAGTATATGTTTATGTATGTATAACTAGGATATATAAAAGACTTGGTTTGTTCACAAATCTGCCTGTCCTTATTTAGAAACTTCCTATTACTGTTTGAATAGCATCTTATCTTTAATTTTTTTAAAACTCCAAGCATATTTATTTTAATAATTTTCATGAATTCTATTTCTGCAAGCTTTAATATTAATACTTAGTTTCTCTACAGACCTCATGATGTTTAGTTTTATGGCACAACTTATATTGAAAAGTAATGATGGGCATAGTGTGATGGTGATTAATTTTATAAAATATAACATGTGTAAATGAATGTATAAAGCACAATGTGAATGAATTTTGTAAGCAAACTAATATAAAAGAAAAAAAGGGGGAGAAAAACCCACCCCCAAAACAACCAATAATGATATTGGGGGAGGGAGGGTGAAGGAATAAGAAAGATCCAATGGGTACTCAAAAAAATGGGCAGTAATAGGCATATGTCAATATTAATTAATTATAAAAAAAGTATATGAAACACAAGGTACATGAATGAAACACAATGTAAATGAATTACTATATGAAAACCAGTTTTAAATTAAAAAATTTTGGTAAAAGTTTGAAAACAAGCAAAAAGTTCCTCATTTGGAAAGTTTTTAATACATAAAGCTTTCCTGTTGAGTGAAATAACATTTACTATCAGTGCAGGCTTCGTTTTTCAATCATATCATACAAAAACTGGACAATGAATAAGAAAGTCTTAGTGGCACGAAGCTGTGCTGCCGTCCTAAAGGCATGTGGTTAGAGGTCACCAGCGGCTGCACAGGAGAAGGATGTGCAGTCTCCTCCTGAGCAATTCATTAACTGTCTCTGAAAGCCCCCCTGAGGGTCAGCTATGGGTTGGCTCTGACTCCACAATACACCGCAACCACAAGATGAATTGATGCCATTGAAGTGTTTTGTTAGCGAAATATGTGGATATATACCATGTTGGTGGTGGTGTTGTTAGGTATCAATGAGTTGAGTACAATTTATAGCAACTGTATGAACACAGATGTGAATCTTATACTATCCTGGGTCATCCTCACCATCTCTGATACACTTGTGTCCACTTCTATAGTCACCATATCAATTGAGCTCACCGTGAGTTTTCTTCTCTTTTACTGATTCTCCACCTTTCCAAGCATGAAATTCCTTTCCAAGGACTAGCCATTCCTAACAACATGTCCAGAATATGAGAGGTGAAGCTTTGCCATCCTGGCCTTCAAGGAGTACTCCAGATGCACCTTCTCCAAGAACATGTGATTTGCTGCATTGAACACTAATGAGATGAAGATCAGACCAATAGTGTGATGAAGTCGAGAACAGCAGACATGAAGAAGACAAAAGGTCATTAAAAAGTCAGGAAAGAAAGATAACACCAAACAGAGGTCAGAAGAGACTCTGACAATTGCTCTTTGATGTACAGAAGCTAAAGCAAGAGTTAGAAAACCACAAAATTGCAGAAAAGTACTGATGAATATAACACGAGCTACATAAAGAACAAATACATCTGTGTCTGAGAAGTGCAATTAGGTGTTCCTTAGAGGCAAAATTAGTGTGACTTAATCTCACATACATTGGATATTTTTTCAGGAGGTAACTGTCCCTGGAAAAAGACATACTTGAGAAACAGGTTGGTCAGAGAAGGAGAAGACAACATTTTGTGGGATGGATTGTAACAGTAACTGCTGTAATAGGCTTGAACACAGTGGAAATGATGAAAATGGCTCAAAGATCAAGCAAGATTTAGATCTACTGTAGATAAGGTAGGTTTGAGTTGGAGTCAACTCAATAACATCTAACAACATCTCTCCAGGTATAATTGGCTAATACATAAGACGATAATACTAAAACTCTCTTGGCAATATTCAGATCATGAATATAGCACATCAGCTAGTTCTGGCTGTCAAAAGGGTTTAGGAACAACTAATGCTTGATTGTGCTTATGCAAAAACTATAGTTAGACCAGGAAGCCATGATGGGAACAGAGCAAGGAAACACTGGTTGTAGTTAGGTGCTGTCGAGTTGAGCACCACTCATAGCGATCCTATGAACAAAAGATCTGAACCCTGTTCTATCCTGTGCCATCCTCACACTTCCTGCTTCAGAAGAGCCCATTGCAGCAGTCATCATGTCAATCCATTTGGTTGAAGGTCTTCAACTCCTTTACTGACCCTCCACCCTTTCCAACATCATGTCCCTCCCCAAGGAATAGGTCCTCCTAGCAACATGTCCAAAGTGTTTGAGGTGAAGTCTCATCATTCTTGCCTCCAAAGAGCACTCTAGCTGCACCATCACCAAGGTCTATCTTTTTGTTCTCTTGGCCATCCATGGTATGTTAAGTGTTCTTCTCCAATACCACAGCTCAAAGGTGTCAACTCTCTTTCTCCCATCCTTATTCATTGTCCAGGTCTCAGATGTATAGCTAGTAATCAGAAAGACTATGGTCTGAATCAGATGCACCTTAGTCCTCAAATTAACATCACTACTCTTCAATAATTTGGAAAAGCCCCTAAATGCAGATTTCCCCAGTGCAATGTGTCTCCTTATTTTCAGACTGCTAGACCAAGTGTGTTAATTATAGATCTAAGTAAGATGCAGCTCTTAACAGTTTCAATCTCCTCTCCATCCTTCAGGGTACTGCCTATTGGTCCGGTGATAAGCATCTTTGTTTTTTTTTCTATAATTATATTTTATTAATTTTCATAAACATTTACAGA
>NW_006399828.1:2582794-2585831 GCF_000299155.1 Elephantulus edwardii
AGTGGCATCATGTAATATTTGTCCTTTTGTGACTGGGATATTTCACTCAGCATAATGTTCTCCAGAGTCAACCATTTTGAATAATATTGCATGAGCATCTTTGTTTTAACACTACGAACACTAAACAGAGGAAACACTGCATGATTCAAAATCAAGAGAGGAAAGTGTCTTCATATCTTTTCAAACTATATATGAAACAGATCATACAGGAGGCAGGACTACATGAAGAAGAATGTGACATCAGGATAGGAGGAAGACTCATAAACCACTTTTATTTGTGTTTGTTGAAACTGAGGAGGACCCGAAGCATTTGCTGCACAAGGGACTGCAGTCTTCAGTATGGATTACATGTCAACATCAAGAAAACAAAGATCCTCACCACTGGGCTAATATGCAACATCACGATTGACGACGAAGAGATTGAGATTGTTAACAATTTCAGCTTGCTCAGTTCCTCAATCAACACTCTTGGCACTAGAATTCAGGAACTCAAAAGATGAATTGTATAGAAAATTCTATTGTCAGTGATATCTCCAGAGTGTCGAAGAGTGACATCACGCTAGAGTCTAAGGTGCCCCTGATCCAGGCCATAGTCTTCACAACTACTTGTTATGCATCAGTGAGCTGGACAATGACTAAGAATGTTAGAAGAAATATCAAAACATTTGCGTTGTAGTGCTGGAGAAGAGTATTGACTGTATAATGGATCACCAAGAGAACATATAGGTCTGTCCTGGAGAGGGTGAAACCGTATATGGAGGCAAAGGTTTTGTAAACTCCTTCTCACTTACTTTGGACATATTGCCAGGAGTAACAAGTACTTGGAGAGGATCATCATGCTTGGAAGAGTGATGAGACCGTACAGGAGGGGAAGACCAGAATCAGATGGATTGACCTAGTGATTGTGGCAAAAGGGGCAGAAGTGTCAGTGACAGTGAGATTGGCTCAAGATAGGGCAGGATTCAGAGCTATTGTTCATAGGGTCACTATGAATTGTAGTCTACTCGATGGCACATAACAACAAGACATAATTTTAGTTCTTATTAAGCTTACAGATTCCTTGTCTTGATTCTGAAATTAAATCTTTATTTTTTTCTGTGACACATGATTACTTGTTGGTCAAAATTATGCTGAATTGTTTGGGTTGTTTTATTTTCTAATCTATGGAGGTATTTCCTCACCTGTGAAATTCTAGGGGATATGATAGCATAGTCTGAAGGGAGATGTGTTAATCCAAAGATTGCACCTCTCTCACTGTTCGAATTGCACCTGTCTAGCAGCTCATTGGGAGAAAGATAGGAAGTCTCCTCCAGTGAGATGTATAGCCTCCAAAAATATGCTCAAGGGTTCAATAAGCTTGTTCTAATTAAACAGTAATGACTTCAATGTAGTTCTAGGAGTTCCTAGTATTTCTGATGTAGTTCCTTTATGGTTCAAGCAATTAACCAAAATATTACACCAAAATATTGGTGATTTCAATCCATCCAGAGGTGTTTCTATAAAGATTCCATAGGAGTACATTCAAGTCCCCATTTTCTTTTTTGCAATTTTATTCCTAAGTTTTAAGACCCACACATTGTAATGGATATTTATAGCCAAGAGAATACAACTAAACACCTTTCTAGCATTCTGTCACTTAGAGAACTGTGGTACACCTGATCTAAGCCACAATAATGTCAATCACTTCATATACTTACAAAAGCTGGGAAATGAGCAAGAAAAACTGCAAAGAAATTGATACCATTGAATTACAGTATTAGCCAAAAATATTGGATATACAATGGGTTATCAATAGAACAACAACAAATCTGTGTTTATGTGGTATAACTGTAATGCTCTTTAGAAAGAAGCATGATAAAACTTTTTCTTGCATATTTTGTGCATGGTATCAGGAAGAAATACATTATGCTTGGTAGAGTAGAGAATCAATGACAAAGAGGACCCTGTGATGGCACAAGACAACATGGGAACAGACAATAGTGATTGTGAGGATGACATAGGATCAAATGGTGTTTTATTTTGTGTCATTTTGAGTTATAACTGACTTTACAGAAACTAGCAACAACAGTTATTTCTCTGAAAGAAGCCCTAGGTTACTACTACCAAAAATATTAACAACTGAAAATCCTCTGACACATGGGGTTCTCATGACTCAGAATCTACACAATAGTAACTTTGTTTATGCACTTTTAGCTGATATTTGAGTGTGTATCTATGGCTATGAGTATGACAGGGGATCTATGCATTCAGAACACAGAAATGGAGGATTATGTTTTTAATTACTCTGTTACTTTTAAGAAAACATCCTCCAATTATTGATTTTTAAATTTTAGGTTTAGTATATCAACCACATCACTCCTCTTGGCACTCCCTAACAACCTCATTATTCTTTATTTTCTCCCCATAGTAATCATTACCATCTGACATGCTGCATATTAATTAACTTATGTGTTGTTTGTGGTCTGTCTTTCCCTACTAAATAAACACTTCTTGAGTTATGAGCTTCCCCCCCTACTTGTTTATCCCCAGCTCATAAAACTGTCCCTAAGCACAAAACAATATATACCAAACTAATGAAAAACGAAAAACATACATACCAAAATAATGAATAAATTGATTAAATGAAAACAACAACAAATCAAAGTTGGGTTGTTATTGTTGTGAGGTACCATTAAATCAGCTACAACTCATAGCAATGCTATGAACAATAGCTCTGAACCTTGTCCTATCCTGCACCTTCTTCATGATCTCTGTCATGCTTGAATCATTGTGGTAGTCTTATACCACTATGCCACTGCCACACTGAAATTCTTCCTCTTATTTGTTGACTCTCTACCTTTCCAGGATGATCTGAGATGAAGTTTCATCTTTGCCTCCAAGGAATCTTTGATTGCTCTTCCTTCAAGACAGATTTGTTACTTCTGATGACCCAGTCAATACTCTTTACCAACATCACAATTCAAACACATGGAGTCTTCTTCTGTATTCCTTATACATTGTTCAAATATCAAATACCTAGAAAGAAATTGAAGTTAAT
>NW_006399828.1:2590816-2594177 GCF_000299155.1 Elephantulus edwardii
TATTATTTCTTTTAATAAAAAATAAGCAGTATTATTAACACAAATAAAAATCGGTTGGAGAAATGAAAGAGGAAAGAAAATACAAATAAATATGCATGCTTTGGCTTTATAATTTTGGGAGACGGTTCTTAAAACATGAACATTTTTATTTGTAATATGTGGAGTTAAGTAATATAAAAGTATTGAAGGACTCATTGTCCAGATACCTAAAGATGCAAGTGCTACTTATTCTCTGCAATAAAACTCATCAAATAGGTATTATTAAACATTCAAAAGCACTGAAGAACATCATCAAACTTTTTATACCAGTAAGCCATAGAAAAGTGATATTGAATCTTTTCTAACAAACCAAGATACAATATTCTCCTTAGAATAAACAGTCTTTTCAAATTAATTAGAAAAGATCATTTTAACCCAATATTCATGATTTTGACCACAATATCTATAAATTTACTTTACTTTGGGTTTACTATGACAGATTTTGGCAATGCAAAGATAACATGTTTGAGAAATTCAATCCTTCCTCTGATTCCAATGAATCATGTTAGTAAAAGGTGTATCATAAGGGCAACAGTCAACAATAAGATCAATACCAAAGGCCATTGAAAACCAGATCAATCTGTTGGGAAAAGACTATTCTTGGGCATGCTGATTCTACTTGTTTTGATTTATCTAAATTCTAAAGCAGTAGATATTCACTATAAATCTCTATTATTTATTTCATTACTGTGTTAGTGGAATCATAAATATTTAATGACACAAAGCAAAAAAAAAAAGCTTCAAAATATGCCTCAAAATTGCTGAGGAAAAATGCTTAGATGGCAAACAGTTTCCAAGGTGAAAAGTTTTATTGAATAAATGCAGAGACAGCTGTTTTCAGAGAATCACGTTTCCCCCAGTCCCGAGTGAGACATGTTCTTACACATCACAACATTAATAGTCACATTGTGTTACTTGATTTAGTGTAACATAATGCAGTGTGACTAATGCAACCCGATGGTACAGCTCTGCGTAAGAGAAAAATCCATCACCAAGGAAATGTGAAGCAAAGATGCTCTTTTCTGAAAACAAAGGTTAAATAAATCAAAGTTCTCTGAAGAAGAGAAAGTCATGCAAAAGAGAGTTTAATTTCAAAGCACATTCTAATCCACCTTTGCAAGGATCCCGGGGTAGTTAGGAAGGGAAATCAGAACCAAACATGAAAAGCCTTTAAGCTGTTTGAACTCAGCAGTAGTTAGTGCTTGTGCAATATTTTCCTAGGTAGCACTGATCCTCTGAAGCAATAGTCCTTTCATCAATCTTCTCGATCTTTGCTCAGGTGTGTGCTCTGTGGGGTTAGTTGACAAGCTACTGTTTTTCTTTAATATCTCCAGAAATGTCCTTGGGACATTAAGGAGATAATAAAAACCTATTTTTTTTTCAAGACCAAATTGTAGGAAGGACCTACTGGCCAATGTTTGATTTTAGGTCCTGTTTACCCATCTATATTCTTTTCTGGTAAGAAATTTGTATAAATCTTTATCTTATGGTAAATAATTTTAACGGATACAAGGGGAAAAATAGCATCTTTTGGTCAATATTTTGAAGATTATATAGGAAGAATTTTTATTTTATGTCTTAATAAGCATTCATTAAAAATAGTCTTGGGAAGATCTTCTATAATGACATTTGGAGCATAATTCAAATACCAAAGTGTCTGGGTGCCCTTAAAGCTTAGCAATGTGAACCTAATGGAACCACAAAAGACATGTTCACTTACTTCCATAAATACTATGGCCAAGAAAATCCTACCAAAAAGTTTTATTCTGTTACACTTGAGGTTGCCATGATTCAGAAGCAACTCAACAAGCAAGAGGCTAATTTACTTGACAAAAAATCAGAAAGTATTCTAGCATATAAAATGAGCCCATTTGTAGCAGCTATTGAGCATCTTCTTTTGGTTAGTTACATTATATACATTGTGCTATTTGACAAATCAGTCTGTAAGATGTGTATCTAGGGTGCTCTTTAGAGGAAAGGATGGTGACTTTATCTCATCTCAGTGACAGTGAAACTTCATCTTTTTGGAAGCAAAGGTGGTAAAGCTTTACATAGTTTGAACTTGCTTTCAGAAAGTGCCAGTTTTTGGTAAAAAATATCCTGCTGCGGAAGTAGAGAATATGAGATGAGTTGACATTGTTAAATGGGACTGAGCATGGTGGAGATTCTCAGGATGGCAGAATAAGGTAAAGTTTCTATTTCTATTACTATCTATTCATAATTCTCCATGAATCATGTCCACTCAAAAGCTCTTAATAACTATGCTACTTAAGGATAACTAGTAAGGTGTGTATAAATTTCCAGAAGGGAAAAGTGAACAAGAAAAGGGGCCAGAAAAGGGGAAAGGAGGAAATCACTAGAACAGTATTAGGTGGGGTCCTTGTTGTTGTTGTGATGTGCCATCGAGTCACTTGCAACTCATAGTGACCCTATGTAAAAGAGCCCTAAATGCCGTTCTATCCTGTGCCAACCTCGCTGTCTCAAACACACTCATTCCCTCACTCCACTCACAGAGTTGATCCACTCATCGAGGGTCTTCCTCTCCTGTGCCGTCCCTCCACTCTCCCGAACATGATGTCCCTCTCCAAGGACCAGTCCCTCCTTGCAACATGCCCCAAGTCTGCCAGATGAAGCCCCAGAATCCTTGCCTACAAGGAGCATTCTGGCTTCACCTTCTCCAGGTCAAACCATTAGGCGGGGTAGTGAAACAAAATATTCAGTTGAGATTTAAAAAGATATGGTAATAGTAAGCATAGATCAAGGGCAATTATTTATATACAATATAATGTATATGAATGATTGTGTGAAACATGATGTAAATAGAAAATTATAGAAAACACAATAGAGATGAATAAAACACAGTACAAATTATTGTATAGAAACCAATGAAATATTTTAAAATGCTGCAGTGGTGGTAGGTATATTGGAGTCAATGAGACTGGCTCGGGATTGGGTAGGCTTCAGAGCTACTGTTCATACAAATTTGGAGTGTTGAGATAGGATAAACGCTTTCTTTTGGAGAAAGAAAGTAAATTTGTAGGATTATATTGTATGGTAACCAGTAGTAGGTTAAATTGCTATTGTTATATGCCATGAAGTCACCTGAAACTCTATGTACAACTCTGAAGCCGGCCCTGTCCCGAGCCAGTCTTACTCTGACAAGTCTACCCCCAACTGTCCCAGTTACTCTATCAATCCATCTCATTTGGGGTCTTCCTCTCCTGTGCTATTCCTCCGTCCTTCTGATCATGATGTCTTTCTCTAAGGACCAGTCTCTCCTGGCTGCATGCCCAAAGAATGTGATATGGAGCTTCAAAATCCT
>NW_006399828.1:2594277-2594927 GCF_000299155.1 Elephantulus edwardii
CTTCATGTAGCCAAGCTTCTTGAATTGTTTGCTTAACATACAAATGGATTAGATAAATTATGACTACAGAAGAGAACCTAAATATCATTCACACTTTGATGTAAAAGCATAAATTCAGACAATGAAGACAGAGGAAAATAAAAGTAATAATGGATGCATAGATACCCTATGGCACTAGAGAAAACAGAAACGGAGATCAAAGATAACGTAGATGATTAATAAAGAAGAAATGGATGCTCAATAGGATATCTAATATTGACAAGCTAATCATTGAAAGAATTGCTTTTGTGCAATTGTACATTGGTGCTGAAAGGACGGGCGTTAATTAAGCTGGCTTTTATTGTGTCTTTTTCTATAATATTTTTAAACAAAGAAAAAAAAATAGAGGAAAAATACCAAAAGAAATAGTTACATAAGGCAAATAATAGTACTGAATATAATTAAGAGGGGGACTTGGTGAAAAAATAAATTTCTTTTAAAAATTTGAGGGATAGTTTACAAATCCTATTGGGATTTAATTTAATCATCCATAGACATTTTGTTTTATAACATTAGTTAAGCTGGGTGAGTTCGGCCCTTTTGATTTTCTGACTCTAGCTCCTCGCACATTTCATTGTAGCATTTTGCTTTGTCATTCCGAGCAGCCTTTT
>NW_006399828.1:2597192-2605341 GCF_000299155.1 Elephantulus edwardii
ATTTATTTTTATTATTTGTGTGTGTGTACCATCAAATCAGATTTGACTGATACAGGAGGAGATTGCTCCTCCTTCTCCAGCAAAGCATCTGGTGGATTTGAACCGCACACCTCTGGGATTACAGTACAACTTCTTACCACTAGGCCACCAGAGCTCGCCAATTTTTGTCTTTTTTTTATGTTGAACTTCAATTCACATTTAAGACTACAGTTCTTGACCTTCTGCAGCAAGTGTTTCAGGTCTTCCTCAGCTTCAGCAATATTCTATATTCAGTGGGTTGAATAGTGTTCCCCAAAATTCATATGTATTTGGAACACTAGAATTTAGATTTATCTGGAAATAGAGTCTTTTCAGATTTTATTAAGAGTTGAGACAGTCTTGAAATCAAAATTATCCTGGATTTGTATTCGTGGGGGTGGCCGTGGGGCTTAAATTTAATGGATACTGTCTTCACAAAAGAAAGAATGTACACAGAGAGAATGTAAATAAAGGAGGGATTGGTGCGATGTGTCTATAACCTAGAACTTTCAGGAGTCACTGCAGCTGGAAAAGGTAAGAAACCAATTCACCCCTTGTCCTTGGAGGGAATGTGCCCAGGCTAGCATCTTAATTTCAGCTTTCTGTTCTCCAAAATCTTACGAGAAGATACATTCCGATTGTCTTAAGCTATCAATTTGAGATCCATTTTATGTCAGCCCTAGAACTGTAATTCTACTGTAATTCTACTTATAATTTCATTTATTCGAGATAGTCTGCACTCATGGTGGAGAAGTATAATCACTGGTAAGTTCTTAAATGCTTACTAGAACTCAGGTTTCCCTGAAAAATTTAAAGAAACTTGAAAATTCATTTCAAAGCAGTCACTGAGTAGTAAAAAAAAAAAAATTAGAAGTAAGGCTTTTGTTCATATATTGTACTTTCTTCTCATGTAACATCCAAGAGACCATATGGCAATAGACTATTGAAGATTAAAGGCCATTTTAGACCTCAAAGACATTGGAAAATGCATCGGTAAATGTGGCTACAGGAATGAACAGAAGACACCACAAGAAGCCAGCCACCTGGCTATTCCCAGTCAACTTCTGGAAGCATAAGAAATACTGTGTGGTTAATTTAGACTGCTACATTTCATTTAAAGGCAGTGTGTTAGCAATAAACAGCTATTATACTGATCTACTAGGCCCTCATATCCACTTAAGAAAAGTGATTTTTACTAGTAAATCTAAAATAAAAAAGAAAGCATATATACTTTGACAATCAAAATTAACATTGTTTATAATATAGCAGACATCATAGCTTATATCATAAGAGATCTTCAGATCTTCAGACATTTTGGGGTAGCTAATGGAAGCAGGAGTAGCATCCACTTGCTAAAAACATGCCTCCAGAAACTTTGATAAATGTTGACAGCTATAGAGGGGCTTCAGGCCTTTTGTTCATAGGGTCGCTGTGAGTCGTGCTCAACTTGAAGGCAAACAACAACAACAATATGTCAATAAATACATTGCAGAAATATATAGTTCCTTTAATTAAGTGAAAATTATGAAAACTATATTGATGATGTTGAATAGTTTCTCTTACTATGTCCCAGATCCTGTGAAAAATTTTGTCTTTTATTAGTTCCCTGAGACATTTATCATTTTTCCTTATTTAATCATTCTAAAAACGAAAATTTAGAGATATTTTGTGAATTTGCACAAGATTTTACAGCTACAAATGGCACTAACAAATTCAAACCCAGGTACATTTTACTTTAAAATCAGCATTCACTACAGTCTTTACAAAACTGCTTTGAGTAGCACTTTGAGAACAACAATGAAGGATTTTATATATATGCTATATTTATAGGAAAAAAAATATCATTCATGAATAAAGCATAAGGTCATTGTAAAGAGAGGAGGAAGAAAAGACCAAGATGGTTGTTGCTCTGAATATTACCCGAGAGCACTGAGAAGTCAAAGAAAAGGAAGGAATTAGGAAGTGAAGGAGCAAAACAGAATATTTCAAAGGGCAGATGGGGAAGACAAAACAAAGTATTATAATGAAAAGTGAAAAGAGCTGGAGTTGGAAAACAAAAAGGGCCAAACCCACTCAATATTTCTTAAGCTGAAGAAACTGAAGAGCAAATTCAAGCCTTGAGTTGCAATACTAAGGATGCTAAGGGCAGAATATTGAACGATCCAAGAAGCATTAAAAGTAGAAGGAGTACACAGAGTCACTGCACCAAAAAATATTGGCTGACAGAGAAGGATTTCATGAAACAATAGATGACCAAGAGACAATGATAAAGAAGTAAGAAGTCCAAGCTGCTCTAAAGGAATTTGCAGAAAACTAGGCCTCAGGAATTGATAACATAACAATTGACACATTTCAGCAAAGAAATCCAGCCCTGGAAGTGCTCATCAAGTTGTGACAAGAAATCTGGAGGACAACTACCTGACCAACTGACTGGAAAAGATCCATATTTGCTCCCATTCCCAAAATGGGTGACCTGACAGAGATGGAAATTAATCATACAGTATCACTAATATCACACACAAGCAGACTCATAGTGAAGATTATCCAAAAACAACTGGAACAGCACATCGACAGAGACTACCAAAAATACATGCTGGGTTTAGAACAGGCCATGGCACCAGAGACATCATTGTCAATGTTAGATGGTTCTTGGCAAAAAAACCCCAAAGAGTACCAGAGGAATGTTTGTGTTTCACTGACTAGGCAAAGACATTTGACTCCGTGGATCACAACAAGTTGTGGCTTACTTTGAGAAGAACTGGGATTCCAGAATTAGGATTGCATGATTGTGCTCATGCAAAATCTATATTTGGACCAGGAAGTAGGCCTCAGAACAGAGCAAGAAAACACTGCATGGTTTAAAATCAGGAAAGGAATGAGACAGGGACATATCCTGTATCCATAGCTTTTCAATCTGTATCAGGAACAGATCATTTTGGTGGCTAAACTTTATATGAGAAGGAATGTGGGTGGCATCAGGATTGGAGGAAGACTCAACAACAATCTGTATTATCTTGATGACACAACCTTGCTTTGTGAAACTGAGGAGAACCTGACTTTTTTTTTTTTTTTAAATCAGCTCAGGACCTGGCATTTTTGCTGCAGAATGTAAAGAACTATAGTTTTTAATATGGACTGAAGCTCCACAGCACTATGATAGATGGAGAAGAGATTGAGATTGTTAACAATTTCAGCTTGCTCAGATCCACAATCAATACTCTTGACACATCAGTCAAGAAATCAAAAGATAATTGCTTTGGGGAAGCTGATGTCAGGGACCTCTCCAAAGTGCTCTCAAGCATAATGCTGTCAGTCTGGAGACTAAGGTGTACCTGATTCAGACCATGATCTTTGCAGTTCTGTGTTATACCTCAGAGAATTGGACAATGAATAGGGTTGACAGAAGAAAAATCAAAGGAGAAGAATATGAAACATAACATGTTCTCTTGGACTGCCAAGAAAACAAACATGTTTATCCCGGAGAGGGTGAAATCAGGCTGTTCCTTAGAGGCAAAGATTTTGAAGCTCTGTGTCACAGATTTGGGGAAGGTGGTCAGGAGGGATCAGTCCCTAGAAAAGGACATCATACTTGGAAGTGTGGAGGGACAGTGCAGGAAAGAAAGACCTCAGATGAGATGGGTTGATACAGTAAGTGGGGTAATGGGAGAAATTGTGTTGGAGACAGTGAATGGACTAGCTCAGGAGAGAACAGAGTTCAGAGCTGTTGTGAGTCACATGTATATATATTTCTAGCTTACATCACCAATGAGTTAGACTATAAAAATCAAGTCATAGTATTTGCTATAAAAAGTAAAAAAAAATAACTTCAAAAATAAAGAATGAATCTTAGCTTTGAAAAAAAATAAGATTCTAAGATAACGAATGCCAATAAATAGAACAAAAGCAAGCATGAACCATCTGAAGAAGAAAAAAAAATCAAAATTGGATTTGGTAAAAGAACGGCAACAGTAGCAATAATAATGCCAGTTTATTCTGATTATTCTGGGGTAGAGTATACTGACAACTATGTGTTAATTCCTTTGACCGGTAGCTTTCATTATCAAATATGATTTATAAAGCTCTACAGCATGATTCTAATATTTAGTTGATTGATATAGGTAATTTGCTTCCTCCTTCAGACACCCCTCTGATTATAATATGACTTTTGATGATTCATTGTAAATCTGTAAATTAATGTTTCAGAATATGTACTTCCATCTTATTAGCTCTGAGGCACTAAGAAAACATAAGCATTTTGATGATTCTATTAAGGTGATACAACGCTGGGGTCTCTGGGTACTCAGCCTGTCCTAATACATAATATTGACCTGTTAAAATATGTTAGAGATAGTAATCATTGTTTGCCTCATTTTCTCCTGAACCCAAGACGATCTCTGACTACTGTCTGTATTGAGTGAGTACATCTCATATAATGCTGCCTCAGGGCTTGTGGAGGGAGGATTTTTGGTATAGTCCCTAGCCAGATGGTCATCTAAGCCGAAAGGTGCATGTCTCCAGAAGTTTTAATCCACGAATAACCATTCAAGATAGCCATGCTCGCCTTTATGAGCAGTCTTCCCCCAACGTGATTTATATTCTGGGAAACCTGATAGAGGTTATGCATAAGAATCGACTCCATGGCTGGGAGTTAGTGAATAAATCAGTGACGCCCACATAGCATCATGTGAGTTGAAACCACTACAGTCTCAAACCGCCACAGTGCTCCCTCAAACACACATAGCTGTTGTTGTCAGATGCCATCAGTTGATGGCTCTTAGTGATCATATGAAGATCAATCCCTTATCCTAATCTGAGTTATTCTCACCACCTCTGTCATGTTCAAAGCCTTTGCTTTAGTGTCCGTGTCAATCCACCTGATTGAGAGTTTTCCTTTTTTCACTAAACCTCTACTTTTCTAGCTTGATGTCTTTTTCTAAGGGCCAGACCCTTCTGAAAACATGCTTTATTTTGCTGCAATAAAATCTTACCATTCTTGTCTCTAAGAAGCACCTGGTTGCATTTCTTCCGAGACAGATTTCTTGTTCTTTTGGCAACCCACGGTTTATCAAATACTCTATGCCAGTGTCACAATTCAAAGGCAACAACTCTTCTTCAGGTTCCCTCACTCACATATGTAGTTGTTGTTGTTATATACTGTCAAGTTGACTGTCACTCATAGCAACCTTACGTGCAATTGCTCTGAATACTGCCCTATCCTAAACCCATTTCTGGCTCTGACATATCTACCCCCAATATCTCTGTTACTATGTAAATCTGCTTCACCCTGGGTTTCTCTCTCTTTTGTTATCCCTCTAACCTTCCAAGCATGAGGTCTTTCTCCAAAGACTGGTCCCTCCTAACAACATGCTCAATATATGTGAGATTGTTGTTGTTGTTGTTGTTATGTGCCGTCGAGTCACTTGAGACTCATGGCGACCCGATGTACAACAGCCCTAAACTCTGCTCTGTCCTGTACCAAAAGCACCATCTCCGACACACCCATCCTGATTACCCCAACCACTGAATCAATCCACCTCATAGGGGGCCTTCCCCTTCTGCGCTGACTCTCCACCCTATCAAGCATGATGTCCCTCTCCAAGGACCTGTCCCTCCTTGCAACATGTCTAAAGTATGTCAGACGGAGCCTTAGAATCCTTGCCTCCAAGGAGCAGCCTGGTTTGACCCTTCCCAGGATGAATCTGTTTGCTTTCCTAGCAGTCCATGGTATCTCCAATACTCTTCTCCAGCACCACAGCTCAAAGGCATCAATTCTCCTTCTATCCTCCTTAGTCATTGTCCAACTCTCTGATTCATAACAAGTCATAGCAAAGACCATGGCCTGTATCAGGCGCACCTTAGTCTCCAAAGAAATATCATTGCTCTTCAGTACTTTGGAGAGTTTCCTAACAGCGACTTTCCCATCTCAATACATCTTCTAATTTCCTGGCTGCTGGTGCCAAGATTGTTGACTGTGGAGCCAAGCAAACTGAAGCTGTGAACAATCTCAGTCTCTTCACCATCCATCCTGATGCTGCCAATTGGCCCAGTGATGAGAATCTTTGTCTTCTTGACATTGAGCCTCAATCCATACTGGAGGCTACAGTCCTTGACCCTCTGCAGCAAGTACTTCAGGTCCTCCTCAGTTTCAGCAAGCAGGGTTGTGTCATCTGCGTATTGCAGATTGTTGATAGATCTTCCACCAATCTTGACCCCACATACGTGAGATAGAATTTAACAATTCTTGCCTCCAAGCTTACTCTCTCCAGAACAAACCAGTTTGTTCTTTTGGAAGTCTATTACTCTTCTCCATCACTACAACTTAACGGTCTCAATTCTTCTTCCATCCTAACTCAATATCCAGTTTTCTCACATGTAGCAAGTAATTGCAGACAAGGGCCTGAATTGGGCACATCTTATTCTCTAGACTGACATCATTGCTCTTTAGTATTCTGGAGAGGTCTGTGACAGCAGATGTTCCAAATGCAACTCATCTTTTTTATTTCCTGACTGCTGATAATGAGAGTGTTGATTATAGATGCAAGCAAGATTAAATCATTAACTTTGATCTTCTCTCCATCGTATATAGTGCAGTATAATATAGAAAGGAAATCTGTGACTTCTGAAGCCTGGCTCTAAGTTCCAACAGATCTGAACCTTGTTCTATTCTATGCCATGCTCATCACCTCTGACATACCCTAACTCATTGCTGCAGTCACTGTGTCAATGCAACTGTTTAAGGGTCTTCCTCTTTTCAGCCAATGTTTCACCTTTCCAAGCATGATATACCTCTCCAGGGAGCAGCCTCTCCTAGCAACATGCCCAAGTTATGTAAGATGAGCCTTTGCCATTTTTACCTCCAAGGAGCACTCTAGCTATACTGTATCAATGACATATCTATTCTTTTGACAGTCCATGGGATAGCCAGTACTCCTTCCAGAAACAAAGGAATTAATTCTTATTTTGTCATCATTATTTGTTTTCCAACTCTCAGATGTATATTGTTGTTGTTGTTGCACACCATCGAGTCAGAACTGACCCATAGATGACGCTCCAGTGGGTTTTCAGAGGCAGCTAATTCAGAGGCACAGGAGGAGATTGCCTATCCTTCTTCTGTGGAACAGCTTGTGGTTTTGAACTATGTGCCTTTGGGAATGCAGTACAGCTTCTTGCCACTAGGTCACCAGAGCTCTATCTCAAATACATAGTAAGTGAATTAAAAGACTATGGCCCTCTAAGTTAGAAAGCTTTAGACAATAAATACAAAACTGTACTTAGACATACTAATAATCTTTAAGATAGCACAAGACAGAGCAACATTTTTATATTACATATATTATACTATAACATATATATAATATATGTATATAATATACATATAATGAGTCAGAAACAATCTGATGACAACTGACAGTAAGTACTCCATAACTGCTAGCCATGCTTAGGGAAATAATGATAATGATTGTCACCTATGCAATATGATTTTTAAAAAGATAGTCTAACTGGGCTAATCAGAATCTCTCTTTCATTGTTTAAACAAGAGATATTTGTTGTTGTTAGCTTGTTAGCTACCTTGAATGAACTACGAGCCATAACAACCCTAGGAACAACATATCAGTACCTTGTCCCATCCTGCACCATCACCCTGGTCTCCACCATGCTCAAGTTCATTGCTGCAGGCATTGTGTGTTATCCATCTTGTCAAAGGTTTGTCTCTTTCTTTGACCCTCTAACTTTCTCAGTGTTATGTCCTTTTCTAAGGACTGGCACCTCCTTACAAAATGCCCCAAGTAAATATGACAAATTTTTGTCATATTTTCTCTATTTTTCCTCCAAGGAAAATTTGCTTTTTCTTTAGCAATCCACAGGTTACTCAATACTCTTGACTAACATCACAAATCAAAGGTAAATATTTGACTGTGTGGATCACAACAAGCTGTGGCTGACTCTAAGAATGGGAATCCCAGAACATTTGATTGTGCTAATGTGAAACTTATGCTTGGACCAAGAAGCAGTTGTCAGAACAGAACAAGAGACACTACGTGGTTCAAAATCAAGAAGGGGGTTCGTCAGGGATGTATTCTGTCTCCATACCTTTTCAATCTGTATGCAGAACAGATCATTCGAGACGCTG
>NW_006399828.1:2606076-2610392 GCF_000299155.1 Elephantulus edwardii
AACAACAACAACAACAACATACTTATTGGTGTATATGAGAAAGTGAAAATGTCATGAATTGGTTCAGGTTCTTCTTGGTCTTTAAATGGATATCCTTATTCTTTGGCACGTTAAAGAGGTCCTTGATGTCAGATTTCCCCCAAATCAGTATGTCTTTGATTTCTGAACTGCTGTTCCTATGAATGCTGAGAGTAGACTCAAGTAAAATAACAGAAACTAAGAATTGCAAGTCATTAGTGTGATTTGACAGTTTCTAGATGGAACCAGGTAATGGGGAGTATAATGGTCCTTTATTCTAAGTTGGTTTTAATTCAGTCGCTCACATACATTTCATTTTATAACATTAATGACATTTGGTTATACAATTACACACACATTAGTTCCCCTAAAGGTGAAATAAATTCAGTAACTGGTTATGAAGTTGCTGACTGTATCCTTTGGAAGCAAAATTTCCTTCAATCTATCCCACCCTTGGGTGTCTATCCATAAACCACAAATTAGCATTGTGATATCACTACTGCAATTTTTTCCCATCACATTTTTTTATCTTGATTCTCTTAAATTGTTGTTGATTGGTGCCAACAATCAACACTCACAGCAATCATAGCAACAATCATAGCAACACTATGACCAATTTATATGTGAACACTGCCCTATTCTGTGCCATTCTCACCATCCCTGGCATACTTGAGCCCATTGCTACAATTATTGTGTCCAATCACTACAATCCATTTTGTTGATCATCTTTCTCTCTTTAACCGACCCTCCACTTTTTCTAGAATGATGCATTTTTGCAAAGACAGGTCCCTTTTAATATATGCCCAAAATATGTGAGATCAAGCTTCATCATCCTTGCCTCTGAGGAGCACCTTGGCTGTACTTTCTTGTGGGTTCTTTTGACAGTCCATGGAATATTCAGTACTCTTCTCCAAAAACACTACACAAAAATATAAATTCCTCTGCCATTTTTATCCAATATCCAACCTTCAGATGCATAGGAAGTAATTGAAAAGACTATGGCTTGAATCAGTCTTTAAACTTGAGTCATGACTCCTAACAAACTTTGAAAGGTTCTTAATAATAGATTTCTCCCAGGAAACACATCTTTTAATCTCTTGGCTGCTGGTACCAAGAGTGTTGATTATAAATCCAAGCAAGATTAAATTATTACCAACTTCAATCTTCTCTCCATCTGTCATGATGTTGCACTTTGACACACTAGTGAGGAATTTTGTCTTCTTGATGTTAAGATGAGATACTGTCTCACTCCAATAGCAGTGGCAAAGTTTAACAGGACAGCAAATTATAAGTGTTGAAGAGGATGTGATGAGATAAGAACTCTTATACATTGTTGGTGGGATTATAAATGGTACAACCACTCTGGAAGGCAGTTTGGCATTTCCTCAAAAAGCTGAACATAGAAATTTTATATGACCCAGCTATTCACTACTTGGAATATACCCTGAGAGAATGAGAAAAGAGGCATAAATGGAGATTTGTACACTGATGTTCATAGCGGCATTATTCACCATAACAAGAACAGGGAAGCAGCCCAAATGTGTAACCACAATCAAATGGATTGAGAAATTATGGTACATTCACACAGTGGAATACCACATAGCATGCAGGAGCAATGATCTTGTAAATTACTACCTAATTTGGGAGGGACTGGAGAGCATTATGCTAAGTGAACCAACTCGGTCCCATAAGGACAAATACTGTACAAGACCATTATAGTAGAACATGCACGAGGATCCAAGGGGAGGATGGGGGGAACATAGGGATGTGGACGGTCTGGGGTGGGGTATGAGGATGGTTAGTCATAGTGTCACACAATTTGATGGGTGGAAGGAGGTATGGATAAAGGAAATGAGAAAAATCCTACGTGAAAAACAATGTATTAGAACTTTGTTAGTAAACTAATATAAAATAAAAATTTTATTTTTTTTAAAAGATGATATTCATATTAAAGACTGTAGTCTTTAATCTTCTGAAATAAGTTTCTCAAATCTTCCTCACTCTCAGCAAGCAAGGTCATCTCATCCGCATAATGTAGATTGTTAATGAGTCTTCCGTTGATCCTGATGTCACATTCTACCTCTTAAAAGGCTAGCTTCTCAACTGAGTTGCTCTTCATACAGATTTAGTAGGTATGGTGAAAGCATTACAACCAGGATTCCTTTCTGAGATAATTTATTTTCAATTTTAAACCATGCAGGGTTCCCTTGCTATATTTAGTCAATAGCTTCTTGGTCTAGGTAGAGGTTTCACCTGTGCCCAATTAAGTGTTCTGGCACTCCCTTTCTTAATGTCAGTAATAATTTGTTATGATCTACATAGTGGATTAAATTATCTTTAATTACTTCAGTCTTTCCTATATTATTCTATATCTTTTTTTAATTTATCATTTAATTCTGCCAAACCTATAATGTGAACAGATCATAACTATGAATAAAATATAACCAACATAACCTGGAATCCACAGGAAATTATACTGAGATGATTGTAGGAAATACAATTACTACCCACACACAGAACAGGTTTTTATGTTCTCCCTGATAGGAAAAATAGTTTCCAACACTTCATCAAGATGTAAACCAAAAGTATTCAGTCATTAAAGGTAATTTCCTTAGTGGACATTAACATACATGTTCCATGCCAAAATAGCTGTTTTTCTATTTTTCTATTTGTATTGTATTTCTGTTTTTCTATTTCGTTTTCAGTCTGTATCTTTCTACTCTTTCCCTCTTCCTGTCTTGATTCCTCTCTTGCATTTTTCTCCCTAACCTGAGCTATCAATTTGAAAGCATTGATTGTAAATTTCCTCTTCAAATCTCTGAATAGTCTATGCATATTTTTAAAAATAAAATAAATATTATACAGCTCCAATTCTAATGGCTAAAAATGAATTAATGGGGACAGATTCACAGTGCAGTGCTCTTTTAATTAAAGAGGTTTAAGGGATGGCATTTAAAAGAGGAATATATTTTTTTTTAATTAACAAAGCTCCTCATTATAAGGAAAAGAGATGAAATTAAAGTTGAACTGTTTTCTTCACATAAATTAGGATATTTCAACTTAAACTTTTAATCTGTTGGCAAAATATTCTTTGGCAAGGAAGAACAATTGATTCCTATTGCTTCAATTCTGCCTGAGTCCTAGAAAGGCTCCAAGATACTTTAAGAAATCTCAAAATGTAATGTGACTAGTGCAAATTGGAAATAGATTTCTTGACAAATTTACAAAAATAGCTACTAGGTTTTTCCAATATAGTTGTCTTTTATTTCTCCTGATGGAGGCTTTATATCTTTCTTGCAATTTACAAGGAAGTCTTAGATTCCAAATTTTACTATCACAAAGAGAATAGTTGGCGATTGTTTTGAGATCGTGCCATATGTATTAGTTTGGAAAAGTCAGATCAACAATGCTGTCCTTTAGGAATTTAATCACTTATACATGGCCATTGAGTCAGGATCACTTCCTGGCATCTCTCCACAGGGTTATCTCACAGGAAGAGATGTCTGCTTTTCTCTCACAGAGCTGCCTATGTCTTCAAACCAGCAGAGGAGAGTGACCATTTGGGTAAGCAGTGCAACTCTCACAGCATGCCACCAGAGGGCCCTTTTAGAAACTGTTATTATTGCTGTTAGGTGTTGTCCAGTTGACTAAAACTCATAGTAAGCCTATGAACAACAGTCCTGAGCCCTGTCCTAGCCTGTGTCTTTCCCGTTGTCTCTGACACACTTGAGTCAATTGCTCAAGGCACTGTGTCAGTACATCTGATCCAGGGTCTTCCTCTCTTTCACTGCCCTTCCACCTTTCCAAGCATTGTGTCCCTTTGCAAGGAATAGCCTCTCCTAGCAACAGTCTCAAAGTATTTGAAATGACACTTAGCCAGTTTTGTCTCCAAGGAACACTCTGGCTGCATGTTTTTCCAATATGTATCTGTTTGTTCTTTTGGCATTCCATGGGATTCTCTTTACTCTCCTCCAACATCATAGTTCAAAGGAATCAATTCTTCTTCTGTCAACTTTATTCACTGTCTAGCTTTTAGTACCATAGCTTGTGATTGTGGAGAACATAGTTACAACATTTGTCTGTCTGTTTGCCTTACTGAGATAACTTGTAGATTTCTGTGATACTGAAAACTATGTCACAGTGTGTCAAATGCCTCAACTGTTACCATGGCAGAAAAGTTTTAGTAAAGCTCAGACTAAGAGAGATTAGGAAGGAGGATTGGTCATATACACTTCTTAAATAAGAGGCCTCTGAAAGCCCTATGAACAGTAGAGGAACATGGAGAGTTATAATAGCAT
>NW_006399828.1:2620313-2639869 GCF_000299155.1 Elephantulus edwardii
GGAGGACAGAAGGAGAATTGATGCCTTTGAGCTGTGGTGCTGGAGAAGAGTATTGAATGTACCCTGGACTGCCAAGAAAGCAAGCAGAGTCATCCTAGAGAGGATTAAACCAAGTTACTCCTTGGAGGCAAGGATTCTGGGGCTTCGTATGACATAATTTGGGCATGTTGCAAGGAGGGACAGGTCCTTGGAGAGGGACATCATGCTTGGTAGGGTGGAGGGACAGTGCAGGAGGGTAAGACCCTCTGTGAGGTAGATTGATTCAGTACTGGGGTAATCGGGATGGGTGTGTCAGAGGCAGTGCAATTGCCACAGGACAGAGCAGGGTTTAGGGCTGTTGTACATAGTGTTGCTACAAGTCTCAAACGACTCGAAGGCACATAACAACAACAACAATCAGCAGTCAGGAAATCAGGAGACATTCTATTGGGAGTCTGCAGTCAAACCTCTCCTAATTACTAAGGAGCAATGATTTTAGTTTGATGACTAAGTTGAATCTGATCAAGACCATTGTCTTTTCAATCACTTGCTATATGGCTGAGCACTGGACAATGAAAAGGATGACAGAAAAAAAAATTGATGCCTTTGAACTGCGGTGTTAAAGGGGAGTATTAAATATCCCATGGTCCAAAAGAACCAATAGATAAGTCTCGGAAGGGTAAAGCCAGGTTATTACTTGGAGGTAAGGATGCTGAAGCTTCACTTCATATACTTTGGATATTTGCTAGGAGAGGCTATTCCTTGGAGAAGTACATCATACTTGGAAAGGTAGAGGGATGGTGAATAAGAGCAAGACTCTCAACCAGGTGGATTGACACAGTGACCATAGCAATGGGCTTGAGTGTGTCAAAGATTTTGTGGATGGCCCAGGACAGGACAGGGTTCAGACTTGTTGTTCATAGGGTCTCTATGAGTGATACGTAACTCCATGGTATGTAATTACAACAACAACAACAACAATCCCTTATATGTTTTACATTGGGTGTTCTCATGTTAATTCCAAGGATAACGTTTCTAAAAGAAATGTTTTAAAAATTCGTATGTATAGTATCATTCATTTACATTGTGTTTTATATTGTTAATTACTATTTATCCATGCTTTTTATCACACCATTTCATCAAGTACTCCTTACCTCTTGCCTATTCCTTCTCTTCCCTATCTGGCCACTAATCTGTGCTGTTCTGGTGAATTTCCTTTCTCTTAATTTTGCCACTACCTTTTTGATGAATATTATTATTCCCATTTGCTAATTGCAATCACAGAATTGTCCTTACTTGTATTTTTCCCAGTATATATTGTTACCCAACCATAAACAGATTGTACAACCTTGTTCATAGAAACTAAAGAAGACTTGAAGAACTTACTGAAGATCAAAGTCTATAGTTTTTAATGTATTTTACATCTCAATATGACAAAAATAAAAATATATCAATAGATAACATTATAACAGATGGAGAAATGAATGAAATTGTCAATTATTTCATTTTACTTGGATCCACAGACAATTCCCATAGGAGCAGGAGTCAAGAAATCAATAAAACGTGTCAGAATACCTTCCTTCATAGTTGTAGTATTTTACATCAGTAGTTAATGAGAGTTCCTATCTCTCCACATCCTTGCCAGCATTTGTTTTTTGTGGTCCTATTTAACTTTTCTATTGTTTTTGATATCTCATTGTTGTTTTGATTTGTGTTTCTCTGTTAGGGATTTAGAACATTTCTTCCTATGATTGTTGACCATCTGAATTTCTTCTTTGGTGGTCTATTTCTATCTTGTGCCCATTTTGTGATTGCCTTTTTTGCAATTATTTTTTGTAAAATTAGGTTGTTTGTCTTTTTCTTATTGACATGCTGTAGTCTATAAATATTAAGATATGAGTCCATTATCAGACATATCATTGTCAATTTTTTCTTTTCCCAACATATGGTCTTTCTTTTCACCCTCTTGGGGAAGTTTTTGATGTGCAGAAAGAATTGGATTTCTCATCCCATTCATCTATTTTTATTCTCTACTGGTTGTAGGTTTTTCAATGTGTGATTAACTGCCTCTGAAAATCCACTGGAAGGTCAACTATGAATTAGTTCAGATTTAATGTCACACAGTAATGATAATGAATTGTAGTCAACTAGATAACACTTAACAACTTGTGATCTGTAGGGACAATAACCTTACCCCTTATACAGAAGCAGAGAAGACTCTCCTTCAGATGCGCAAAATAAAAAGTCAAATATCCTGTACTCTACAGAATCAGGCAGGGAATTATTACCTGGGTTACTCTTGTTAGTTTGTCATTTAAGACCCTCCCTGGATAACCAAATCATTCTGCCTTCAGTTTTGTGACAGAGATCTTTATTATTGTTGCATTTTGCTCCATCTCATCTGAGCGTGTATCTACTATTGTCAGCCCCAAAGAATTGTGCTTACATAATAGGTAAGCAGAAGGATTAGCAATACACAATAGAGGTTTCCTTAGACAATATAAGAAATTAATTACGCCAATCAATAGAAATTAATACCTGTAAAAAAATTAAAAAGAGCCCATGTGATATGTAAATTTTCACTTGAATAAAGCAGATCTTATTTATCTAACAATTTTTCCAAGAAAAATTTCATTGATAATCAACGGTATTATAATCTTTACTTTCCAGATATATTGAAACAATTATTAGTTTCTCAAAATGGTATATATAGTATAAAATGTCTTATAATAGAAGACTTATTCTCTACCATTAAATAAGTTAAAATCTAATAATAAATTAAGCAAACATTCTTCTGACATTAAAGAAGCCTTATTTAAGCATTTCTCTGTAAGGATAATGATGTAAATTTCTTGGGTTTTATTAAAATATATTTTTAAACCAATTGAATACATTTTTATGTGAGTTATTTTGAGGAGTAAACAAGAAATTATAAGATAAATTTAATCCTAATACTATCCTCTTTGTTCTAAATATCATATTTTTGTCAAAACATATTTACATGTACTTCTTACTTAATCCTAAAGACAGCTCTAAGTGTAAATTACTCCGTAGATGAGGATTTGTACACCCTCTGAGGTTAAGTGACTTGCTCAGGTTCACACAGGCTCCCGATCACAGAGGTATGTTAAGTGCTTGAGTTTTCTGCATCTAGCGGTTTTTTCATTTTTAACATAAAATTAACTTTATGATCTGTTTCTATAGATGGTATCATCTACACAATTTTTCATCATTCGCATTTTAAGAACACAATTTTTCCAAAGTAGTTATTGAAAGAGAAATAAAGAGAATTTTTAAAAAATCATGCTTTCTTTAAAGTTTTTTAACTTTTATACATTGTTCTTTAGTTGTTGCTCCAAGATTTATTTGATTCTTTTTGAAACATATTCTTGTTTCAACTAAGTTGTTTATTATAAATTAACAAAACATGAAGCATAAATTAAGTTTTCCATGGAAGGAGATGTATTAAATTGATATATCCCTTGATAATTACAAAATAGAAAAATAGAGACCATAGCTGACATCCAAGCAGATATATGCACACCCATGTTTATTGCAGCTTTGTTCACAATAGCAAGGCGTTGGAAACAACCTAAGTGCCCATCAACAAACGAATGGCTAGAGAAGCTGTGGTATATTTGCACAATGGAATACTATGCTGCATTAAAAAACAAGGAACTCATGCAATATTATTCAAAATGGTTGACTCTGGAGAACATTATGCTGAGTGAAATATCCCAGTCACAAAAGGACAAATATTACATGATGCCACTGTTGTAGAATGGGACTGTCCTTGGGGTTGGGGAGACACTGAGTAAGATGGGTTCAATAATGTATACTGCACTGAAACAGAGGAGGGAGAAAACTGCTTAAAAGAGATATATAACTAGCTATTTCTGTCATCACAGGAGTCTAGAGCGAGGGCTACATGGTGGAGGGGACCTGGGGGAGGGTTTGTAAAACAATGAAAGAATCTTTTCTTTTACTTTTCCATAATTTTTGACTCATGTACTTATAACTTGTTAGTCAAATTTGTGTCTTCTAGGTTGCAACACCCCCATGATACATCTTCAAGGATATGAACATGTATGGCCAAGCACAATCAATAAGAGTGCATCTAAATTCCAAAATCAATCTCCATAATAGTCTATGTGTTTCCTACTGCCAAAGGGGCCCTTTAGAGTAGTGAGAGAAGATCTTCACCCTGAAACCCACAGCATCCCTTTTCAGCAGGAAGTAGCTAAGAGAATACGCCATCCCCTTTTCCTTATGACTCAGAGTGAAGTCTCTCTCAGGGAGGAGTGATAGGGAATGGCAAAGGACACACTGACAAAGAAGATTAATCAGAACTGGCTTTGACAAGCACTGTGGCATTTGGACAAGAACAAACTGGGAGGAGGGTAGAGAGAATAGTGCAACAATGAATGAATGGAAACCCAAAATCTCTGTAGATGTTTATGAAAATTAATAAAATATAATTACAGAAAAAAAATAGAAAAATAAAGATTTCATTCACTACTTTCTGAATATCCAGAATAATCAGAAAAGCTAATTAAGTATATCACCTAGATTCAAGTCACAGTCTAAGAAAATCATTATCAGATCATTTTTATTATGGACAAGTCAATGGTTCAGTGCATTTTCTCTTATTTTTCTGGAGCATGTTTCGTGTATTTAAACATACAGTTTTATCTTTGGTGTCAGAATTCTAAATTATTTGGGTTCATAAAAAAGAAATCAACCCATTTTATTTTAAATAAGAAATATTTTTAAATTTGTGTTTAGATTTTATTATACTAGGGACTGAAGAAGTATTTTTAACTAGAATATATCTAAACTTTTGGAAGCAAGAGTGGCACCCACTTCTGTAATAGCTTGCCTCCAGAAACCCTATGAGTCTGTAAAAAGGATGAAAATCATGCAGGTGTCGAGGACACATAGGATCGCTATGAGTCGCAAATGACTCGAAGGCATTTAACAGCATAGAGACCAGTTGTCCTAGTGCACAGAGAAAGTGATGTGACCAAGCCAGAGGTGGATGACCCTAATCCATGACCATAAGGCCTGTCTTTAATTGTTTTTGGTAAAACACTCTTCTAGGTCATATAGCCCTGGTGTGTCCACTTGCTGTAGAGGTAACTTGTGGTCACTGTGAAGCTGAACACTGTGACACTGATGTGTCAAATGAGATAATGGCTACCCATGGTGGGCAGTGTTTGGTGGAGCTTCCCGATTAAAACAAACTTGGAAGCAGAAGTACATCCACTTCTAAAATAGTTTGCCTCCAGAAACCCTATGAACCAGGAGAAAAGGATGAATGTCATGCAGGTGTCGAGTCCTTTTGGTCATAGGGTTGCTACAAGTTGCCTAGACTCAACAGCACTTAACAACAACAATATATCTAGGTTTAATAAAATTTCATAAAAATAAAAATGTGTAGCGTGCACTGTTTTCAATCCTAAGGTGACTCTGCCATGATGCATGTTTTCCAGAAATTATGTGAGGATAAAATATTTATCTTAAAGGTGAAGATATGTTTTATGGAGTAATTATTTTAAAACATAAAATGACACTTGTTTCTTGTAGGGAAACACTGACCAAGGAATCAATTAAAAAAATTATCAGGGGGATAAAAATCAATAAAGAAAACTACATCTGACTTTAATATGGTCTACTCTGCAAAGTTAGTAATTGTGAAAGCTTGTCTGCCCAGGTACCTCTGTAGCAATCCCCAGGAATTAAATAACTGAGTCATCAATACTTTAATGATCAATTTCAGTCACACATTCATATAACTATCTCTGCTGAGTCCATTTTTTTCCCCTTTAGGAAACCCATTTCCTCATAACCTTCAAACACCTGGTTTGTAATCTGTCACTTTGCAATCAATAAAGCACAAATATATCTTTACTACCATCTTTATAATTAGCACCATTTCTCTTCTGCATAGCCTCTATTTTTAAAAAGCAGTTTATGTCAAATTTTACCTGAGACACATTGGCTCAATGTAGATTTTTAAGTATATATTTAAGAACACCGTTGTTCATTTTCACTTTTTCTCTCTTCCTGCTGCCTGACCTTGAAACCCTCATGTCCCAAAAGCTTTTTAAAACTTATTGGACAATCTTGCAAACCAATATATCACCCATAATTGAGAATTTGAGAACAAATGCTACTTGGTTATTACCTCTTTTTTCTCCCTGTGGTGATATTATACAATCGCTGATGCCTCTGGGCATCATTCGGCGTATTACAGAGTGGTGACATTATAGTCACAGATATACACTCTACAGAACATCCAAATAGATTGCCTTTGTATGGATTTTCTTTATGTTGTCATTGACATCTTCAAAGATTTAGTTGCTTTGGGAAACTAGACTAGCTTTAATTCTCAAGTGCTTAAAACTGTCACTATAATCCCACTAGAGTCAACTGTAAGCTACTTCATTACTAAGTAACCTCTGCTAAAGCTTAAATATATATTTAAAATTTCACAGGTCTTTTCTATCAACCACTGCTTTTCAGGTACCTGGCTTCTGTTTCTTCCATCTTTATTTCATCCTGCAATTCTTACATATTTTCTTCTTATAGTCCATTCTAATAATTTCATAGAATTATCATAAGATATTTTCACTTCTAAACATCTCCAAAAGAATAGAGCAAATGTATACAATAAATCCCAAGACACTCCCAAAACTATCTTGAGTTATATTTTTCTTCTCTATACCTAGACAGAAAAATTTAAAAGGCAGCTCGGGATGACAAGGCAAGATACTATAATGAAATGTGCAGAGAACTGGAGTCAGAAAATGAAAAGGGCCAGAATCTCTCAGCGTTTCTTGAGCTGAAGGAGTTGAAAAACAAATTCAAGCCACAGGTGGCAATACTTAAAGATAGTTTGGGTAGAATATTGAATGATCCAGGAAGTATAAAAGAGGATGGAAGAAGTACACAGAGTCACTGTATCAGAAGGAATTGGCTGACACAGAGGAATTTCGTGAAATAACATATGAGCAAGAACCAATGGTGATAAAGGAGGAAGTTCAAGTGGCTATGAAGGAATTGGCAAAAAACAAGGCTCCAGGAGTTGACAGCATGCCAATTGATTTATTTCAATAAACAGACACTGCCCTGGATGTGCTCACTAAGTTGTGTCAGGAAATTTGGAGGACAGCCAGCTGGCCAACTGACAGGAAGAGATCGATATTTGTTCCCATTACAAAGAAAGGTGACTCAAAAAGAGTGTGGAAATTATTGAACAATATCATTGATATCACATGCAAGCAAGATTCTGCTGAAAATTATCCAAAACAATTGGAACAACATTTAAACTGGAACTGCCAGATGTGCAGGCTGGATTTAGAAGAAGTCAAGGTACTAGGGATATTATAGCTAATGTTAGATGGATCATGGCAGAAAGCAAAGAATACCAGAAGAACGTCTATCTGTGCTTCATTGACTATATGCAAAGGCTTTTGACTATGTGGATAACAACAAGCTATGGCTGACTCTGAGAAGAATGGGAATCCCAGAACATTTGATTGTGCTAATGCGAAACCTATACTATACTGGTAGTAGTCAGAACAGAGCAAGGAGACACTATATGATTCAGAATCAAGAAGGGGGGTCCGTCAGGGATGTATTTTGTCTCCTTACCTTTTCAATCTGTATGTAGAACAGATCATCTGAGATGCTGGGCTATAAGAGGAGGAACGTGGCATCAGGATTGGTGGAAAAATCATCAACAACCTGCGTTAGGCAGATGACAAAATCCTGCTTGTTGAAGCTGAGAAGGACCTGAAGCGCTTGCTTCAGAAGGTCAAGGACTGCCGTCTTCAATATGGATTGAAGCTCAACATCAAGAAGACAAAGATTCTCAACACTGAGCCAATTGGCAGCATCAGTATGGATTGTGAAGAGATTGAGATAGTTAACAGTTTTAGTTTACCTAGTACCACAGTCAACACTCTTGGTAACAGCAGGCAGGAAATCAGGAGACAAATTGCACTGAGAATGTCAGCTGTGAGGGACCTCTCAAGATACTGAAGAGCAACAACATCAGGCTGGAGACTAAGGTGTGCCTGATCCAGGCAATTACATGCTATGCATCAGAGAGTTGGACAGTGACTAGGAATCACAGAAAGATAATTGAGGCCTTTGAGTTGTGGTGCTGGAGAAGACTGTTGAATATACCATGGACTGCTAGGAGAAAAAACAGGTTTATCCTGGAGAAGCCGGAATGCTCCTTGGAGTCAAGGATTCTGAAGCTTCATCTGACATACTTTAGGCATGTTGCAAGGAGGGACTGGTCTTTGGAGAGAGAAATCGTGTTTGAGAGAGTGGAGGGATGGCACAGGAAAGGAAGACCCTCGATGATGTGGATTGATTCTGAGAGTGGAGTGGTGGGAATGAGTGTGTTTGAGACGGTGAGGTTAGCACAGGATAGAACGGCATTTATGGCTCTTGTACATAGGGTTGCAATGAGTCACAAGCGACTCAATGGCACATAACAACAACAACAATACCTAAACAAAATAAATATATACCTACATATTCACACACATACACATTTCATCATTTAAAAAGCACTCATGCATTATTAAATCCTTCAGATTTTTAATGTACTAAGAATTATAGCTGTACTATTTTCACCAAGAAGGTTTATAAACTTCTATAGAATAGCTGCTAAAGCAGATATATGCACAATCACGTTTATCACAGCTTTGCTCACAATAGCAAAGAGTTGGAAACTACTTACGTGCCCATCAACAAATGAACATATGGAGAAACTGTAGTACATTCACACAATGGAATACTATGTGGCATTGAAAAACAAGGAACTCATGAAATATTTTACAAAATTGGTGACCCTGGAGGACATTATGCTAAGTGAAGTATATCTGTCACAAAAGGACAAATACTGCATAGTGCCACTGTTGTAAAAGGGGACTGACATCAGGGTTAAGGGAAGACAGAGGGAGAGGAGGAATGATGTATACTGCATTGAAACAGATGAGGGAGAGAACTGTTTAAAAGGAATATATGATTAGGTATTATTATTATGACAGGAGTCCAGAATGAACCCACACAGTGGAGTGGACTTGAGGGGTGGGATTTTATAAAAATGAAAGAATTTTTCTTTTACTTTTCAGAGAGAAGAACGAACTGAGTTGGGGGGAGAAGTGGGCAGGGAGAAAAGAGTAACAATAAACAAATGCAAAAAAAATATAATTAAATAAATAAATAAACCCCGACTATTGGTCTCTAAGGTCCAGAACAAAGAAGAATAAAGAAAATTAAAGGCACAAAGAAATAATTAATTTAAATGACTGACAACCTTCATAAACCTCAACCTTCATGCCTGTGAGACCAGAATGAGATGCTGCCCAGCAACCACTGCTAACCTCTCTATAGATAACACTCTTATAATAGGTGATAATAGACAGAATGAGAAAAGAATGAGGAAAAAATAACTGAAGTCACATATATGACAAGCTTAATGGCCTAATAGAGCCTAGTGGAATCCCACAGATTTTGATTGTTAGTCACCCTTCAGTTCAAAAAACAAGCTAAGCCATGTGGTTCAATTTTCAGTCAAACAATAGACAATCTATAAGGCCTATAATTCATGAAATCAGTCTACATGAAAAATGTGACATCAAGATCAAAGGAAGACTCATAAACCACCTGAATTATGCAGATTATGCAACCTTGCTAGCTGAAAGTGAGGAGGACGTGAAATTCTTACTGTGGAAGATAAAAGACTACAGCCTTCAATATGGATTACATGTCAACATCAACAAAACAAAGGTCCTTACCATGGAGCAAATAGGCAACATCATGATAAATAAACTGTAAATGACTTCACCTTAATTGGATTCACAGTCAACATCCTTGGGACTAGCAAGGACAAGTCTGCTGTCAGGAACCTCTCTAAAATCCTGAAGGACCATGATGTCTGTTTGAAGAGAAAGGTGTGCCTGATTAAGACCATGGCTTTTTCAGTTACTTCTATGCATCTAGGAGCCAAAGAATAAAGATGACAGGAAAATTGATGTCTTTCAGTCTTGGTGTTGGGAAAGCATTCTGAGTATCTCATGGATGACCAACAGAATAGATATATCTTGGTAAAAGTGCAGCCAGAGTGCTTCTTGGAGACAAGAAATGAGAAGATCCATATATTATCACACTTTGAACATGTTGTTGCTATTGTGGTTAAGTGTCATCAAGTCAAGTATGACTTATAGTGGCCCTATGAACAAAAGATCTGAACCCTGTTCTGTAACTATCATCAATTCTCTAACAAATGGATACTAATCCTGCTTTCAAGTCTGTCTTAATCTGGGAGCTGTACCAAATTCTGTCCACCGTGGGTAACCATTATGGCATTGGACACACCAGGGTACAGCATTCAGCATCAGAGCAACCAAAGGTATATCAGTAGAGCAAATTTACAGACAAGTGCTTTACTACTTAGAACAATGTTCTTCCCAAACACAATTAACACCAGGCCTGAAGGTCAAAAGACTTTTAAATACAAAGGCCAATCCATCAGATCCTAATTGACTTAAAGAAGAGGCTTCCAGCTCACAGCAGATTGTTAACTAAATCCAACCACTTACACTATTATGAACATAATTTAAAGAATTACAGAAGAGTTTACACCCAACTTCCTATAAAATCAAGAGAACCTACACTCCAGAATCCAACTGTTTCATACATGAGCCTCCAAACTAGAGGACGTGTTGTTTGGAGAGGCTATTCCTTGGAAAGAGATATCATGCTTGGAAAAGAAAGACCCACAATGAGAAGAATTAATACAGTGACAGCAGCAATGTGCTCTAATGTATCAGAGATGATGAGGATGGCTCAGAATAGGACAGGATTCAATTCTGTGTTTATAGTGTACCCATGAGTCATACTGGACTCAATGGCATCTGCCTAACAACAACTACATAAGGCAAATGATAACACCTGGGAGGTACTCACATTAAAGCAATCAACAACAGCAGAGAAGGAAGCATGGTAATAAGAATCATAGGAAGACAGTTGGAAGAGCACTGTTACAGTGCAGAGATTATAATTAGAGTGATAAAACAAGATGTGGAACTAGGGAGCATTATGCTAGGTGAACTAACCCAGCCCCATAAGGATAAATACTTCATAAGACCATTATTGTAGAAATACAAAAATAACTAGTAAAACGTGTATGAGGACCCAAGGGGAAAGGAAGGTAAGAGCGGAGGGAGAGGATGGGCGGGGGAGTGGTAATCATAGGGTTGCACAATTTGATGGGTAGTGGGAGGTGTGGGTAAAAGAAATGGAAAAGATCCCATGTGAGAAACAATGTATCCAAATTTTTAAGTAAACCAATTGTTGTTGTTGTTGTTATGTGCCATCGAGTCGTTTGTGACTCATAGCGACCCTATGTACAAGAGCACTAAACTCCGTCTGTCCTGTGCCAACCTCGCTGTCTCAAACACATTCATTCCCACCACTCCACTCACAGAATCAATCCACATCATCGAGGGTCTTCCTCTCCTGCACCATCCCTCCACTCTCCCAAACATGATGTCCCTCTCCAAGGACCAGTCCCTCCTTGCAACATGCCCAAAGTATATCAGATGAAGCTTCAGAATCCTTGACTCCAAGGAGCATTCCGGCTTCTCCAGGATAAACCTGTTTGTTCTCCTAGCAGTCCATGGTATATTCAACACTCTTCTCCAGCACCACAGCTCAAAGACATCAATTCTCTTTCTGTCATCCCTAGTCACTGTCCAACTCTCTGATGCATAGCACGTAATTGCAAACCCTATAGCCTGGATCAGGTGCACCTTAGTTTCTAGCCTGATGTTGTTGCACTTCAGTACACTTGAGAGGCCCCTCAGAGCTGACTTTCCCAATGCAATTTGTCTCCTGATTTCCTGTCTGCTGTTACCAAGACTGTTGACTGTGGAGCCAAGCATAATAAAACTGTTAACTATCTCAATGTCTTCACCATCCAGTAAACCAGTATTAAATAAAAATTTTATAAAAAAAATAAAACACTAAAAACCAAGATGGGAACAAACAGTTGAACAGGATATAAATTTGTTCCGTAAATGTTCACACAGATCACAATGAAACAAAATTTTAAAGAATAAGAAGAATTGCAACAGGGCAACACTAATTTTGGCTCTGTATCACTTTAAGCTATTTAAAAACTATGAGAAATCCTAGGATTTTCCAAGAAGTAGACATCCTTAAAATGACAGTCTCGTATCAACTCATCCATGAGCAGTAACTTAAGACAATGTTTTAAGAAATATATAATAAATATATAATGTAACAAGTAAGGTCATAATATTTTCTAAATCGATCTCAGTAGTGTGTGTTAGTGAAGCAGGCAAAGAAGTTCAGACTGGAAATAGAGGATCAAGATTTCAGGCATCTGTACATTTGAAGAATAGAACAAGAGCAAACAGGCTGATGTACCTAGGAAGGTTAAAATCAATTAGTAAAAAAAAAAAATTAAAAAACTAAAAAAAAAATAATAATAACATCAACAATAAGAGAGTGAAATGGGAAAGGGCCAGACCAGTATAAATGGAGTAGGATAAAGCAGGCTTTGATGTGAAAAGCAAGCTCCCTTTGCTTTTCAGGCTCTTCAGGAGACTACAAAGCTCAGAACTTTCAGGTGAAAATTGATGAGCCAGAAAATATGGATTCTTTTTGTAAGCTTTACTTTCCATCTGTCCAAGACCTAGATTCTTAATATTTTGAGGCTTAAAATAGGAATTTTTCAAAGATGTTCAAACAACTCCATCATTTAAAAAAAAGAAAAGAAAACAAACGACTCCATCATTGAGAATGAAATCAAATTATGGAGATAAAATCTGATCATGAATTGCTAGTTTCATGAAAGCAAGCTGAAAATGTTCCTAGTTGTTCTCTTTAATCCCTACACTTAAGTGGTAATCTATAAACAAGGGCATGCCATTAGCATTTGGTTTATTGTGTAGTGGGAGAGATCAGTTTATAAGCATTACTCTCTAACTGTAGGGGATATGATAGGACTTAATCTGTTTAGGAATGGCACTCTGTCTACTTCCTGAGGCTACTTTAAATTCCTTTCATTCTGCAGATCTAATGGGCCTGGGTTTACGTGTCTTTTGCAGAGAAAGAGAAGGGTAAGGACACAAATGGTCCCAGAGAGTCCATCCCTAGTATTTTTTTCTGTGAATTTTCTTTGCCCAGGAATACTACCAATAGATTAGCTATAAGTGTAACTATTGTCAAGAATTTTCTTTCCACATTATACTTATCAAGCTTACAGGATTTAGGACTGAAGATCTTCGGAAAACTGCTTCATCAAATGCTCATAGTGACAGTAATGTGTTCAGTTTTTAGAGAAGGGGAAATTCTTCATTTTTAGTATTACCATCTGAAGGACTACTCAATTCTGGGCTTGGAACAATATATTCAGAGAGTTAACTAGTTAGAGAGGATGTAGAGATAAATTATTTTTACTTCTGGAATATGTGCCTAGATTTCATGAGAGAACTAAGCAATTACAAATATTATTTGAATGATGGTGTTCTTAATTTTTTTCTTCTTTCATTCATTATTGCACATTTTTCTCCCCACTTCCTACCCCACAATGCACCCCTTCCTCCAGATTGCTTCATATATATATAAAATGCATTTATTCTGGACAGTTCTTCACTTCATTTGTTTTAATGTAGTGTTCATTATCTAAATGTTTCGAAGTGTTATTCCATAAGGCCAGTGGGGGAAAGAGAATTCATTTTGTAGAATAAATTACTTAATACATTGGGATTTAAGTTTTCTACAAAATCCTTTAGGGGAACTCTGGGGGTACAGTTTATAGCTAGTTTCTCTGTTAACCCAAAGACCATGTGTGCCCCCAGCGGTTTGAATCCATCAGCACCTCCACAGGAGTAAAATGGGTAATCTATTCCTATGACAATTTACAGCTTTGAAAACCCAATAGGGGAACACAATGAGTCAGAATTGACTGGACAGCAATGAATTGAGATGCTTTTTTTTTTTTGAGATGCTTTTTAAAAAAACATTGAGATAGAATGCATCAGAAGAAAGCTTAAATGAAATATCAAAACTCATTTGGCTTTCAAGAAAAGGTCTGACACGAAAGCTCTATTTTCCAGGTAAAAAATGTGGGTGTCACAACTTCCTAGATTGAGGCAAAAGGCATGAAACTCCAGGGTCAGAAACAAAAATCTTCATTACTCACAGCCCAGTAAATGTGTTAGCTTCATGTTTGTATTAGATTCCCTTGCCTCCCACGTCTGTGAGGGTAATAAAAAGTAGTTCAAGTAGATAGGACATGTGCAATAGATTTGTATCACTGATGAGTTATCTTGAGTTGTTGTTATTCGGTGTCATCATGTATGATTCCTAGTGACCCCAAGAACAACAGATCTGCACCTTGTCCTATCCAGTACCATTCTCATCATCTCTGACATCCTTGAGTCCATAGTTGCAGTCACTGTGCCAATCCATCTCATTGAGTGTCTTCCTCTGTTTTGCTGACCTTTCCAAGCATGATATCTATTTCCAAGAATTAGTCCTTACAACAGTATGGTCAAAATATATTAAATAAAGCGTTGCCATCTTTCCCTAAGAAGTCCTAATTTCTTGAAGGGAACTGCTAACAAACTTACTCTATCATTGGCTCAAATATAATTATATAAATTATTTTGGAAAGAGAAAAAAATTGCCCTTTCTCTGAGGAAAACTCTGTTTTCCAAGACTGGTTGTTGTTGTAGATTGCCTTCGAGTCTAACGTGACTCATAGTGACCCTATGAACAAAAAGTCCTGAAGTCTTTCTACATATGCATGTTGTTTATGAAGTTGATGCCATTCCGGCTTCCAAACCTGTGTGTGTGTGTGTGTGTGTGTGTGTGTGTGTGTGTGTATACACGCAAGTATATGCATGAATATACATATATGTATATAGGTGTATTTATATATGTATGTATGTATATGTATATGCATGTGTGTGTATATATGTATATGTGTCTCTATCTATTTATCTATCAATCTATCTATCTATCTATCTCTTTTGGGTAAAATCTTGAACAAAAAGTCAATGCTTCTTTCAAGATTTGCAGAACCTCATTGTTGGTCAGTTTCACAAAATCTGAGATACTTCTTTTTCCTAGATGTATTTACCATATAGATAAATAAGATGTACGAAGAGGAATCACAATGGGTGAATATCATAATCATGCCCATTAGACAAATTTCTAGCATTGTCTCTTACTTGAAAAGTATGAGATTAATTTATTTTAGTAACTCACATAATTGTCAAGTTTAGATTGGATTTATATACTGTGTCTCAAAAGTTTGTGTAAATAAATGAAAAATCCAAATCATTTTTGTCTGCTACTCTTGTGACCTAGTAGCAAGAAGCTGCGCTGCAATTCCAAAGGCACGCAGTTCGAGGCCACCAGCTGCTCCATGGGAGAAGGAAGGGCTATATCCTCCCATGAATTAACTGCCTTCAAAAATCCACCAGAGGGTCAACGATGGATTGGTTCCAACTCTATGGTACACAACAACAATAACAAACACAAATAGTCATCACAGTACATGAATAAAGGAAATATCAGAATTATCCATTATTTTAAATTTCTCAATTGGAGAATCTATGATCCAGGATTGCAGCTGTAACAGCCAAGCAGGTCTATGAGAATTGTCCATAACAGTGACAGCATCTGCAGGGTGTTTGTAAACCAAGTCATAAAATCATTTATTACTCAAAGATTCCTGGCAAAGATCTTGCCAATTACATTGGACAGAAAAACTACTACAATTTCAATCTTTATGGTAAAGTATTATCCTTTCTTTTTCTAAAATAATTTTTTTACACTAGTTTACTTAAAAAGTTTGTATACATTGTTTTTCACATCAGATCTTTCTCTTTTCCTAGCACCTCTCTCTACCCATCAAATTGTGCTACCCTTTGATTACCATCCCTCACACCCCACATCCTTACCACTCTGCTCCTACCCTCTCTCTCTTGGATCCTTGTACACGTTTTACTAGTTATCTTTATACTCCTATAATAATGGTCTTACACAGTATTTGTTTTTATGGGACTGAGTTAGTTCATGTAACATAGTGCTTTCCATTCTCTCCCAAAAAGCTGAATGTAGACATTTCATATGAAGTAAAAAAAATCAAAAGACAAACTACATTGGGAAAATCTGCTGTCAGAGACCTCTCCAAAGTGCTGAAAAGCAATGATGTCCATCTAGAGACTAAGGCACACCTAATCTAGGACATGGTCTCCTCAAGTACTTGCTATGCTTCAGAGACCTAGACAATGACTAAAGATGACAGAAGAAGAATTGATGCCTTCGCACATTGTGGTACTGGAGAGAGTCTTGAACATACTATGAACTGCTAAGAAAACAAACAGGTCTGTCTTGGAGAGGGAGAAACCATATTTCTCCTTGGAGGCTAGGATTTTGAAGTTCCTTCTCACACACTTTGGACACATGGCCAAAAGAGACTGGTCCTTTGAGAAGAACATCATGCTTAAAGGGTGGAGGGACAGCACAGGAGAGGAAGACATTCGAAGCAATGGATTGATATAGTAAAGGAGGCAATGGGGGTTGGTATGTCAGAATTAGTGAAACTGGCTCAGAATAGGGAAGACTTTAGAGCTGCTGTACATAGGGTTGCTATGGGTTGCAGGTGGCTCAACAGCATGTAATAACAGCTATTCCACAACTTGGAATATACTCTGAGAAAATTAGAAATACAATGTGGTGAGAGACAGGATAATATCCATACTCATACAAGGAAGTCCAGTGAATACCACTATCATTCAAATATGTGCACCAACAACTAGAGCCAAAGAAGAAGAAATAGAAGATTTTTACCAACTTTTGCAGTCAGAAGTTGATCAAACATGAAATCAAGATGCATTAATAATAATGGGTGACTGGAATGCAAAAGTTGGGAATAGGGAAGAAGGATCAGTAGCTGGAAAACATGGGCTCGGTGAGGAAATTGAGGCTGGAGATAGAATGATAGAGTTCTGCACATTCAATGATTTATTCATTGCAAAACCTTTTCTAAGAAACATAAACACAGGCTATACACATGGATTACACCTGATGGTGTGCACAGGAATCAGATCAATTACATTTGTGGAAAGAATCTCTGGAGAAGCTCAATATCAGCAGTGAAAACCAGGCCAGGTGCTGATTGTGAGACAGACCACCAACTACTCATATGCAAATTCAAGCTGAAGTTGAGGAAAATTAAGTCAAGTCCACTGGAACTAAGATTTGACCTTAAGTCTGTCCCACTCGAATTTCAAAACCATCTCAGGAACAGGTTTGAGGCCTTGAGCACCAATATGCGTAGAACAAATGAGCTCTGGGAGGATATCAAGAAAATTGTCCATGAAGAATGCAAAAATCAGTACAAAGACTAAAGAAGAAGAAAAGACCAAGATGGATGTCAGATGAGACTCTGAGTATTGCATTAGAGCACCAAGAAGCCAAAGCTAAAGGAAGAAATCAAGAAATCAAAGAGCTGACACAGAGGAATTTCATGAAATAACATGAGCAAGAACCTATGGTGATGAAGGAGGAAGTTCAAGTTGCTATGAAGCAATTAGCAAAAAACAAGGCTCCAGGAGTTGACAGCGAGCCAATTGATTTATTACAATAAACAGACACTGCCCTGGATGTGCTCACTAAGTTGTGCCAGGAAATTTGGAGGACAGCCAGCTGGCCGACTGACTGGAAGAGATCGATGTTTGTTCCCATTCCAAAGAAAGGTGACCCAACAGAGTGTGGAAATTATTGAACAGTATCATTGATATCACATGCAAGCAAGATTCTGCTGAAAATTATCCAAAAACGTTTGGAACAATATGTCAACAGAGAACTGCCAGATGTTCAGGATGGATTTAGAAGAGGTCGTGGTATTAGGGCTATTATAGCTAATGTAAGATGGATCTTGGCAGAAAGCAGAGAATACCAGAAGAATGCCTGTCTGTGCTTCATTGACTACGCAAAGGCATTTGACTGTGTGGATCACAACAAGCTATGGCTGACTCTGAGAAGAATGGGAATCCCAGAACATTTGATTGTGCTAATGTGAAACCTATCCAAGGACCAAGAGGCAGTCGTCAGAAATGAGACACAAGTGGAAATTTGTACACCAATGTTAGAAGCAGCATTTTTCACCATTGTAAGAACCTGAAAACAGCCCAAACAACCACCAATGAATGAACTGAGAAATTGTGGTACATTCACACAATGGAATACTATGCAGCACAAAGGAGCAATGATTTTGAAAATTACTACACAAAGTAGTATTTTAATGTATTTTCTTTTCCTTGTTGATGAATAAGGGAACTCTTGTGGTCTAGTCTGTAGGGAGTTGTGATCCTAGCATAAACACTACCCCTTTGAGTGGTTTGCATCCTCCAGTGATAAAAAGTGAGAAAGATCAGAAATCATCTGTCATTGAATATACAGTCTCAGAAACACAATGGAAGGTCAGCTGTGAGTTGGTTCCAGTTGAGGTACTGTGAGGTTGACACTCTGAGTTTTTTGACTTAATGAACAGAATTTTATCTTTTTTAATTAATGGATAAAATTGCAAAATTTTAAACTTGAGTCGTATGTCTCATTACATAAGAAGAAAGAATGGGATTGTTTGCTTGTTTTTCTACATTTATAATGCCTTAATTCACTCAAGGGCTAAAGGGAGCTCTGGTAGCAAACACCACAGGGAGTTGTGGTTCTAACCCAAAGCCTCTTGGTGTTTCAAATCCACTAATCTATAAGCAGGAGGGAAATGGGCAGTCTTTTGTTCTTGCAATTTAGTCTCAGAAACCTAATGGAGGGTCAGTTATGAGTTGGTTTTGATTCTAAGACAATGTATTAGAGAGTGAATGGGGGGAAACTGTTAAATCAGAACACTAAGTAGTAAGCATGTGCTTGATTAATTTGTTCTCACAATGTCTTAAAATGCACTATGTTGTTGATTGCCTTCAAGTCGAGCACAACTCATATCAACCCTATGAACAAAAGGCCTGAAGCCCCTCTACAACTATCAGCATTATCAACGTTCATAGAGTTCCTGGAGGCAATATAAGAAAACAGGTATTACTACATTTATTTCTTAAAACTAAAAAATCATGAATTACTTTCTCCTTTCATCTATGACTCTTGGCTTTTTGTAGGCTTTTAAATTGTAAAACTAATTTACAGAAAGGTAGAGTAAAATAATTATCTAAAGAATATTTTAGGCAGCATGGCATTGCAGAGCAGTTAGAAAGTCATGGACAGGAGCTGGTTCTACAGAAGCTGTTGACTGGGATTGTTGAGTCGTAAGGTGGAATGCTGATTTGCTAAGTGAAGGGAGGCAATGTGATAAGGCCTCCTATTTAAAAATCCATTAGGGCCCTTGGGCTTGTGGCCCTCACACCGTACCTGGTTTAAATTGTTTTTTGTCAAACATTCTTCGAAATGGTATAGCACTGGTCTGTGTATTGCTGTACAGAGGTAACTCATGGTTGCTG
>NW_006399828.1:2640323-2696850 GCF_000299155.1 Elephantulus edwardii
CTAAGTACAAGCTAACAATGTAGGTTTACCATTCCATGAATACCGACAGAGCTATGGGCTACTGGGCCAGAGGGGGAAAAATAGTCTCTGCAAGGCATGGAGCATAAGCTTTGGGGTGGTAAACCTTCCACTCTGCCCTAACCCTTTGGCGTAGCCTGACTGAATCTCTGTATGCAATGAGTTTCCATATCTAAAAAATTCTGAATTTAGGGACATAAACTTTAGAAATGGTCTATATCTCTCTTGGAGCTAGGGATTTAGAAAATTACTTCATGTTTGTTTGCCATCTGAATCTCCTTTGGTGAAGTGTCTGTTCATATTCTGTGCCCATTTTTGAATTGGGTTGTTTACCTTTATATTCTTGTGGTGCTCGAGTATTTTATAAATTCTAGATATAAGTCCCTTATCTGACATGTCGTTACCAAATTTTTTTTTCTCATTCTGTGGCTTCCCTTTTTACCCTGTTGGAGAAGTTTTCGATGTGCATAGGGATTTGAGTCTTAGAAGATCCCATTCATCTATTTTATTCTCTCCTGGTTGTACATTATTTAGGATGCTTGGAAGATTGTGTATGTTGTGGACTAGGACTTCAAGAGTTCTTCCAAGCTTTTCTTTAATAAAGTTTATAGTTCTTGGTTTTAGTCCTAACTCCATGATCCACATTGAGTTGGTTTTTGTGTATGGAGTGAGGTATGGATCTTGCTTGAGTTTCTGCAGATAGTTTTCCAATTTTGCCAACACCATTTGTTAAAAAGGCTGTTGTTTCCCCACTTGACCATAGGTAGATGGGATGATTTCTAGATTCTCTATTATATTCCATTGATCTATGTGTTTGTCTTTTATCAGTACCATGTTATCTTGACCAGCTATAAGATATCATCTCACTGCAGTAAGAATAGCAAAATTTAACAGAACAGGAAAGAACAAATGAGGGCGAGGTTGTGGAGAAACTGGAACCTAGTTAGAGGAAGTAAATCTCATGGGAGGAGATATAATATTCTGTTAAGAGTTCTCCCTCATTGTTAACATGAATAAGTAAAGTGACAAATATATTTAGGATAGGAAAACATACTTGTTCTGCTCTCAAAAGATTTTTGTCCAAAGTCATTAAATAGATCAAATACGACATAGAAAAGCTTTCATTCTAAATTTGTAATTTGCTTAAATTATGTCTCTAACTGGAATCATTCAAACTTCATATAAGTGCATATTTTTTAAAAAGTAATTTCCCAGAAGTGGCTCTTCTCATGAGAGAAGGGTCTTCTCAGACTTGACTATCTGTCTGCTTCAAGATGGCAAGGCCTGTGTGATGTGGCAGGCGCAGGAGAATCTTCCAGCTCTTGCTTTTCCAGGATCTGATAAGGGCTTTGGCTCAACCCAGGTGTACTCAGACCCTGGCTGGCATCAGAACCACTGTCTGCCAGGCTGAAGGGATGTAATTTCACCACCCAGATTCTGCCACCACTATCCAGGAGCACCAATATCAAAGGTCAAACTACACCAAGAGGGATCCCTTAAGTTCAAGCAGGAGGCGCTGGGACAGGCAGAGACAGGCCAAGTTGCAGTTTCTGGAAAGCAACAAAATTCCCTGTTCTGCCCAATGAGGATGTGCAACCTCTATTCAATATTGTATTAAAAATGCTTGTTAGGGCTATATGACAAGACAAGGGAATAAAAGGCATTCATATTGGCAAAGAGAGTTAAACTCTTGTTACATGCAAATAATATGATAGTGGACACAGAAAACCATGAGTACTCAACAACAACAAAAAATTGTTAAAGCTAATAAACCAGTTTACTAGAGCGGCAGAATATAAATTCAATATCCAAAAATCAGTGAGATTTCTCTACAATGATAAAGAGAACTGAGAGAAGGGAACTAAGACAACAGTATCATTTAAAATAGCCAACCACAAATTGAGATACTTGGTGAATCTAACTAGAGACAATAATGACCTATACAAAGAAAACTACAGAACATTTCTGCGAGACAAAATAAGAGACCTAAATAAATGGGAAAATGTTCCCTGATCATGGATAGGAAGACTCATTATTGTGAAAATGACAATCCTACTAAAAGCAATCTACATGTTTAATGCAATTACAATATACATACTAAATTCAGTTTTCAAGATTGAAAGGGCAATTGCTAAGTTTATTTGGGAAGGAAAGAGACTTCAAATAAGCAAAGCACCTCTGAAAAACAAAAAATGAAGTGGAAGGCATAGCACTCTCTGACCTGAAAAGCTACTACATGGCAGTAGTAACCAAAACAGCATGGCACTGGTACACAGCATGGACACAGGCACATAGAGCAATGGAACAGAATTGAGAACCCAAAAATGGATCCAATTATCTATGTTCCACTGATATTTGACAAGAAATTAAAACCTATAAAATGGGGAAATTACAACCTCTTCAACAAATGGTGCTGGCAAAACAGGATGGCAATGTAGGAAACTGAAACAGAATCCACATCTCACACCATACACAAAAATCAACTCAAGGTATATGCGACTCGATGGCATTTAACAACAACAACACAACAACACTAACAGTTTTTTGGTTTAGTCTTTGGGTTTTTCTGTGTACACTATCATATCATCTGCATATAGTGACAGTTTAACCATCTCTTTGCCAATCTGGATGCCTTTTATTTCCTTCTCTTATCATATTGCCCTAGCAAGCACTTCCAATACAATACTGAATAGAAGTGGTGACAGTGAACGTTCTTGTCTGCTCCCTGTTTGCAAGAAAAATGCTTTCACTGCATACCTGAATGGTAGAAGATGGAAGTCTGCTCCATTCCAGAAACCATTTCTTTGCCCGACTTGACCTGTTCTGGCCCCTTTTGCTTGAGTTTAAGGGGTCCCACATGGAGTAGCTAGACTCCATTTGTGTTTCACCCAAAGTACCTGTGATATTATTGGTACTACTGGTGCTGGACAGTGTGGGTGGCAGGTGGGCCAGCTGTGGGTGGCAGGTGGGCCAGCTGCAGGCAGCAGGTTAGCATGGTCTTCAGGCAGCGTAGGAAGTGGTCTAGAGCTCTGGGCAGGACTGTGGTTTGGGCCACACTGAAACTTGTCAGGCAGTGGTTCTGTTGCTGGCCAGGGTGTGAGTGTGTCTGGGTGGAGCTGCAGCCTTTAGCAGACACCTGGGAAATAGTAGCGGAGGTCACTCCCAGGTCAGCTGTTATGCCACACAGGCTTTGGAGTCTTTATAAGTGATGTTAAGGTCGCTGATGAGAAGTGTGAGCTTGGTGAGACATGCATTTCATGAGAAGTGCTTTTGAGGCAGGGGTGGGTGGGGCGAGGGGCAGGGGGATTACAAACCAATGAAGGAGTTTATCTTTTGCTTTTCCAAGAGAGGAGCAAACTGGGGTGGGGGTTGGGGGGTTAGAGGAAAAAGTGCAACAATGAATGAATGGAAATCCAAAATCCCTGTAAATGTTCATTAAATTTAATAAAATAAAATTTAAATTAATAAAAGAAGCCAACATTTTCTTTAGAAAATATTACTTTATAAAGTTGTTTGTAGAGGGAAAACATACAAACTTAAAATAATATTATGTTGATGTTAAGTTCTGTCTAGTCAGCTCCAGTCCATAGTGACCTGTGTACAACAGAATAAGATACCCTGCCCCTCCCTGCACACTCTTTGCTGAATTTAAGTCCATCATCACTGTATCTCTCCATCTGATTGAAGGTCTTTTCTTTTCCTTGGTGTCCATCATTCTCAAGTATGACATCCTTCTCCATGCTCCTGCTGATAACGTGGCCAAATGATGTGAGACAAAGACCTTAACTAACCATCCTTATCTCTAAGGTTGATAAGAATTCTGATTGTGTTTCTGCCAAGATAGATTTGTTCATTCTTTTTGTTGCCCACAGTGCAGCCAGTATTCTATATATACACCACATTCAATGGCGTCAATTTTTCTATGGACTTCATAATACATTGTCTAAATTTCACATGACTCAGTAACATCTAACAACAACAAATGAATAGACAATTGTATGGTTTGTGGCAGGCTGACACTTTAAAGTGATTCTTTGTGACATATTTGCCCAATATGGTGTGTCTATTGCTTTAATAGATATTGATTGTGGATCAAGTAAAATAAAAGGCAACGTAGTCAATCACATGATTGTGTAATTTAAAATGGTCCATTTTATGACATAAATGACACAATATGGCAGTTCATTTTCTTTCATTCACTGACTTCAGGTGAGTTCATTTCAACTCGTAATAACCCTCCATTGACCCTCTCTGAGTCTGTAAACATTAACGAGAGGACACTGACCATCTTTTTTCCTTGGATTGGCGGTAGATTTGAGCCATCAGAGACATGTGAACTTTTAATTAGCAACACACAGGATATCTGTTTGTGTGTTCCATTTCTCTTTGACAACTTTCAGTATTCCTAGATTCGTGCACTTCATTTTAAGTTGTTTTTTGTTTGTTTTTTTATTAATTAATATATTTATTTTTCATTTCAATGCACATCTACAGAGATTTTGGAATTCCATTCATTCATTGTTGCACCCTTCTCCCTGTCCACCCCGCCCTCCCTCCACGCCCCCCCCACCGTTTGCTCCTCTCCTTGAAAAGCAAAAGAAAAACTCCCTCATTGATACAAAATCCCCCCTGCACATCCCCCAACCACATCCCCAACCCCAAATATAATCCACTCCGCAAACCTCATTCCGTACTCTTACGATAAACATAATGCGCTAAAATGTAATACTTTTAAACTATTCTCTCCCCCATAGACTTCAATGCCGTAAACATGCATATCCATGACTCTTTTAATTTTGAATGGTGCAAGATCAGCAAATAATGTCCTTCACTAGATAAAACCTTTGGTCCATTCGCGTCATTAAAGTATACTCCATTTCTCTAGCTGTATTTTTAATTACTTCCAAACAAAGGCCTCATTTCCCAGCATTTTATCAGACCATGTTTCAGTGCTATTTATGGTGTTTTCATGGGCCCATTATTTCAGAAACTAATGATTAGTTTTGCTTCATTTTTTTAAGTCTGTTTTTGTATGGAAGCTCTGTTAAAACCTATCTACTCTTGATATTTGAAATACCATTGGCATGTGAAAGTCCGGTGGCAAGGTTCCCAACATCACAGCAACACATAAGCCACCATAGTGTAACAAATGGACAGACACGAGGTGGGAAATAGTACTCCAAATGGCTTCTAATTATAACCTGGTTTGAAAAAATACCATACAATGGAATTTAAATAATAATTTCCATCTAATAGTTTAAAATGGAAGGGAAAAAAGGATATTTTTAAAAGAAAGATAAGAGCTTTATAAATATATGATGTGTAATTTTGTAAATTCTGATATAACCATGTCTATTTCCCTCAGGATTCACTGAAAAGAATGCCAAGTGCCTCTGGATATAATAAAGAAACTGAACTAATATAAAATTCTGTTTCAAACATTCAAGTCATTTGAAGTCACAATGTACTATCATTATCCTGCTCCATTTTATCCTTATTGCTGTCCTATCTCAATTACTGTAGGTAAATGATACAATGTTAGTAAAATTAGTCATAGCAATTTCTGCAATGTAGAGTACTTAGTGTGGTTCCCCACAAACTCTATCCCTTAAATGTTTAACTCAGCTTCTTTTCGTCTATCTTTCAACTAACTATAATGGAGTACTTGACGTAGGTGTTCTGAATTAAAATGTATGGTACAGTGTAGCTCTTCTCTTAGCAATTATTTGCATTATCCAAGCCTTGGAATATTGGAGGAAACTTGTATTCTTCATAGAACACTCAGTAAGAATGTATATTGCTAAACTAATGGGAGATTAATCTGAGGGAAATAAAAGCTTTAAATCTAGCACACAGTCATATGTGTGTTTATATATAAGCATATACACAGCAATATAAAAGAAGTAAAGATCTCAAGTATGGGCATATTCCTCAGAGCTAATCAGAGTGTTATTTCCCAGGCCACAGCATTGAAAGCATCTTTGAAGGATTGAGCCATAAAAAGCTAATGGCAACCCAGAGTCCAAAGGTTACTAGGCATTATTCTACACTCTGAATAATAAACTCAATAGGAAAAGAAAAATGTTCCTCTAAAAGAACTTTCACACTAACAGGGACAAGAACATTTAAAAAAATACATAATATAAAATTAATCAGCATTATTTAAGGGTATTTTCATAAAAGGCAATATGGACTGATAGGTTGTGTGGATGTTAGACTGAGTAGTCAGGAAAGGTTGTTGTGAGTATGGTTTACCCAAGAAGAAATCCGATTAACATAAGTAAGAAAGATGAGTTTAGGAAGGAAAATGTCCTAACCAAGAGAGTACACTCAAGATTCTCTGAGGCCAAAACAATATAGAGCTTTTCAAGGAAGAGTGAGAAGGCCAGTGTTTACACAAAGGATTCTATAAGTAAAGGATGTGTTGAAAGCAAAATTAGTGAAGTAGTCAGGAGCCAGGCTCTAGTCAACCATGATGAGGATATGGATTTTACTCAAAGCAAAATGAGAAAACCTTTAAGAATGCATTCAAAGGAGAGCATACACAACTTTTTTCTTTTTTTTTCTTTTTAGGTTACCTTAAAGCTCAGGATATCAAGATGAATGGGTATAAAAAAAAGTCCACAAATCAATGTTCTACATCCTACTAGGTAAGTGGCGACTGCACTCTTGAAAGTATTCCAGTAACCATCTAAGACTCAGCTATTGATCTCTTCCCATCTGGAGGAAAAAGGAGTAAAGAAAATCAGGCTTTTATTCAAAAGGATTAATGTATCACATTAGCTCCAGTTTCCATGTCTCTGAGAGTGGAACAACTAGATGATGCTCAGCGACCAATGATAATTTCTCTGAAAGAACTCAAAAGAGAGGTCATTCATATAGGAAAAATATTAAACACTACACAAATTAATAAAAAAAGGAGAATGCTAACTTGCTGAATATAGTGGTGGTACTTCCAAAGACTATGGCCCTTTAGAAATCTTCCAAGTCCAGAACTGAAATTATCCAGAACTGAAATATTATTTGATTGAAACAAACTCAACTTTTAGTCAAATAACTGTGCAAAGAAAAGCTTCACCACTGGTGTGGAAGCAGTGACATCTGACCTTCATTCACTCCACAAAGAGGAAGAATTCCTGTCAACAATATCAACAGCACAAAATCCAATTCTATGAGGTCAGACATGCTTCCACACCACACTGCACCTATTCTATCTGTTCTATATTTAATTGTCCACATCGCCAGTATTCTTTATTTGGTTCACTGGTTCACTAATATAATACAATGATGACACGGAACTCACAGATCATGGTCATGGTACTGAGGGTTCTAGATAAGTTGTGGTTGCTATATATCATTAGGTCAACCATGGCATGTGGTAGCTTTATGAACACCAGTATTATTGGCATGACAAGAGTCCAGAATAAGAGTCGCATAGTAAAGTGGTCCTGATAGGGTGGGGAACTTTATAACAATAAAAGAACGTTTTCCCCAAAGAATAAAGCAAACTAGTGGGGAGGAGGGCAGGGAGGAAAATATGCAACATTGAATAAATAGAAATCCAAGTTCTTTATAAACTTACATTAAAATCGTGATTAAAAAAAGAAGAGGCATTGTAGTGTTTCAATCTTTTAATTTGTCATGGCTTGCTTTGAACTTGTTATTAGATACTATCAATTAGAGTATGACCCATAGTAATCCTCTAAAACAACAAACCTGAATTCTTTCCTATCTTGTGTCATACTCACACTTTCTATCATGTGACATTCTAATGCCTTCTTGCTTGCATAGTTTCTGCTGTGAAATCAGAGCTTGCTGTTATTAATATGTAGTAATTGTTTTTCTAGAGCTACTTTCAATATTCTATCCATCTTTGATTTTGGAAAAATTGACCACTATATGTCTTGGTGTTTTTCTCTTGGGGTCTATCCTGTTTGAGGTTTGATCAAACTCTTGAATGTACATTTTTCTCATTTATCATGATACTCAGAAGATTTTCTTCTAGTAAATTTTCTACATTTTTATTGGTGCTGTGTTTTCTCTTCCTGTTCTGAAATTCCAGTCAGATATATTTCTTTGATGATATCCTGCATAATTCGTATGCTTTTTAAATTTTCCTTCATTCTTGTTTCCGTTTCTTCCTCTAGCAGATTAGTGTTAAGGGCTTTGTCCTTTTTCTTCATTCTATTTTTAATTTCTTAAATTCTATGTTTTGTTATACTGTGCAGTGTTGGGGGGGTTTTGGTTGGTGTTTTGTTTTGTTTAGCTTGGTTTTGACCATATGTTGTTTTATGAAATTCTTCTGTGTCAGCCAATTCTTTTTAGTACAGTGACTCTGTGTACTCTTTCCATTTTCTTTTGATACTTCCTGGATCATTCAATATTCTTCCCACAGTATCCTAAAATATTGTAATTCAAGGCTTGAATTTGTTCTTCAGTTCTTCAGCTTAAGGAACGGAGAACAAGTTTGTCCTTTTTGATTTTCTGATTACAGATCTTTACACATATCATTATTATACTTTTCTTTGTCTTCCAAGCTGCTTTTAAAATCTTCTATTCAGCTCCTTAATTCCTGATTTCTTTTTTAAAAATACTCTTTTTTTTCCCCTTTTATTCTCTGAATTACTTCTATAATTGTGATTTATTCTCTTTGCTTGGCTTCCCAGTGCTCTAGTGCAATATTAAGAGGCTCTTTTGACATCCATTTTGGTCTCTTTTTCCTCCTTTTTGTAATTACCTTTTGCATACTTCATGGATGGTATTTTTTATCTCCTCCAAAGCTCATCTGGTCTTTTCTCATTAGTTCAAGGCCTCAAGCCTATTCCTGAGATGGTTCTTAAATTCAGGTGTGATAAACCTGATTGGTCAAATTTTGGGTTTTTTGGGTTTGTTTTACCTTTCTTTTAGTTTCAGTTAGAACTGGTTTATGAGGTTAGTTAATGATATAATTGTATGTTTTCTTCTCTCTGTTGGATCACCTTTTTTTAAAGAATGGAAATAAATATAGATTTCTTACAGTCAATGGACTATTTTCCAAATTTCTTAGCATAGGTGATTGAGGAGGTCCAGGGTTGTACCTGTTGATTGAAACACCTTAATTGGTATTCCATCAATTCCTGGGGGCTTGTTTTTTGCCAATGCTTTCAATACAAATTTATTTTCTTCATTTATTACCATTGGTTCTTGATAATATGCTACTCTCTGAAATTATTCAATATTGGCTAATTTTGGGGGCTACAGTGACTGTGTATACAGAGTGCTTCTTAGGTAAGCTAACAAGTTACAATTCAGGATACAATTATTAAGTCAGAAAATCAGGTGTCCTTGCTGGCTCTCTGACCTCCTATCTCACAGACTCCAGCTCTCAGTTCCAGGCCAGTGTTACAAAACTCTCTAAGTTTTCCCAGTTAAGAGACCAGCACCTCCTCTCTCACCTCTCTTCCATAAAGCAAAGGTTCTCAGCTCAGGTACTGTAGGGTAGTTCTATATTGGCTCCATCTCAGATTGGTCCCTTGTTTGTTAATATTTCTACTGTTTAGAGCTCCAGTTCATGCTGGTTTTTCTGGTTCAAATTATGACATTTCATTTTACCCCAGTAAGAATATAAAATTTTAACAGAACAGCAAACATCATATGCTGGTGAGGTTATGGAGAAACTGGAACCCTTATTCACTCTTGGTGGCAGTGTAAAATGATGCAATCATTATGGAAGGTTGTATGGTGCTTTCCCCAAAAGTTGCAAATAGAAATATCATTTGATCAAGCAATTTCACTACTGGGAATTTACCCTAAAGAAACCATAACTGTTGATTATGCACACCCATGTTTATTGTGGTTTTATTCGTAATAGCAAAGAGCTGGAAATAACCCAAGTGTCCATCAACAAACAAGTGGATAAAGAAGCTATGGTATATTCACACAATGGAATACTATGCAGCATTGAAAAACAAGGAACTCATGAACTATTATGCAAAATGGATTACCCTGGAGGACATTATGCAGAGTGAAGTATCTCAGTCACAAAAGGACAAATACTGCATAGGGGCACTGTTGTTAAACAGGACTGACATCAACGTTAAGGGAAGACAAGGGGAGGGGAGGAATGATGTATACTGCATTGAAACAGATGAGGGAGAGAACTGTTTAAAAGGGATATATGATTGGATATTATTGTCATGACAGGAGTCCAGAATGAAGGCTGCACAGTGGAGTGCACTTGGGGGAGAAACTGCATAGCAATGAAAGAGTTTTTCTTTTACTTTTCAAGAAGAGTGAATTGGGAGGGGGTGTGCAGGGAGAAAAGTGAAACAATGAATGACTAGAAATTCTAAGTCTCTGTAAACTTTGATTAAAATTAATTTTTTTTAAAAAAAAGATGCACTGCACTGACTGCTTCTTCTTTCTTGTTTTCTGCCCCTGAAACAATCTAAATTTGTCAGGATGGCAAATATGACCAATCCTCTCACTACCAGTCTGCACATCTTATTTTCATATTCTCAACATAAGGTGTCATTAACTTGAGTTATAAACAAGCTATTTAACGCCCCTAAGAAAGACATAAACACTTTCCCCCCCCCATAGTGCTACCAGCCCTCTGGTTAAATCAAAGATAATGGCTAGAAAAGCCTTATTGCACAATCTACTGGACTACAGGTCTTTAAGGAAGCTCTGGTGATCTAGTGCAAAGAAGCTATGCAGCCAGCCTGAAGGCAAGCAATTCAAATCTACTAGCTGGTCCATGGAAGAAAGATGGACAATCTCCTCTTGTGTAATCTTCTGCTTTTGAAAACTTACTGTGGAGTCACTTCTGACTTGATGGTGTACAACATGTCTATATCATGATCAGCAGTGCCTGGGAGGGACATATTCCTTAGTATCATCTATAGCATTTTTTCAGGGACAAAGCTCAGAAAGCAAGAAGGGATTAGGGGTAGGGAGGACTAAAGGAAATGAGGAACCTGGCGTGTAAGTAAGAAGAAAGCAATTATAATGTGGTGTTTGTTCAGTGTCATAAAACATACATTTATGATCTATTGAACGAAAAACTAGTTTGCTTATAAGCTTCACTGATACCAAATAAAAAGTGGTTTGTGTGGTTTTTTTAAAACTCATTCCATTTCACATTTTATAATATTGAATTTTACTAGACTCATGCTTTGAATAATCCATGTTCTGATTATTAATAAATGTTTACAGCTGTTTCTTTTCATTTTTAATCACACCCCTTCCAAAAACGAAGGTCTCGCAAGCTTTACTCTATCCAGGTCATTAGGACAACTGACCGAGGAGACATTTCTCTCCAGTCTCTTTCCAAGGATATCCTCATCATCCTGCACTATGTCCAACCATGTTCTGCTGTTATCCATAAATTTCCTCTAGCCAATTTTTTTTCGGTTACACAAGTTGTAGCTAACACTGAGAAAAATGGAAATACCATAATAATACCTGTTTGTGCTCATGCAAAACCTATTCTTGGACCAGAAATCAGTTATCACAACAAAGCAAGGAAACCTGCATGGTTCAAAATCAAGAAAGGTGTGTATCAGGGATGTATCCTGTCTCCATACTTTTTCAATTTATATACAGAACAGATCATTATGAGGAGAAATGTGGTATTATAGTTGGACGAAGAGTTATCAACAAATGACATTATACAGATGACACAACCTTACTTGCTGTAACTAAGGCAGATCTGAAGCATTCACTGAAGAGGGCCAAGGACTGTAGTCTGCAATATGGATTGAAGCTCAATATCAAGAAAACAAATATTCTCATCATTGGGCCAATTGGCAGCATCACAGATGGATAAGAGATTGAGATTTTTAACAATTTCAGCTTGCTTGGATCCATAATCAATACTTTTGACAACAACAGTCAGGAAATCAAAAGAAGAATAGCATTAGGAAAATCTTCTGTCAGGCACCTGTCTAGAGTGCTACAGAGCAAAGATGTCAGTCTAGAAACGAAGGTGTGCATCGTCCAGGCTATGATGTTTATGATTATCTTTTATGCATCAGAGAGCTGGACAATGACCAAAAGGGCAGAATAGGACTGATGCCTTTGAGTTACAGTGTTGGAAAAGATTATTGAACACATCATGTACTGCCAAAAGAACTAACAAATCTGTCTTGGAGAGAATGAAGCCAAACTTACTTGGAGGCCAGGATTTTGAAGCTCTGTCGCACACACTTTGGGCACGTGGACAGGAGGGACCAGTCGTTGGAGAAGGATATCATGCTTAGAGGAGTGGAGGGATAGCGCAAGAGAGGAAGGTCCCAGGTAAGATGGATTGACACAGTAACTGGGGTAATGAAGATAGCTATGTCAGAGATAGTGAGACTGGCTCAGGATAAAGCAGGTTTCAACACTATCGTGTACACAGTCACTAAGTATCTTAAGCAACTCAATGGCACAGGACAACAACAACCCTTCTTCTCAGTCTGTCTAAGAGGAGTTTCTCAATATTTGAATTTAAAACGTAGTAGCCATTTCACTACACAGACCCAATCTGGCAAAAAAAATAGTCTACATCTAAGCTGCCTCATTAAGGAAACACTGCAGGTTGAATATGACACATCAAAAGCATTCAAATATCAAAGTATGGAGATTCCAGCTGACTTAAAACCACTTCATTTGACTTACTCTCTGACAGAACTCTGTCTTAATGAGTGTTTGTAGAAAATTGTCTACGCTGTCAATGTCACTCCATAAAAATGATACGAGTAATTTAACTTCTACAGATTTTGAAAGTCAGAAATGAAGATAGTTGAAACTCCACAGAAATCTTTTCATTAAGCAATAAATAAAATGTGACTTTTTAAAAATAAGGTGGCCACTTTGGACATGAAAGTCTGCTGTCGGCTCCATTAAAAATAAAGAAATATTCTAGAGAGAATCTCACACATATTCAAATAGAGCCGTTGCAAAGATGTTTCTTTCTAATTTGGGAGTACATAATTAATAGAATTCTTTGTAGCTAGCATTTATGCCAGTGCTTTTATGGTTTATGATGTAACATTTGTTTCTTTTATTCAACAGAAAAGGTCAATGTGACTAATAATTAGAAGTATGACTCTGAGAGAAGAAGACTGTAATTAGACTATTTTTCAACCAATAATAAAGTGTCAGAGAAAAAGAAAGTGAATCCTTGATATCAGCAAAACTAGTTTACATATAGACAGGAAAAGTGATTCTTTTATGCAGATGCACAGTTAGGTGACCTTCCAATAATCTAACTCAAATACTAAATTTACATAAAAGTGCTAACTAGACAGTCAAATGAAAGCAGCGATTCTCAACTGAAGGTGATTTTACCCCTAGGGGACATTTGATGATGTCTGGAAAGATTTTTACTTATTTCCACTGGAAGGCTACCACAGTCCTCAAGGCAGTAGAGGCCAAAGAGGCTGCTTGATATGCTACAAAGCACAAAGTAGACTAACACAAGAAGAAAGTCATCCTATTCCAAATGCCAGTAACATCAAGTTTGAGAAACTGTGAAAAAAAAATCATAAAACACTTTTATTTTGATGGTGACCTAGCGTTCAGAAGCTGGGCTGCAAGCCCAAAGACACATGATTCAAATCCACCAGCTGTTCCGAGGGAGAGCATGGACAATTTCCTTCTGTGATATGTACTCTCTCTGAAAATTGTAGAATCAGTTATGCATTGATTCTGACTCAATGACACATAACAACAGAGTTAGGATGAAGCAATTGTCCACAAACATCCAATTACACAAGGAATCATAAGAATGATTGTAAAGTACTCGTTGATCAAAAGGGTTAAATGAATTTGATTTCTTACAATCCAATATTTTCAGCCAATCCTGGCATTCAAAAACCTCAGATACAAATGTCTATTAGAGTTTTGACCAGTTTTTGTTTCAGGAGTTCTACAGAGGGAAGAAGTATCCATTGTATGGTGAGAAACTTTCCAGCTCAATCACTGAGTTGGGGAACATATGTTGTTATTGTTGCATGTCATTGAGTCAGAAGAGACTCATAACTGACCCTCCAATAGGTTTTCAGAACCAGTAAATTGCATAGGAGGCTACTGTCTACCTTTCCACTGCAGAGCTGCTGGTGAATTCAAACAACGTGTCTTTGGCAGCACAACTCCTTTCCTTTAAGAAACCAGACGCCTTTAAAGAGAAAAAAAAAAAAAAAGAATCTGCAAATAATATAAAGAAAATCTCTAATTTAGTTGAAGAGCATTTTGTTGCTATTAGATGCCATCAAGTCCAGTATGACTTGTAGCAACCCTATGAACAGCTGACCTCAACACTGACAAATCTGACCACATCTTCACTATCTCTGACACACTACAGCACATCGCTGAAGACATCATGTCAATCCATCTCATAGAGAATCTTTCTGTCCTTCACTGATCCTCTTTCTTCCTAAGCATGATGTCCCTTTCCCAGGAACAGCCTTACCTCACAACATGTCCAAAGTATGTGATGTCCCTTTCCAAGGAATAGCCTTACCTCACAACATGTCCAAAGTATGAAAGATAAAGCTATGTCATCCTTGTCTCCAAGGAACACTCTGGCTGCATTTTCTCCAAGATATATCTGTTTGTTCTTTTGGCAGTCCTAGGACAGTTAGTACTCTTCAATTCAAAGGCCTCAATTATGCTTATTCATTGTCCTGTCTCTGATGCATAACAAGTGATTGAGAAGACCGTGGTTTGAAACAGCCACACTTTAGTTTTCAAATTGATAATTGCTTTTCAGTATTTTGAAAAAGTCTTGACAGTGGACTTGTCCAATGAAATACATCTCTTAATTTTCTGATTGCTGATACTGAGAGCGTTGATTGTTGATATAAGCAAGACAATTTGATCCTTTCTCCATTTAACATAATGTTGACTGTTGACATTTTAATCCTTTATCTCTCATAATGTTGACTCTTAGTACTGTAGTAAGGACTTTTTCTTGATGTTGAGATGTAATTTGTACTGAAGGCTGTAGTCTTCTACAGAAAGCATTTCATGTCCTTTTCACTTTCAGCAAGCAAATTGTGTCATCTGCATAATGCAGCTAGTTGATGAGTCTTCCCCTGATCCTGATGACACATTTTTCTTTATAGAGTCCAGCTTTGTGAATTATTTAATCAGTATATGGATAAAAGATATAACCCTGATGCACATCATTCCTTATTTTAAACCATATGGTATTCTTTTGCTCCATTCGGACAAAGCTTCTTGTTCTAGGTACAGATTCCATTTGAACACAATTAAGTGTTCTGGGCTTTCCAGTCTTCTCAATGTTAGCCATAATATGTTATGATCCACACAGTCAAATGCCTTTGCATAGTTAATGCAACATAAATAGACATTCTTCTGGTATACTCTGCTTTCAGCCAGTATCCATCTGACATCAGCAATGATATCCTTGGTGCTGTGGCCTTTTCTAAACTCAGAACTTCCAGCAGTTCTCTGTCAATGTACTGCTCTAGACATTTTTTAATGATATCCAACAATATTGTGCTTAAGTGAGATAGTAATGATATTATTCAGTAATTCCTTCCTTCTTTTGGCTCACTTTCTCTCTTCCAGTCAGTCAGCCTGGCTCTCCTTGAAATTTCCTGGCATTAACTGGTGAGCATATTCAGGGCTACATCTGTTAGTTCAAACATGTTAATTGGCATTCCATTGATTCCTAGGGTCTTATTGTTTGCCAATGTCTTCAGTGTGGCTTGAACTTCTTCCTTCATCACCATTGGATCTTGATCATATGATATTTCCTAGAATATTTCAATGTTTATTAATTATTTTTGGTAGAGTGAATTTGTATACTCTCTTTCGTCTTCTAATGCTTCCTGAATAATTCAAGTCATGCCTATAGTATCTTTCAGCACTGCAACTTGAGGCTTGAATTTGTTTTGTAGTTCTTTGACTTTGAGAAATACTGAGTGAATTCTTCTCTTTTTATCCTTTACCTCCATTTCTTTTTCAATTTCCTTACAATATTTTGCTTTATATTCTTGAGCTCTTCTTTGAAATATTCTGTTTAGCTCTTTTACTTCTACATATCTTCCTTTTGCTTTGGCGTCTAGGTGCTCTATTGCCATTTTCTTGGTCTATTCTGACATATATTTTAGTTTGTTAAAGAATACCTCTGACACATTCTTTGGCTTATGTAAAAATAAACAAAACCTGGCATCATAGAACTAATTAATACATATAATACAATTTTCTAAAACAAAACAGAATTAGATGAGTGAGCTATAGGCAGCCATCACATTGCACATATTGGCCAAAACATGATTTAACATAGATAAGCATAGATCCGCACAGAGGAAACACTGAACAGAAAAATTGCAACAGAGAGGATCTAGGTACCTCAAGGAGACAAGATGCCACTACCAGGAGGGAGCAGCAGGCTTCCTCCTCTGTCATTAAGGTGCATTGGAGGGGAAAAAAAACAAAACTTCTGTCAGGGCTTCTGCCCTGCAGATCTCAAGCCAAGTAAGTGCTTCACAAAACATTACCATACCTTGAGTAATTTTATAGTAACAACAGACTAATATCTACTAAGAAAAGACTCACAAAATGTCAAGAAAGCAATAATACGTATCAGCCATCATGAAAAAAACCAAAATAACCTTTCTCTTAAACAAAAAAAAAAAAAGCAGACCCAATGAATACCCAGATAGAAAGAACCAGAAGAAATATATTGGTGTACCATCAGGTGATCAGCTACAGAAAAAAAAAAAAGAAGAAGAAGAAGGAAAGAAAAAGATGTAAATGTGGGAAGAAACAATGGAAGTTAATAAGAGAGCAAATACCTCAGAGATGACAGACCAAAAGACATATATGGATGAGGAGAAACTTGAACAGCTATGGATAAAAATACAAAAGATGGAAGAAAAAAAATTGATAGAATAGAAAAAGAAGTACAGGAACTTAGAAAATCATCACAGTACAGAAAAGGTACAGCCAACACTGTACTAGAAATAACAGAAAAGCATGAAAATGAAGTCTAGAATATTAAGACCAAAATGTCAGAGGTCTCCAACATGCTGGTTGGACAAAAAGTAGAACTGAAAATACGGAACAGAGGTCAGTGAGCTGGAAGACAAGAGCCTCACTAAAAACATGCTAGAAGAAAAATCAGAGATGAGACGTAAAGAAAATGAAGAAAACATTAGAATTATGTGGGATAGCATTAAACGGATTAACATACATAAGATTATTTACAAAATACAAACACATTGTTTTACAGAACAGAATCTTCCAGTTTCCTTCATCTTCCCCCAATCAAATTGATGGATTAAACTGAATGATTAATCCTTCCCCAGCCCTGAATTAGCAGATAGAGCTAAATCTATCTTTTTTTTTTTAAAGAAGAATATTTTCCTTATGGGCAGAGACCAAATAAAAATTTCAGAAAATATCACTAATGTTTCAGAATATTTGTTTTTTTTCTTTTTAAGTTGCTGGAAATCTTCCTCGCGTCATCACACTTCGTGCTGTGAAAAGAGATTTACCTCATGTTGCTTACAATGATGCGTGCACACAGAAAACCCCAAAGACTCAACAAAAAAAGTGTTAGTAAGCCAATTTAGTAGAGTGGCAGGATATAAGATCAATATCCAAAAATCAGTAGGATTCCTCTACAGTAACAAATAGAACTCAGAGATGGACATCAAGAAAGCAATACCATTTACAATACCCAACCACATATTAAGACACTTAGAAGTGAACCTAATTAGAGTTACAAAAGCCATATACAAAGAAAAATACAGAGATTTTCTGCAAGACACTGTTTGGAATGTACCCTGAGAAATTGAGAACTGAGGTACAAATGGAGACTTGTACACCAATGTTCATAACAGCATTATTCACCATCGCAAGAACATAGAAACAGCCCAAATATCCAATCACAAATGAATGGGTTGAGAAATTATAGTACATTCACAAAATGGAATACTATGCAGCATGCAGGAGCAATGATTTTGTAAATTATTACCTAAATTGGGAAGCACTGGAGTGCATTATGTTGAGTGAATGCAATCCTACAAGGACAAATATTGCATAAAACCATTATTGTAGAACAAGTACAAGGATCCAAGGGTGTGGGGAGAGGGTCGAAGCAGAGGGATGAGGATATGCAGGGAGAGAGAGGGTAGGATTAATCATGAGGTTGTACAATTTGATTGGGGTGGATGAGGGAAACTGGAAGAATCTGTTCAGTAAAACAATATATTTGAATTTTGTAAATAAACTAGTATGTTGTTGTTGTTATGTGCTGTTGAGTTGCCTGTCACAGTGACCCTATGTACAACAGCCCTAAACCCTGCTCTGTCCTTTGCCAATCTTACTGTCTCTGACACACCTACTCCCATTACCTCAGTCACTGAATCAATGTATCTCATCAAGAGTCTTCCTCTCTTGTGCTGTCCCTCCATCCTCCCAAGCATGACAGCTCTCTTCAAGGACTGAACCCACCTTGTAACATGTCCAAAGCATGTCAGATGAAACTTAAGAATCCTTGCCTCTAAGGATCATCCTGATTTCACCTTCTCTGGGATGAACTTGTTTGTTCTCCTAGCAGTCCATGATATATTCAGTACTCTTCTCCAGCACTATATATAATTCAAAGGAATAAATTCTTCTATCATCCCTAGTCTTTGTCCAGCTCTCTGATGCACAGTAAGTAACTGAAAAAACCATGGCCTATATCAGGTGCACCTTAGTCTCCAGACTGGTATCGTTGCTCTTCAGTAACTTGGCGAGGTCTCTAACAGCAGACTTTGCAATGTAATTCATATTTTAATCTCCTAGCTGCTGTTACCAAGAGTGTTTATTGTGGAGCCAAGCAAACTGAAGATGTTAACAATATCAGTCTCTACACAATCTATCATGATGCTGCCAATAGGCTCAGTGGTGAGAATCTATTTTCTTGATGTTGAGCTTCAATTCATATTAAAGACTGCAGTCTTTTTAATTCTCTACAGCAAGCACTTCAGGTCTTCCTCAGTTTCAGCAAGAAGGGTTGTATCATCTGCATAACACAGGTTGTTGATGAGTCTACCTCCAATCATAAAAAAATTTAAAACAAGGGAAAAAAAATAAACTGTATAAGACTGAAAGGGCAACATTACCCAGAGTTAAAGCTCAGAAGGCAGAAAGAGATAGGATGAAAGGATTGATTGAAACAAGAATCACAGGGAAGAAATATCAGGAGTGCTATTACATTTTGGGTATGAAAATTAAAATCTTAAGTAAAATGAATATGAATTGTTGAATGGAAATTAAAAAAATAATGCATATAACTGTCTTTAATGAAACTTTTTAATTGAGTAATTTTTTCAAATTATAAAATCAGGCAATCATGTTTAAAGCTCACTAACTATCATAGGGGTTTATGCTAGAAATTAGTAATTAATTAAAGCAAAGATTTTTATGTTTCTTGAGAATAATTTACATATTTAATTTAGACTATTGAATAATATGAATCACTGACATTTATGCAGGGAAGACAACCAATATTCACAGACTGAAATTAAAAGCGTAGTAAGTGAAAAAAAAATTGGATAAATATTGGATGAGCAGAGACCTAAGAATTTGTACAAAGCCTCATAGTAGCTTAACATATGAATTTAAACAAGGTTTCGGAATCATCAGAATCTTGTATATTTTTACTTGCAAAACAACAAATGTGACTAACGAGATGTCTATTACTTCAGAGGTTAAATTTCTAGTCTAGTGAAAAAACAAATAATGAATCTTTTATCAAATCACAAATATTTTTTCATATCATAAAAATAATTTGTATAGATGACAAAACACCATTTTTAAGGTCATTGTATCACAAAATATACAGTAAATTACTTTAGATTGATCACTTTTCTAGCTAACACAGTGGAAGGTATCAGAATGCTTTGACAAATACAAACAAACTTTCTCAGGGAATATAAGATCTTCTGAAATATTTTATATAATCAACAAAAAATTAAAATTTCACATTTATTGTTTCAGTCAGATAGATTTACATAAATTAAAATACAAGGCAAATTTTCATGTGTAAATCTTTATTTCAAGCTATTGGTGACCAATTGATGAACAAACAGGTGCTGCCCTGGAAGTACTCACCAGGCTGTACCAAGCAATCTAGAGGACAACCACTTGGCCAGCTGATTGGAAAAGATCCATATTTACTCCAAAATTATCCAAGAGAGTATGGAAATTATCAAACAATATCACTAATATCACATGCAAGCAAAATTCTGCTAAATATTACCCAAAAGCAACTGGAAGAGTACATTGACAGAGAACTACCAGAAATACAAGCTGAGTTTAAAATGAGTTACCAATGTCAGATGGATTTTGGCCAATAGTAGAGAGTACCATAGGAATGTCTATCTGTGTTTCATTTACTATAGAAAGGCATTTGACTGTGTAGATCACAACAAATTGTGACTGACTCTGAGAAAAAAGGGAATCCCACAACATCTGACTGTGCTCATGCAAAACCTATACTTGAACGAGGAGGCAGTAATTAGAACAGAGCAAGGAAACACTGTATGGTTCAAGATAAAAACAAAAAGGAGTGCATCAAGAATGTGTCTTGTATCCATATCTTTTCAAGCTATATGTAGAACAGGTCATTCGAGAGGCTAATCTTTATGAGTAGAAATGTAGCATCAGAATTGGAGGAAGACCCATCAAAAACCTTCATTATGCAGATGATACAACCTTACTTGCTGAAACTTTGGAGGGCATGAACATTTGTGGCAGAGGATAAAAGACTATAGAGTTTGCAATATGAATTGAAGCTCAACATCAGGGAAACGAAGATCCTAATCACTGGGCGCATTGGAAGCCATTATAATAGATGGAGAAGAGTTTGATATTTGTTCAGCTCACTTGACTATTTACTCTTGGCATCAGCAGTCAAGGATTAAAAGTTGAATTGCATTAGGAAATTCTGCTCTCAAGGACCTCTCCAGAATGTTGAAGAGCAAGACTGTCAGTCTAGTTATTAAGATGAGCCTGTCAGTCTAGTTATTAAGAGGAGCCTGATCCAGGCCATGGTCTTCCAAATTACTTGTTATGTATTGGAGAGCTGCACAATGACCAAGGATGACAGAAGAATTGATGCTTTTGAGTTGTGGTTCTGGAGAAGAGTACTGAACATCCCATGGACTGTCAGGAAAACTAATAAGTCTGTCCTGGATAGGGTGAAACCGAACTGCTATTAGGAGGTAAGGATTTTAAGTCTCTGTCTCACATAATTAGGGCAGGAGGGACTAGTCTTTGAAGAAGGATATTATGCTTGGTAGGGTCAAGGAATAGAGCATGAGAGCAAGATTCCAGATTAGATGGATTGACACAATAACTGGGGTAATGACAGTAGATGTGTCAGAAACAGTGATATTGTTTCAGGATAGAGCATGGATCAGAGCTACTCTGCATAGAGTCACTATCAGTCACAGTCAACTCAACAGCACATAACAACTAGCTACCCAACCAGACATATTCGAGGAATACAGCTATTGAGTTTTTCTGAGAACCTTGAGAATTATATTAAATATGTGAGTTAAATAAAGTAAATCTATAAAAATAATAAGTAAAACAGAGTTGTAAAACATTGTTAAAATGAAAGTCATTTAAATATTTAGAGAGCAAGAACAAGTGAGAAAGTATGTCAAGAAATTCATTGAGAAGAATATTCAAAATCCCCTTGCTCACAACTAACATTTTAAACACTCTGGTCATTAGCTTAAATGTACAAGCAAGATATCCTGGCATAATATTTATATTTTAACAAAAAAATCAACAATGAGTGTCATATTTTGGATCTTGACTGCATTGCAAGTTGTTCCTAGTTGATTGAAAGGGAAACAATATGAAAAACAAGTATTGGCCCAAAAAGCAAAACCATCTGGTGTAGTCATGAATGACTGAGTTGAACAGCAGGGAAGCCTACTGTTAATCATTTTTGCAGTCAATTGAGAATTCTGTAGAAAATATATTAAAGAATAGTATAAAAAAATACAGTGACCCAAATAAATTGGCTAGGAAACAAATTAAAAATAAGTTAATATATATATTTTATTTCTTCCAAAATTGGGAAAAAATAAAACTTAGTAATTAGTCAATAAATTGATTTCTAAGAAAATTTTTAGGACTAATTTCTGCAAATTTTAAGAATCTCTATTTGATGTCCTTATTCATTGCTTTGCAAGAGCATAGAAGAAACTGTGATGTCCTACTTTTAGGAACCATCAAGTGATATTTGTTGTTAAATTTTATAACATAAAGTGAACAAAATAAACCATTAATAATAGATGCTACTTTTCCGATTGCATAAAATGAAACTTTATAAATTATATTTGATATTGTTTACTGTCCTTAAAAATATATCTGTTTATTTCTTCCTTTTCTTTCTTTCCTATTATCCCCTTTGTTTCATATTTCCTTCTTTTTCCTTTGTTTTGTTTCCTTCTTTCAAATTTTCTTTTTCTGTTCCTTTTCTTGCTTCTTCTCTTCTTTCTTCATTTTATGACTTTGAAAAATATTTTAAATACAATTCTCTTAGCTTAAGTTAGGATTTGATTACTCAAGTAGGCATTTTAACAGATACGGCACTGAGATTATATCTGTATGAAAGATATTGAAAAAAGTAAGATTAATATCTTCAAAACAATGCTCTTAATCATTAAGTCACTTACTCCAAATTTTCATTTTTCTATTTTAACCTATATTCTGTTGGATCCCTTTTCTTGGAGATGGGAAAAGAGAATAGGTCTTTTCCAGTCAGTTGGCAAGGAAGATGTCCTATAACTGTCTGGCATAGACTGGTGAACAACATGTCAAATGGTATCCTGTCAATTCCTGTGGTCTTAATTTTAGCCAATGTCTTCAGTGCAGACTGAACTTCTTCATTCATCACCTCTGGCTCTTGATCATGTGGTACTTCCTGAAATATTTTCATGTAAGCCTATTCTTTTTCTACAGTGATTCTGTGTATTTATTTCATTTTTTTATGCTTCCTAGATCATCATTCAACATTTTGTCCATATCATTCCTGAGTATTGCAACTTGAGGTTTGAATTTATTTCCAAGTTCTTTCAGCTTGAGAAATGCAGAGCAAGTTCTTCCTTTTTTTTCTCCATTTATAGCTTTCTGTATATTTTATTATATACTTTGTTTTGTCCCTTCAAGCTGTTCTTTGCAAGCAAAACATTGTTGAAGATTATTTTAAAATGGCCAGAACACTACATATGCAATTGCCAGAAGTTCAAGCTGGGTTTGGAATTGGCTGTGACAACAGGATAATCATTGAAGATGTCAGATGAATCCTGGCTGAGAGCTAAAAATACCAGAAGAATGTCTATTTGTGTTTTAGTCATTATGCAAGGGCATTTGACTATATTGATCATAACAAATTATGGCTGACATTGAGAAGAATGAAAATCCAAGAACTCTTAATTGTATTCATGTGAAACTTAGGCCTAGACATAGAGGCTGCTATGCAAACAGAGTAAGTGAATATTATATGATTTAAAATTAAGAAAAGTGTGTATCAAGGTTTCATCTTGTCTAAATATCTAGTCAATATGTATTTTGAGCAAATTATTTGAGAAGCTTGACTCCATGAAGAAGAATGTGGTGTGGCATTAGGGTTGGAGAGTCATCGACTCTTTGTTATGCAGATAACACAATCTTGCTTGGGGAAAGTAAATGGGACTTGAAACACTTGCTACAGAAGAATAAAGATAAAGATTGCATCTAAATGTCAAGAAAACAAAAATTCTCACCTCTAACCAGAGTGGCATCCACTTCTTAAACAACATGCTTCCAGAAACTCTATGAACTTTGATAAATATCAATAGTTATAGAGGGGCTTCAGGCCTTTTGTTCATAGAGTAACTATGACTCTTGCTCAACTCAAAGGCAATAACAAAAACAAACTAATAGGCTACATCATGATAGATAGAGAAAAATTTGAGACTATTAATGACTTCATTTTACTTAGATCCACAATCGTCACACTTGGTACTAGCAGTCAGGAGATATATTTCCTTGGGAAAAAAATCTGCATTTAGGGACCTTTCCAAATTATTGAGGGCATTGCTGTCCATTTGAAGACCAAGGTATGCCTGATTAAAGCCATGGTCTTTTCAATCACTTAATAAGCATTTGAGAGCTGGATAGTGAATAAAGATGACAGAAGAGTTTATGCCTTTGAACTGTGCTACTAGAGAAAACTATTCTATACACCATGGACTTCCAAAAGAACGAACAGGTATATATGTCTTGGAAAAAATCAGTCAGAGTGTTCCTTAGAGATCATGATAACCAAGTTTCATCATTCATACTTTGGGCATGATGTTAGGAGGGGCTCTTCTTTGGAAAGGGGCATTGTGTTTGGAAAAGTGGAGAGTCAGTCATCCCTTCTACATAAACTATTTCAGAAAATAGAAAAAGATGGAATTCTCCCAGATTCATTCTACGAAGTGAACATATCCTTGATACCAAAGCCAGGAAATTACACCACCAAAATAGAAAGCTATATGCCAATATCTCTTAAGAACAAAGATGCAAAATCCTGAATAAAATACTGGCCAATAAAATCCAATAATATATCAAAGAAATAATTTACCATGACCAAGAGATATTCATAACAAGTATGCAAGGATGGTTCAAAATAAGAAAAAAATCAATGTACTTCATCACATTAACAGAGCAAAGAACAAGAACAACATACTCCTATCAATTGATGCATAAAAGGTCTTTGACAAAATCCAACAGCCTTTCCTGATTAAAACACTCAAAAAATAGGATTAGAGAGGAATTTCTTCAACATAGTAAAAAGTATATACACAAACCTGAGAGCCAACATTGTTCTTAATGGAGAGAGGTTAAAGGCATTCCCTTTAAGAACAGGAACTAGGCAAGAATGTTCACTATTGCCTCTTTTATTCAATACTGTATTGGAAGTCTTAATGATAGCAATAAGACAAGAGAAGGAAATAAGAGGTATGCAAATTGGCAAAGAGGAGGAAAAATTATCTCTCTATGCAGATGATATGATAGTATACTTAGAAAACCCTAAAGCTTCAGCAAGAAAATTACCGGACATAGTTGACCAATGGAGCAAAGTGGCAGGATACAAGATCAACATACAACAATCAGCTGGATTTCTCTACAGTGACCAAGAGAATAAAGAGCTGTATCTAAGAAAAACAATATCCTTCACAATAGCTAATAATAAGATTAAATAATTGGGAGTAAATCTCACCAGAAGAACAAAGAATATATTAAAATAAAATTACAAAACATTACTATAAGAAAAAAGAGACCTTGAAAAATGGAAAAATATTCCTTGTTCATGGACAAGAAGGCTCATTATTGTGAAAATGGCAATACCACCAAAGGCAATTTACACATTCAATGCAATCCCAATACAAATACCAATACTTCGATGAGATGGAAAAGGCAATATCCTGTTCAATTTGGAATAAAAAGAACCCAAATAAGCAAAGCACTCCTTAAAAAGTTAACAAGGTAACAAGGTAAGAGGCATCTCACTCCCTGATTTCAAATGCTTTTACACTGCCACGGTGGTGAAGACAGTGTGTACTGGTACAATGACAGATATCAATGGAATAAAATTGAGAACCTTGGAATGAGCTCATCTACCTTTGGTCAATTGATTTTTGGCAAGGAGATTAAATCAGTTAAATGAGTTAATGACAGCCTTTTTAACAAATGGTGTTGGTAAAACTATCTGCAAAAAACTCAAGCAAAATCCACACCTCACTTCATACATAAAAACCAACTCAAAGTGGATCATGGACCTGGGACTAAAACCAAGGACTATAAACTTTATTAATGAAAAGCTTGGAAGAACTCAAAGTCCAAATCCACAACATAAGCAGTCATCTAAACATTCTGAAAAATCTGTAACCAGAGAGGATAAAATAGATTAATGGGACCTTTTAAAAATTCAAATCCCTTTGCACATCCAAAAACTTCTCCAACAGGGTAAAAAGGAAAGCCCCAGACTGGAAAAAAAAAAATATTTGGTAATGACATGTCAGATAAGTGACTTATATCTAGAATTTATAAAATACTTGAGCACCATAACAAGATAACGGTAAACAACCCAATTGAAAAATGGGCACAGGGTATGAACAGATGCTTCAGCAAAGAAGGCATTCAGATGGCAAACAAACACAGGAAGAAATGTTCAAAATTCCTACCTCTAGGAGAGATGTATATCAAACAACTATGAGATATCATCTCACCCCAGTAAGAACAACAAAATTTAGCAGAACAGCAAACATCAAATGCTGGAGAAACAGAAACTCTTTTGTTGGTGCGAGTGTAAAATGGTGAAACCACTATGGAAGGCACTTTGGCACTTTCTCAAAAAGTTGCAAATAGAAATATCATTTGACCCAGCAATTCCTACTGGAAATATACCCTGAAGAAACCATAACCACCACCTAAGAAGAATATGCACACCCATGTTTATCGTGGCTTTATTCACAATAGCAAAGTGTTGGAAACAACCTAAGTGCCCATTAACAAATGAATAGATAGAGAAGCTGTGGTGTATGTACACAATGAAATACTACACTGCACTGAAAAAAAACAAGAAACTCATGAAATATTATTCAAAATGGGTGACCATGGAGGACATTATGCTGAGTGAAATATCTCAGTCACATAAGGACAAATACTGCATTGTGCCACTGTTATAAAACAGGATTGACATCAGGGTTGAGGGAAGACTCAGAACGATAGGATAAATTATGTATTGAAACAGATGAAGGAGAAAATTGTTTAAAAGGGATATTTGGTTAGTTATTATTGTCATGAGAGGAGTCCAGAACCAAGGCTGCACAGTAGAGTGGCCTTGAGGGGAGGGATTTTATAGCAATTAAAAGAAGTTTTATTTTTCTTTTCAAGAGAAAATCAAACTGGGGAGGGGAAGGGTTAGGCAGGGAGAAAAGTGCAAAAATGTATGAATGGAAATCCAAAGTCTCTGTAAATTTTCATTAAAATTAATAATAATAATAATAATGAAAACTGGAGAGTCAGTAAAAGAAATGAGGTGTATCTAAGCAGTGATCATCAATGCACTCAGGTGTGCCTGGGTTGGCAAGGATGGCACCTGATAGGATAGGATTCAGACCTATTGTTCACAGAACTGTTGTGACTTGTGTTCAACTTGATAACACCTAATAACAAAAACATTATCTCATTTTTTTCCTCATAGAAAATATATAGGGAAAATATGACCTGTGAGAAATTAGAACGTAGGTTACTTGCCTGCTGAGCATGTTCTTCTAGAAAATTGATTGGAAAACTTACAGTATTGGTGAAAGATGGCAGTTTCTGACTTCTTTTGAGAATGATATATAAGAGGAAAAGGCACTCATGCACACACAGTTTGATTTATGAGCAGAAAGTGAAGAAAAATAGTCTTGTCTCAGCTTCTGCCTGTGGCATCCTATCCATTTTGAGGGCTAGAAATGTCAGCTACTTTTATGCTCTGAAGTATACAAGTGAAGATTGTCTTTCAGAGATTCTTTGAAACCTCTTATTTTTATTGTTTGATCTTCCCTCCCCCCGAAGAATCCTGTGCTCATAAATATGGCCCTGTGTTTTTAAAAAGTGCTGTTCTTTGTTACACTATGCCAGAAAAATCCCACCCACCTGCACTTAAACCTATAAAGAGTGCTATAAAAGAAAGATAATAGATACAGTGAAAGAAAGCCCTGCAAAATTGTCTATAAACAAGGTTTACTGGTTTACCAAAAACTAAAAGAGGGGATCCACAGGGAAGATAGACCCCAATTTGAACTTTTAGCCACTATAACTGTGAGAAAATAGTGACCCCAAAGGAGCGACGGCCCGCTACTGTGTGATTCCCCTGTGGCCGAGCGCTGCGTGACTCCACCGTGTGGCCTGCCGCCACATAAACCCCCAGCAGCACCCAACCCCACCGCCTGTCTCCCGGTGGTAGTGTCCCAGTCCCGTACTTCTTACCCCTCCCACCCCTACAGCACCACAACCACGTGCCTCCGCCCAGCCACAGCCCTGTGACCCCAGTGGCACCCAAGGACCACTAGAGAGTCCTTCAGGATGGACAGAGGCCAACCAACCCAACAAGCCATGGACAGTAGGATTTCTAATCAGATCTTCTGTTACAGAAGTTCCTTTTGGAGCTACAGGAATGCAAAGCCACAGCCATGGATCCAGCCATCACCCGAAGCCACCAGCTGAGCTGCCGTGAAATAATCTTGCAGGAGATAGGCGGGTAGGATCCTGATTGGGTTTTCTGGGGCACTGCCAATTACCAGGGAGAGCAACCAAGGGTGTGCCCACTGGTGTGGAATTTGGCCGAGCTCTCTTGGGCCACACCAACTGCCCAGGAAAGAGCCAACCAGTGGTAATCTGTCTGAACTTTTGTGGACTCTGTAGACCAGCCAGAGGCTAGTGGGTTGGTGGGAATTTGACTTGGACTTTTCGGGTCCCGTTGGATCCAGGACCCTGCTCGGGTGGGGCTGCTGTGTGAGGGTACGTGCATAAGTGCCACTGGGTAGGGACCACTGAATGAAAACCACTGGGTGGGAAATAGACAGCGGGAATCTGAGTAGGGACTCCAATCGTGAGCACACCCAGACAGCTGAGGTCCGAATGAAGTCCCACAAGTGTTTGACCTGCCCTTGTGATCACCCCTACCCTGTGCCTGCCTCACCCCATTTAGCTCCACCCTGGGCAATTTGCCTACAGGTCTGGGCGATCAACTTACCTTTAATTGGGAGCACCTTGACCTGTCTTGCCAACAAGAGGTTGCTCTCATGGCTCTGAACTGACATTTCCCTGAAGTCAAAAGTTCAGAGAAACACACAAGTGGGGTAGCTGCCCAACTGATCTCTAGAGCATTGTCTTCAGATCAAGAACATATCAATGTCTCAAAGAAAGCAAGCTATCCCACACAATACATAAGAGCAAAGCAAGATGCCACCCCCAAAGAGAGACACAGTATCTGTGTTTTCCTGAACTTAGAAAGTCTGATGGAACTTTCTGACAGAGAATTTAAAAGAAGAATGATTGAATATATTCAATGGATGAAAGACAAACTTAATGAATTACAGGATACTACAAGCAAAAACCAGGAGGAGCTCAAAAAAACAATGCAGAATAATGCAGAGAAAACAAATGAGGCATTAGTGGCACTGGAAAGACAAGAATCTACTATCCAAACTATAAGTTCCAATGTTTCAGAGGTTGTCAAAATGATGGAGGGACATATGAGCAGAGTTGAAGAGATGGAACACAGAACCAGTGAAACTGAAGACCGAATTGTCACCACTGATCTGCTAGAGCAAAAAGCAGACTCAAAAAAGAAGGAAAAAGAAGAAAACCTAATATTAATGTGGGACACCATCAAGAGAACTAACATGCACATCATTGGAATCCCAGAAAAGTAAGAAGCAAGTAAAGACACTGAAAAAGTTGTGGAAGAATTACTAGAGGAAAACTTCCCAGGCAAAATGAAGAACTAGAGAATATGTATTCAAGAAGCTCAGCAAGCACCATATAGACTAGACCCCAAAAGAAAAACATCAAGGCATAACATAGTTAAATTTGCCAAAACCAAAGATAAGGAGAGAATCCTGAAAGCAGCAAGGGAGAAACAAAGAGTAACCTATAAGGGAGAAGAGATAAGATTAAGTGCCAATTTCTCATCAGAAACCATGCAAGCAAGAAGAGAGTGGAAGGACATATATCAAACACTCAAAGAACACAAATTGTCAACCAAGAATATTGTACCCAGCAAAATTATCCATCAAATATGAAGGAGCAATCAAGATATAACTGCGATAGAATAAATTTCATATTTTAAAGTACCTACTTGTGATATTTTTTACCTACAGCAACATTGGATAACTAAGAAACTCATTAAGATTTGTAGCAAAAGAATAGAAGGAAGATTAGGGTTAAATATTGGATTAACTTTCTATTCAAGTCTGTTGCTTTAGATGACTTTTAACTGTTGCTGTTACTTGTTTTTATTGTCAACTTGAAATGGTTCATAACATTTTCGAGAATTGTGATATTGGTAAGAATATTGAATATACCATGGGCTTTGAAAAGAACAAACAAATCAGTCATGGAGGAAATTGTGCTCCTTAAAGACATGGTAAGACTTTGTATTCCATTCTTTGGACCTATTGTCAGAAGGTACCAATTCCTAGAAAAAGACATCATACTTGGAAATGTAGAGGGTTATTGAAAGAAAGGAAGACCTTCAGTCAGATGGATTGGCACAAACAATAACTATGTCACTTGGATAGAATGTGTTGATAATCATGAAGATTGAACAGGATAGGGCAAGTTTCCAATCTGTTTTTCATAGGAGCACACTGAGGCATAGTCAACTTGATTATAACTAACAACAACTTTACATTTTCACTATAAAGTATTTAAAATGATCTTCTAAAAGAGGATATTATTTTCGTAATGTTATAGTATTCAAAGGAATTTTAACTCTTTGTTGCAAAATAATTTTAAACTCTTGTATGTTGTTGTGTGACAAGGATATAACTTATTTATTAGATCATGTTTTAAAAAAATTTATTGATATTTTAATGAAAGTTTATAGAGAACCTGAATTTCCATTCATTCATTATTGCATATTTTCGTCCCTATAAACCCCTCCCCCCAGTTCTCTTTTCTCTCAAAAAAAAGAAAAAAAATCTTTCATTGTTATACAATCTCTCCCCCTCGCAAGTCCACTATCCTATGCAGCTCTTATTCTGGACTCTTGTCATGCAAATAATTCATATATTCCTTTTAAGCAGTTAGTGGTTTCAATGCAGTATACATTATTTATCCTCACTTTTCTTAGTTTCTCCCCACCCCCAGTGTCAGTCTTGTTTTATAATAGTAGCATTATGTAGTATTTTTCCTTTTGTGTCTGAGATATTTCACTCAGCATAATGTCTTCAAGGCTCACCCATTTTGAATAATATTTCATGAATTCCTTGTTTTTCAATGCTGTGTAGTATTCCATTGTGTGAATATACCACAGTTTGTTGATGGACACTTGGTTGTTTCCAACTCTATGCTATTGAGAACAGAGTTGCGATAAACATGGGTGTACATATATCTGCTTGGGTGGTGGTTATGTTTTCTTTGGGGTATATTCCCAGTAATGAAATTGCTGAGTCAAATGGTATTTCTATTTGCAACTTTTTGAGAAAGCACCATACTGCTTCCATAGTGGTTGCACCATTTTACACTCCCACCAACAGTGAATAAGGGTTCCAGTTTCTCCACAACCTCACCAGCATTTGTTGTTTGTTGTTCTGTTGAGTTTTGCTATTCTTCTTGGTATGAGATGATATCCATAGTTGTTTTTATTTGCATCTCTCTTACAGCTAGGGATTTTGAACATTTCCTCATGTGTTTGTTGTCCATCTGAATGTCTTCTTTAGTGAAGTGGCTGTTCATATCGAGTGCCCATTTTTCAATTGGATTGTTTACCTTTATCTTGTTGTGATGCTCAAGTAGTCTATAAATGCTAGATATAAGTCCCTTTTCAGATATGTCGTTACCAATTATTTTCCCCAGTCTGTGGCTTTCCTTTTAACCCTGTTTGAGAAGTTTTTGGATTTGCATAGTAATCTGATTCTTAGAAGGTCCCACAAAGCAAAGAACAAGAACCATGTAATCCTATCAATTAATGCAGAAGAGACCTTTGACAAATACAACACCTTTTCCTGATTAAAACTCTCAACAAAATAGAAATAGAGGGGAATTTACTCAACATAGTAAAAAGTATATATGCAAACCAGAGGGCCAACACTGTTCTTACTGGAGAGATATTACAAGAATTCCATTTGAGAATAGGAACTAGGCAAAGATGCCCATTATTACCTCGCATGTTCAATATTGTATTGGATGTCTCAGTGATAGCAATAAGACAAGAGAAGGAAATAAAAGGTATCCAAATTGGCAAAGAGGAGATAAAATTATCTCTCTATGCAAGTGATATGATAGTATACTTAGAAAGCCCTAAAGATTCAGCAAGAAAATTAATTACAGGACATAGTTGACAAATTCAGCAAAGTGGCAGAATACAAGATCAACATACAAAAATCAATTGGATTTCTCTGGTAGATGATGATGATGATGACAACAACGACGAGAATACAGAACTGGATATAAGAAAAACAATTGTTTTTGTGTACTCTTCAGTCTCAACCTACCCATAGTTGACCCTCTGGAGGCTTTTCAGAGGCAGGTAATCGCACGGGAGAAGATTGTCCATCCTCCTCCTGCAGAGTAGCTTGTGGCCTCAAACTGCATGCCTTCAAGATTGCAACACAGCTTCTTGCCACTAGGCCCATCACAACAGCTAATCACAAGAGTAAATACTTTGGAGTAAGTATGACTAGAAATAACTAGGAAAAAAATCACAAAACATTACTACAAGGGAGAAGTGGAAGAATATACCCTGCTCAAAGATAGGAAGACTCAATATTGTGCAAATGACAATATTACCAAAGGCAATTTACATGTTCAATGCAATACCAGTTCAAATACCAATTCCATTCTTCAATGAGATGGAAAAGATTATCTCCAATTTTATTTGTAATGGAAAGAGACTCTGAATAAGCAAAACACTCCTTAAAAAGAGAAACAAGACAGGAGGTATATCACTTCCTGATTTCAAATCCTACTACACTACTATGGTGGTCAAGACAGTGTGGTAGTGGTACAATGACAGACACAGACAAGAAAACAAATAGACATGTGTTAGAGAGGGTGCAGTCAGAGTGCCTTTTGGAAATACTGCTAGGAGGTGCTAGTTCTTGGAGAGGAACATGATGTTGGGAAGTGTGGAAGGTTGGCAAATGGGAGGAAAACCTTCAACCAGGTGGACTGACATTGTGACGGCTGTAATGGGTCTTGTGGGTCACAAAGTAGGAGGATGGCACAGGACAGGACTGGGTTCAGATCTGTTCATAGGATTGCTATGAGTCATACTCAACTCTAAAGCACTTAACAAGAAGTCTTTCATTTAACCATTTGTTCTGCTTAGGAGCATACTTTGGGCATATTATTAGAAGGCACCAGATTCAGGGAAAGCAGTCCTCTTGAAAGACAGTGGATCAGCAAAGGAAAGAAAGACTCTCAAATGAGGTGAATTGACACACTGACTACAATAAAGAGCTTGAACACAGCAGATATTGTGAGTGGCACAGGAATAGGTAAACCTTTGATCTGTTGTGCTTAGAGTTACTAGGAGTTGGAATTGACTTGTTACCACCTGACAGAAACTTGAAGGAGAGGTAAAAAAATATCAGAAGTCTAGCTTTTACAAACTGATACACCATCCCATTATTTCTGTAAACTGTTCCTCTTCCCTCCATCATATTTATCTATGTTCAATGTCTTTAGGCTCCATAATTCACTGCAGCATTTAAAAGAAACTCACAAACTCTCAGGGAAATGGCTCGTGTCATTGTGGAGACTAGCAAGCGAACCAATCTTGGTGACCAAGTGACTGTAGAGCTGCTGGATCAGCCCAGTTTCCATGGCTGCAGGATTGTTAAGCATTGGCTCAAGTGGCTTTAGATAGTTGTTGTTGGAGAAATTGGATCAGGTCCAACACAGGTTCCAGAGTGAAAAAAAAAACCACAGCATTCTAAGACCATTCTCATATAAAGGATCTCAGGGCTATCAACAATACCTCAAAGGAACTAATGGTGACAAGTTGGGTTATTCCTTCTAGGAAGGGGAGCATTTGAGGCATATCCTACACTAATACACTTCATTAACACAATACATAACTCTCTCTAAAATATATTTGATTCAATAGCATATAACAATAACAAAATGGAATTATAAGATAAAGAGGCTAAAATTTAAAATAATCACAAAATGAAAGATTATGATTTCTATGCCATATTTCTTAATTCACTGTGCTGAAACTGTCATCAAGTCAATTCCAATTCATAGTGATCCTAGTACACAAAGAAATAATGCACAGTTAGGGTTTGTAAAAGCAGTGGGTGTGGCATTGATCCCTATGAATCTGACCTCCACTAATTCCACAAGGAGGAACTCTCCCAATCCATAGAATTTATTAGACAAAAGATATTTCTGTGAGGCCTCCTATCAAGTCTAATACCAACTCTCCATTATTGTGTTCTCACTGCTCTACTACTGAGTCTGTCAACCCATCATAATAGTTATGCTGAACTCACATTCAGCATTCACAATTATGGGGCTTATTAGAAAAGTGGGCAGGCTACAATTCAGGGTAGAAACACAATACAATTCCACAATCAGGACAGTTTCTCAAATGTGTTCACAGGCCCTTTGGCCTTCAGCCTTGGCTTTCGGACAATATCACACAAGTCTGACAGTGTTACCAATTATTGAATTTCTTTTCTTCTCCTGTATCTCACAGTTTAAGAACGTTGTTGTTGTTGTTGTTGTTAGGTGCCACAGAGTCAAGTACAACTCCTAGCAATGCTGTAAACAAAAGATCTGAACAGAGAGCCTTGTCCTGTGTCATCCTCACATTTCCTGACACACAAGAACCCATTACAGCACTCAATATGACAATCTACCTGGTTGAGGGTTTTCTTCTTTGCTGACCCTCAACCCTTCCCAATATCATGTCCTTCTCCAAGGAATAGCACCTCCTAGCCATATGTCTAAAATATGTGAGGTGAAGCTTCTTCATTCTTACCTCCAAAGGGCACTCAAGCTGCACCATCTCCAAGACATATCTATTCATTCTCTTGGTCACCCATGGGATGTATAGTGCTCTTTTCTAATCCCGAAGCTCAGAGGCATCAATTCTTTTTCTGTCATCCTTATTCATTGTCCAGGTCTCAGATGAATAGTCAGTAATCAGAAAGACTATGGCCTGAATCAAACACACCTTAGTCCTCAAACTGACATCCTTACTTCCCAATAATTTGGAGAGGTCCCTAACTGCAGATTTTCCCAGTGAAATATGTCTCCTTATTTCTTGACTGCTGATTCAAGAACTATATATAGAAGTAATTTTTATGTGGTGACTTTCACAAAGATTTCACTGGGGAAAAAAAATTAGCCGGAAAGTTTAAGATTTACAGGACTATATAAATTGTGGGAGCTCTGGTGGCTTAGCAGTAAAAAACTGAGCTTCCAAGACAAATGCACTTCAAATTTATCAGCTACTTCATGGAGGAAATATGGGCAATCCTCATCTATCCGCCCAATATAATGCCTCTGAAAACCTGCCAGAGGGTCAGCTATGGGTTGGTTCTAACTCAATAACAACAATCTATGGATTGTGGCTTCCTTACAAGTCACAATCATGATGAGCAAAATCCTATGCATGTGTCAAAACCACTGTTCATGGTGGGAATACTTTCAATGGTCACTGGTTATGGTAAAGAAAAGTAGTGTGCACGCGCGCACACACACCCACACCCCTACGTTGGGAGGTAGAATAAGACAACTTTAAAGAAATTGAACCAAAGTGCTTTACACAGAGAACTTACTTCACTGTTAGAGCAAAAGCTTTTTAAGATTTTTAGGCAGCAAACCTTTGTCGTGTCTATGGAGCACTGACTGTTCTCATTCTTCCTATTATATTAACAGGAACTTGTTATAGTAGTGGGTTTTTTTTGTTCCAGTTCCATCAGTGGATTTTAGATGTTCAGGAAATAGATCGCATGCATATACATTTATCAGTTCCTGACTACCAACAACTAAGTACAAATTTGTCAAAGAAGAAAATGTGACACTCAACTTGAATATGTGGACGCATGTGACAATGATATGTGATTTTTGTTATCTCCTTTGGGGAAAAAAGAGTGTGGTGTCTGTGTGGGAGAAAGGTACTCCTGGAATGTGGGCAGAAAAGTTCACTAAATCAGACTGACAACCAACATCAGGTCGCAATTCTTCCTTTTTAATATTAGAATCTTTGAGGTTTTACCCGGCACTGTTCATTCACCTTAAAGTTTCCTAGTTTCTTTCAACTGAGAACAGCATTGTGTCTTTATATAGATGGATAGGATATAAGAGGAAGTTATGTGAGTCATCTTTTAAAAAATAATTAGGTTTGCTTTTGACTTTCTCTTCTCAATTACTCTAGGTAGACTATAAACAATGTGGTGATCCAACTTTTTAAAAAGTGACAAAAATAATACCTTAGGGAGTGATGAAATAGTTGTATTAGCAAACCTGGGTTCTTGAGAGAGCAAGTAAAGGAGAATTGCCCACTGATCTGGGCTGCTCACTTTCTAGATAGTTATGTGTAAGAAAAATAAAGTTCAATTCTAAGCTCTTAGTATTTTGAGGTCTCCTTTACAGTGACTTACTCTGAATCTTAACACAGTAAATAACATAATAAAGCAAAGGCAGTAGGGGACATTCAGTATTGTGAAATGAATCAGAATCTATAAAGACATGTCTAACAGAAAGCAGTAAACTTTTATAGAACAAGAATGGTGAAAGACTATTACAAGAGGAAGCCAGGAATGTATCAAATAGTCCCTGGGAGACCTGCTGTGAAGGATGCTTTCAAACACAGATGTTAGACTCAGGCACTTTTTATTTCATTTCAAAAGGTGCACCATATGTACATCTGTCTCAATAAACGATCATATTTTATAATTATAAGACTCTTAAATCATCTGTCAGAAAAATCCAGATGCCAAATAAGTCAAAACCTTCACCGTTCAAATCACTACTCAAAAATAATTTATACACCTGGGAAATCAAAGTTAATGACTCAGAAAGTATTTCTGAGTGTGCCATTTTATGCCCAAGATGGTACAAAATCTTAAGGACACAGACAACGATAAGAAAGTGTACTGACAAATAATTCATCCTGTCTGAAAATACAAAACTAACCTGCTTTGAACAATTAAAGAAAAGTTGGGTGACAGATAAGAACTAGTAGTTGTGACTGCTAGTATTTTAAAATTATTAGTATCTGTATGATGTAATGGTGAGTTAAAGAAATTATGTTCATCTCAGGAAAGATAATGTGGGCTATCTGTATACATAAGCAACTGTCTTTGTATATGTGTATGTATGTTATGTGGTTTGGAGAAATAATATCACACAAATAAATAACAATATAAGACAAGTAGTAGAAATACATAGTAAGCAAAATCCTGTGGCAGTTCTATAGTTGTTATGTGCCATCGAGTGGCTTGCTACTCAAAGAGACCCTATGTACAAGAGCTCTGAATCCTGCTCTATCCTGAGCCAACCTTGTTGTCTCTGACACACCTACCCTCATTATTCCAATCACTGAGTCAATCCATTTCATTGAGGATATTTGTCTCTTGCACTGTTCCCTTCTTGCACCCTCCTAAGCATGATCCCTCCTTGCAACATGCCCAAAGTATGTCAGACAAAACTTCAGAAACCTTGCCTCCAAGGAGAAGCCTGGTTTCACCCTCTCCAGGATGAACCTGTTTGTTCTCCTACCAGTCTGTGATATATTGAATGTTCTTCTCTAGCACCACAGCTCAAAGACTCAATTCTCCTTCTATTATCCCTAGTCATTGTCCAGCTCTCTGATGCATAGCAAGTCATTGTAAAGACCATGGCCTCAATCAGACACACCTTAGTCTCCAGACTGACGTTGTTGCTCTTCAGTACTCTGGGTATGTCTCTGACAGCAGATTTTCCCAATGCAACTCATATTTTTATTTCCTGGCTGCTAGTACCAAGAGTGTTGATTGTGGAGACAAGCAAACTAAAACTTAACAATCTCAATCTCTTCACCATCCATAATGATGCTGCCAATCAGTGGTGAGATTCTTTGTTTTCTTGATTTTGAGCTTCAATTCATACTGAAGGCTATAATCCTTGGCCTTCTAAGCAAGCACACCAGATTCTCCTGTTTTAGCAAGCAGGATTGTGTCATCTGCATAACACAGGTTGTTGATGATTCTTCCTCCAATCTGATGGCAGCCACATTCTTCCTCATAGAGCCCAGCCTCCCAGATGATCTGATCCACATAGAGATTGAAAAGTTATGGAATTCCACAGATGAAGTGATAAATTATAGGCACCAACACTGTCATTTGACGAATGAGAAAGACTTTAAAATATCTATTCATACATCTATTCAAAGTATTTTATAAAGCATCTAACATGTATTTAAAGCTTTTCTAGGTATTATAATTCTGCATATGGCCACAAAGACTCCACTACACAATACTTCAGGTTTTGCCATGTGACTTCTATGGTGAGGTACTAGAGATGCCTAAGTATATGGGAAAGCATGATCTTGCTGTTAATAACTCAGCCAACAGTGGGAATGGGTAAAGGTAGGAGCAAATTCATGATCCATGTTGTTCTGTTGTTTGATGTCATTGAGTTATCTATGACTCAAAGTGACCCTATGAACAGCATATAGATCCCTGTCTTAATCTATGCCATCTTCACAAACTCTGTCCTTCTCAAGCTCATTTTGGTAGCTGTCATATCACTCCAGGTTCTTGAAGGCCTTTTCTTTTGCTGATCCTTTACCTTTCCCAATGTAATCTCTCACTCCAGAGACTTATTCCTCCTGAAAATATGCTCAAAGTAAGTGACACAAAGTTACACCATCCTTGTCTCTAAGGAGTACCCTGATCATACTTCCTTCAAGACAGATTTGTTAGTACTTTTGATAGTACATGTCATATTCAATATTTTTAGCCAACACAATTCAAATGCATCAATTTTTCAGTCATTCTTATCCATATTCCAGATTTCAGATGCAAATATGCAATTGAAAACATCATGGATTGTATCAAGCACACCTTAGTGTTTAAATCAACATTCTTATTCTTTAGACAGATTCAAACTGTCAATGACTACCTCCTAATTGGATCCACAGTTGATATACTTGGTACAAGCAGCTAAGAGATCAAGAGATGCATTGAACTGGGAAAATCTGTAGTGATGGGCCTCTTCAAATTATTGAGGAAGAGTGTTGTTATTTTGGAGCATTATGGTGTGCCTGATTCAGACCATGGTCTTTTCAATCACTTGCTGTACATCTGAGAGCTAGACCATGAATAAGGATAACAGGAAAAAGTGAAGCCTTTGAACTGTGGTGTTAAAGAAGAGTGCTGAAGAGTCCAATATGTGACAAAAGGACAAGCAGAAAAGTCTTGGAGAAGGTGTAGCTAGAGTGCTCCTTGGAGGCAAAGATCACAAAGTTCCCTCTCATATACTTTGGATATGTTGCTAGGAGTGGCTATTCCTTGGAGAAGGACGTTATGCTTGGAAAGGTGGAGGATCTCCAAAGGAGGGGAAGACCGTTGACCAGGTGGATTGATGTGGTGACTGCTGCAATAGGCTCTTGTGTCAGGAAGTGTGAGGATAGTACAGGATAGGATGGGGTTCAGATCAATTGTTCATAGAGTTGCTATGAGTCATACGTGACTCAACAGCATTTAACAAAACCAACACTAGTACAAAAGACCCTGATACTGTACCTCCTATGTTAGATTATTTCTCACACTTTTATTTCTACAATATTACCTATTCCTTTTTGTATGGAACCTATGTGTTGAAGTCAAAGCTTTCTTGAGTTATCCTTAAAGGATAAACTGCCACCAAATTAAAAATGAAAAATATTGTTGTTAAATGTCTTGGAGTCAGTTTCAATCCCTAGCAATGCAATGTACAATAGTACAAAACACTGCCCAGTCCTATGAAATCTTCACAACCATACTAACTTCCAGTTGACTGTTGTAGCTAACTGCACCAATTCACCTCATAAACAGTCTTTTTATTCCTCACTGACACTATAATTTACCAGTAATGATATACTTCTCCAGGGACAGAATACTATTGATATCACACCCTGAGTATGTGAGAAAAAGCTTTAGTGGTCAGTTTATATGGATTCTTCCAAAGAAGACTTACAGAGATGTTTACATCTTTCACTACTTTAATAAGTAAGCTGAAAAAAAAAATTAGTAAATTGCAATGTGGAATTTTGTTCTTGGATACATAATTACATTGGCCCTTCCCTCTCTCAAAGATCAATCCAGTTGTGTTCCTTCCATGTCTGATACATAACAATTTAACAATCATATTTTTACCTGATAGAGCTCTGGTAGCTTAGCGGTAAGAAACTGCGTTACTAACCCAAAAGGTACAAGGTTCAGATTCACTAGCTGTGATACCAGGGAAAGATGGGGCGTCTCCTCTGGTGCAATTTACTGCCTCTGAAAATCCTCTGAATGGGTCAGCTATGGGTTAGTTCCAACTTAACAGTATACAATAATAATATTTTCATTTGACTATGCACTTAGGGTTTAATAGTTTACATTCCTAGGCAAAAGTTTGGTTTTCCTCTTCTTAGAAATACAAGGCCTTTCTCTCGGAGAATAATTCCAATGAGTAAAATAATTTTTTACGTTATACAGTCTTTCTTTTCTTTTTAGTTCAATGAGGCTTATGTATTATAAACAGGTGCTGATTGACACAATTAACCGACTCATGTGATCAATCAAAATTTTAGAGATTCAAGTTTATCCTTAGATGTCTTAAAAGAAAGTCCTGGTGGTGACCAGTTACTGAAAATTCCATGGATCGTAGTTTTTCTTTAACCTAAAGGGCTTTCATGAGTTGAATTCAACTCCACTAATAACTCACTTTTATCTATTATAATCAAGAGGTGGTAGATGTCATGTGAAAGTCATGATAGCATTATAAAGACTCAAACAAATGGAACAAGCAGAATACAATAAAAAAGAATGTTCATATATTGTGAAAAATGCACCTAATGTCACTGAAAATATTGATAGAAATTGTGAAGTCAGAAAGCAATTTGCTGTGTAAACATGTAATGAAACTACAAATAGGATAGTCTTTCCCCCAGCTCTTTGATTCTTGTTGATTTCTCCAATTCTTAAACCTTGACCACGTATGTAACCACATATTTTATAAAAATATTTCAGATAACACTGTCCTAACAGTTATCAAGATGAAATTTGTAAAAGGAGTGAGGTCACATGAGAGTAGCCATGTCTGACCTCTACTAAGTCCATCAAATGGAATAGTCCCCATCAACAACTTCAATAGCATACAATTAATTCCCATGAGATCAAACATAGCCTTAGAGTCCCCACACTTACTTCTATCAATTCTAACATCAATCATCCCTCCTATGACTCTCACTACTCTATTACTTTGTCCACTAAACTTTTGCAATGGCCACATAAAAATCACAGAACCATATTCATGAGTATGGGGTGTATTAGGAAAGTTAACAGAAGCAATACTTCAGTCAAGACAGTTTCTCAGGTATCTTTGCAACCCCTCATCCTTTAGTCTTCTAGCTTCAGGCTGCTGTTAAAAGCTTTATTCAGGCGAGCTCTGGTGGCCTAGTGGCAGGAAACTGCACTGCAATCCCAGAGGTGCACAGTTCAAATCCACCAGATGCTCTGCTGAAGAAGGAGGAACAATCGCCCCCTGTACCAGTCGGATCCAATTTGATGGTACACACATAAAATAAATAAATTTTTTAAAAAAAGCTTTATTCAATTTGCCAGTTAGATTATCTCTCACCACCTCACACCAACCCAGTCTTCCAGCACGGTTGGGTGAAGGCTTTCAGCTCAGACTCAATGAGATGTCAGTCCTTGGCCATCTCTATCTCACATCAATCTTTGGTTCTCCACTGCTGCTGAAATGTCTCAATTTTGCTCTGTCTCCTCTCATAGGAACCGCAGCCCCAGAGAACATACACTGCATTCTCTGCATCTTTCTTGATAGTGCAAAATTTCCCCCCCTGCATCTAAATCTGTTCCATTTAAGCCTGTCCATATGGCAACTCTAAACAATCCCATTGTGGTGTCAAGGGTTTAATTGTTCAAAATGGCTTTCCTAGGCATTGCATCTGACTTTGTTATGTGTATTGGTGGGAGAATATGAATAGGTTGTGGTACTCTCATGACCAGCAAAGAAGCAGATAATGAAGATTGTATGTCTTTCAGGGCTGAAGATTCCTGACACACTCAGATTGGTATACAGAAACAGCAGTAGCATCTGAAGCAGAAACCAGAGACATGGCATGATGCAGAGCTGATCTTAGTGCTGCTACCCCACAGAACCAGAGCTGAGAGCTGGAGGACTGTGTGAAGAGTCATAATTGGCAGGACTAGGAGGTTTGTCTAAACACTGACCTAAAGCTGCAAGGCTGAAGAAGATGTCCCAACTGAGTGAGTACATTCTGCATCTAACTTCAATTGTAACCTGTTAAATTCTCCAATAAATCTCATTATTGTGAGTGTGGTTCTATGAGGTCTGCAAGTATTACAATGGATTTTGGACCCAGTAAAGCAGTAAGATTGGTGTTTTAATTAGTAGAAAAAAGTGTAGGAGTGTAGGGTCATATCTGACCTCATTGAAACTAGTTTTGTGTAATGGATGTTGTTGATGGGAGCAGTATCCCATTGTGGAATAACAGAGGTGTGACTCTTGCTGCTTTTATGCCCATCATTAGTAATTTACATACCTCATTTGCATGTTCACAAGCATTTATGTGGTGAAAGTAAAAAATCAATGGCGTAGGAAAGCCATCTTGAAAAAGTAGTTTACACCACAAAATCGTACTAACAATCCCGAGCAAAAGGCATAAAAATAAAAATGAAAGTCTGTTGCAAATGTTAGAAGTTTCACTCTTCTCTATTGCAATCCAACCTTTTTTTCAAATCAAGAAAAATTGGACAACTAGAAATTATGCATATGACAAGTAACATCCTTAAACAGGACAAGCATTTAAAAGGGAATTGAGAGAAGGGGAGGAAGGAAAATGTGCATGAATGAATGAATGGAAATCAATTTCTTTGTGAACCTTGTTGCTGTGGTTGTTGATTGCCATCAAGAATGACTCATTGGGACCCTATGTACAAAAGACTTAAAGCCTTTTTGTAATTGTCATCTTGTGAACCTTAATTAACATTTTTTAAAAAAAGGTTTTAAAGTAATATGTGGCATTTCAAAAACTGAGGTGAGTTGGTTGTGGGTTGTTTTCTTTTAATGCCTTACTCAGAAGGCTATGTGCTAAATGTTGTTATGTCCCATTGACTTGCCTGTGACCCATCATGACCCTATTTACAGCAGCTCAGAACCATGCCGTCCTGAGCCAATCTCATTAATTCTGACACACCAATCCCCATTGCCGGAGCTACTCTATCAGTCCATCTCATCTGGGTCTCCCTCTGTTGTGCTGTCCCTCCATAATTCCAAGAATGATCAAAGTATGTGAAACACAAATTCAAAATCCTAGTCTCCAAATTTTTTCCAAGGAGAAACTTATTTTCACCCTCTCCAAGACAGACCTATTTGTTTTCTTGGCAGTCCATGGTATATTCAAGACTCTTCTTCAGCACCTAATTCAAAGGAATCGGTTCTTCTGTCATCTTTAGTCATCGGCCAGCTCTCTGACTCATAGTAAGTAATTGAAAACACCATGGCCTGAATTAGGTGCACATTAGTCTCTAGAGTGACATCCTTGCTTTTCAGCACTCTGGAGAGGTCTCTGACAGCAAATTTTCCCAGTGAAATTAGTCTTTTGCTTTACTGAATGTTGGTGCCAAGACTGTTGATTATGGATCCAAACAAGTTGTAATTGTTAACAACCTCAATCTCTTCTCCATCTATCATGGTGCTGCTAATTGGCCCAATGGTGAGAATCTTTGTCTTCTTGATGTTAAGTCTCAATCCATAATGAAGACTACAGTCCTTGACCTTCTGCAGCAAACACTTCAGGTCTTCTTCAGTCTCAGCAAGCAAGGTTGTGTCATCTGCATAACGTAGGTTGTTGATGAGTCTACCTCCAATACTGATGACACATTCCTCCTCATAAATCCCTGCTTCCCAAATGATCTCTTCTGCATACAGATTGAAAAGTATGGAGACAGGATGAATCCCTAACACACTCCTTTTCTGATTTTGACCCATACAGTGATTCCCTGCTGTGTCCTAAGGACTGCTTCTTGGTCCAAGCATAGGTTTTGCATAAGAACAATCAAGTGTTCTGGGATTCCCATTTTCCCCAAGATTAGCCACCATTAGTTTGATCCACATAGACGTCGTCTTTTTTTTTTTTTAAATATGGAATGCTTTACGAATTTGAGTGTCATCCTTATGCAGGGGCAATGCTAATCTTCTCTGTATAATTTTAATTTTAGTACATGTGCTGCTGAAGTGGGCACCACACAGTCTTCTTGCCACTAGGCCACCAGAGATCTCTTTTTTTTTGGTGATAAATGAGCAAATTCTATTCAGTGCATCAAAATTACATGTTCTTACTTTATATAAGAACATTGCAAAATTGTATGGCAGTTAGAAATTATAATAACATTTGTAGTAATGATAATAATGTTGTTTGTGGTTATTGTTGTATACCATTGTGTTTGAACAAACTCATAGCTGAACCTCCAGCTCATTTTCAGAGGCAGTAATTTACATGAAAGGAGATTACCCATCCTTCTACTGAGGAGCAACTGATGGATTTGAAACACACACCTTTGGGATTGCAACGTAACATCTTCCAATAGACAACTAGTTTTCCCTAATAACAACAATTTTAAAAAATCAAATTTTGCATCAGCTGATGTTCTTCAATTTGAATTAAATTAATAAAACTTTAGTATCACTTAGTAGTTACTTAAATTACATAAACAATATCCATAACATTTAGTATGGATTTAGTGGTTCCAGACATGGAAAACTTGTCCATTTTTACAACAGCAGATTGCTGACCATATGAGTAAGTTATTCATGCATAGTTTCTAAAGATAAGTGTGCCATTGAAGGCCATCATCTTCCTAATGTCTGAACTGCCATCCATACCCTGCTTTCTTGGTGTTACATGCATCCTAGAGGTCCACTTCAATTCCAGACATGCACATTCATGATAAATTGTACCCTTATTGGTGGAAGATCTATTAACAATCTGCGTTATGCAGATGACACAACCCTGCTTGAAACTGAGGAGGACCTCATGCACTTGCTGCAAAGGGTCAAGGACTGCAGCCTTCAGTATGGACTAAGGCTCAATGTCAAGAAGACAAAGATTCTCGCCACTGGACCAATTGGCAGCGTCAGGATGGATGACGAAGAGATTGAGAGTGTTCACAGCTTCAGTTTGCTCGGCTCCACAGTCAACACTCTTGGTACCAGCAGTCAGGAAATCAAAAAGCGTATCGCGATGGGAAAGTCTGCTGTTAGGGACCTCTCAAACGTACTCAGGAGCAACAGTGTCTCTCTGGAGACTAAGGTGCGCCTGATACAGGCCATGGTCTTTGCAATCGCTTGTTATGCATCAGAGAGTTGGACAATGACTAGGGAGGACAGAAAGAGAGTGGATGCTTTTGAGCTGTGGTGCTGGAGAAGGGTACTGAATATACCATGGACTGCCAGGAAAACAAACAGATTCATCTTGGAGAGGATTAAACCAAGCTACTCCTTGGAGGCAAGGATTCTGGAGCTTCGTCTGACATACTTTGGACATGTTGCCAGGAGGGACGGGTCCTTGGAGAGGGACATCATGCTTGGGAGGGTGGAGGGACAGCGCAGGAGGGGAAGACCCTCTATGAGATGGATTGATTCAGTGACTGGGGTAATCGGGATGGGTGTGTCAGAGGCGGTGCGGTTGGTGCAGGATAGAGCAGGGTTTAGGGCTGTTGTGCATAGGGTCGCTATGAGTCGGAAACGACTCGATGGCACATAACAACAACAACAACAACATATCCTAACATGGTCTCAAATCCCAAACATTCAGGTAGAGTTACAGGAAAGGTAGTCAGGATTTGCTTTATTGTTTTTTCCACCTTGTATTCTTCTCTACTTTTTCTATGAATGTTTTTCCTATTACCTTCCAAAAGTTGACTTCTAGCGTCACTAGGATTTTTATTCTCATTCATAACCAAAGCCAATTCCTAAAGAATGATCATATCATATATTTAAGCTAACAATTATTACAAACCATATACCATAAATATTAGACACAATCATACGGTCTTGAATTTAGTTTGCACAATAGTAATTAAGAAGAGGAAAATGCTCCAAATCACTGGCAATGAGATGCAAATCAAAACCATAATGAGATACCATCTCACTCCAGTAGCTGTGGCAAGGTTTAGCAGGACAGCAAGTAATAAATGCTGGAGAGGATGTGGTGAATTATGAACTTTTATACTTTGTGGGTGGGGTTATAAAATGGTACTACCATTCCGGAAAGCAGTTTGGCACTTCCTCAAAACGCTGAACATCGAAATTCCATAGTACTCAGGTATTCCACTACTTGGAATATACCCTGAGAAAATTAAAGCAAAGGCACAAATAGAGACTTGTACAACAATTTCGTAGCATCACAAAAACATGGAAATAGCCCAGATGTTCAACCTCAATCAAACGGATTGAGAAATTATAGTAAATTCACACAATGGAATACTATGCAACATGCAGGAGCAATGATTTTGGAAATTACTAACTAACTTGGGAGAGACTGGAGAACATTATGCTGAGTGAACTAACTCAGTCCCATAAAGATAAATCCTGTATAAAACCACTATTTTAGGATGAGTATAAGGATCCAAGTGTGGGAGGGTGGAAGAAGGGGGTGAGGATGGGTGGCAGGGGGAGAGTGCAGGATGTTAATCGTACAATTTGTTGAGTTAGGGTGGGGGGATATGAAGGGAAATGGGAAAGTTCCTGTGTGAAAAACAGTGTATTTGTGCTTTGTAAATAAACTAGTATAATAATCAAAGAAAAAATTAGCAGATGAAAATGGTAAAGCAAAATGACATCTCAAGCAAAAGGAGTTGTTGTTGTTGTTGGTGTTGTTATGTGCTGTCCAGTTGCTCACGACTCACAACGAGGCTATTTACAATAGCCCTAAATACTTCTCTATCCTATGCCAATCTTATTGTCTCTATACACCTACCACCATTACCCCAGTCACTGAATCAATTTATCTCATCAAGGGTCTTCCTTTCTTGCGCTGTCTCTCCACCTTCCTAAGCATGACATCCCTCTCCAAGGACTGATGGTTGACCATATGAGTAAGTCATTCATACATGCCCAAAGTATCTAACACAGTGCTTCAGAGTCCTTAACTCCAAGGAATAGTCTGCTTTTACCTTCTCTAGGATGAACCTGTTCATTCTTTTAGCAGTTCATGGTCCAACTCTGCAGCTCAAAGGCATCAATTCTCTTTCTATCATCCCTAGTAATTGTCCAGCTCTCTGGTGCATAGCAAGTGATTGCAAAGACCATGGCCTGTATGAGGCACACCTTAGTTTCCAGAGTGATATCATTTCTCTTCAGTACTATGGAAAAGTCTCTGACAGCAGACTTTCCCAATGTGATACTTATTATTTCTTTTTTTTTTTAATCCCTGGCTGTTGGTGCCAAGAGTGTTGACTGGAGCCAAGCAAACCAAACCTGTTTACAATCTCAATCTCTTCACCACCCATCACAATGCTGTCAATCGGCCTGGTGGTGAGGAACTTTATTTTCTTGATACTGGGCTTCAATTCATATTGAAGGCTGCAGTCCTTGACCTTCTGTAGCAAGCCCTCAGGTTCTCCTTTGTTTCAGCAAGCAGGGTTGTGTCATCTGCATAATGCAGATTATTGGTGAGTCTTCTAATCCCAATGTCACATTTCTCCTCATTGAGTCTAGCCTCCCAGATAATGTATTCTGCATGTAGATTGAAAAGGTATGGAGAAAGGTCACTTCCCAATTTTGAACCATGCAGTATTCCTTTGTTTTGTTCTGATGACTGCCTCATAGTCCAAGTATATGTTGTGCAATTCTTTGGGGATAAGCCCAGGAGGCAGAATGTGGTGTGGTAGGGAAGAGGAGGAATAGGAGGAGAAGTAAGGTACATGAGGCGGGGACTCAGATTCCTGCCCACCAAATAGTTACCAGTCTCTCAGAAGTAAAAGGAGTAGCACTAGCTAAATCATAATGATTTAAGTGCAAACACCACCCTCCTTTATGCACACACATAGAGAGAGTACTGAGAGTATTACCAGGTGATTAACTTTTGCTCAGAGCCTTCTATAGAAACATGACATCTGGCTCCAAATTCCATCTAGCTTTGGCTAGGATAGCCCTTCCAGTACTCTTTATCAGGAAACCATTTCATCCTGATAATGGCAACTTCTTCTAGTAAGATACATATTAGATCCACAGGGGACTTAGAAAAGCCAATTTCAGGACCATTCTTTACCAGGAAGTTCTGGTGTTATGGTCAGCAAGGAGTCGTACTGCTGATTCCAAGATGGTGCCTTTATGGTGGTTTGAATCCAGTAACAGGAGAAAGATAGACAATCTTTTTCTATGAGAGCCACAGCCTCTAAAACCAACTGGAGGGTCTGTTATGAGTCAGTTACAACTCAACAGCAAAACAAAAATGGGTATTAAAGGTAATCTTAATTTAAAATGACTGTACATTACCTATATATGAGGCCACCTGAAATCAGCTGTCTCTTGGATTTCTAATGGGATAATAGATACCTTTTTTCAATTTTGCTAGTAATCTCTATTTTGTCATGTACTAGAATGTTCTTTAGTAGTGTGGAAGTGAGGATGGTAATACCTCTTTTTTTCAATTAAAAAAAATAATCCCAAAACAAGAACAAAAACAAACAAAAAACCAAAAAACAAAACAAGCTCCCGAAAAGAGATATCATGCTTGTTAAAGTTGTTGTTAGGTGTCATCTCATCCTCCTAATCTCCACCATGCTCAAATTATTGTTGCTTTTTTCAGTCCATCTCAAGAAGGTTCTTTTCTCTTGGGGTGACCCCTCACTTTTCCAAGCATGATGTCTCTTTCTTTCTAGAACTGGCTGCCTCCTCCTGAGAGCCAGCAACAACAACAACGACGACAAAGAGCCTAAGCAAAAGGAATTTTCATAGTGGCTGCAACAATGGGCTCAAACATAGCAGCAATTGTGAAGATGGCAGAGCTGTTGCTGTTGGGTTGTCAGGTTGACCACAACTCATAGAGACCTTATGAGCAACACAGCTGCACCTTGTCCTAGCCTGTGCCGTCTTGATGATTGCTCTCTGTTCAAGCCCAGTGTGGTAGTCACCATACCAGTCATCTCATTGAGAGTCGTCTTCTCCTTTGCTGACCCTCTACCTTTCTCAGCCCAATATTGCTTTAAAGGGACTGGTTTCTCCTGAAAACATACCCAGCGTAAGTGAAATGTGGTTTCACTATCCTTGCCTCCACAAGTATTCTAGTTACATTTCCTTCAAGATAAATTTGTTCTTTTGGAAGTCTGTTAGACATTCTTCACTTTTCCCAAACACCACATTCAAAGGCATTTTTTTTTTCTTCTGTTAGCATTACTTATTGCCCAACTTTTAGATACATAGTAGAAAACTGGAAATACTACAGCTTGAAGAGGCACACCTCAGACCTTAATGGAACATTCTTGTTCTTGAGAACTTTGGAAGAGTACTTAGTAACAGATTTCTCCAATACAACATCTTTTAGTTTCTTGAGTGCTGTTACCTTAGGTGTTGAATATTAGGTCTTACATCCCAGTAAAATAAAGTAATTGACAACTTCAACTTTTTTTTCCATCTGTCATGGTGGCGTCTGTTTTGTTGTGTAGGTTTATGATGTAAACAGAATTCTAGCAAGGTTTTTGTTTTTTGTTTTGTTTTTTTTTAATACTGGGGTATTGAGGTGTGGAGTACATTAACAATTTAACATAAATGTAATTCTAAAGATATAAAAATAAGGATAATCCAAACCTTAACAATAAATCAATCACTAATAGCCAAACAATTGTATCTCCCATTAACTATAATGATAGCCAGCATACAATAGAAGTAAATCGCTCACCACTGTGGACCCAGCTCATTGCAATATTCAGGGGTCTTGTGGGAAGCAAGAGATGTCAAACAGCAAGATATCTTATCACCTGATGCCTCTGGTTTGCAGACTTGAGAGTTCAGTTTAAACGTCATTATTCCCAGCATCAGTCTGCACAGGGAGTAACCAATCAGAACCTATCAAAGTAGGATATAACCAATTAGAGTATCTCAAAGTTGAGTCTAACCAATCAAAACTTCTCAAAGTCAGGTGTTTTCAGTCATGGTAAAGAACTTCAGGGTGTAACCAATAAGTTTTGAGGCATTCTGTCTTAGATTAGCATCTGCTGTCTTGTTTCAGGGCAATCAGAACAAAGATGTTCCATTGTAGATTACCATGTTACTTTACAAATTTTCCCTTTAGCCTTATCTATTTAATATACATTTGTTCACTAACTTTTAACATTCAACCTTGGCCTTACAAACTTCATTTTGCATTTTTAGCAGTATGGACTTAACAGATAGTGATATGCTTTTATTGGCCTAGTGGTGAGGATTTTTGTTTTCTTGATGTTGAGCTGTAACCCATATTGAAGGTTTTTGATCTTCTGCAGTAAAATCTTTACACTTTCTTTACTTTGAACAAGCTAGGTTGTGTCACTTACATAATGAAGGTTGTTGATAAGTCTTCTTCCAATCCTGATACCACTTTCTTCTTCATATAGTTCAGTTTCTCAGATTGTTTGCTCAGCTTGTAGACTGAACAGATGACGAAAAAGGACAAAACCCTGAAACACACATTGCCTGATTTTACACCAATCTGTGTTCCCGTGTTCTGTTCAGACAACTGCTTATAGATCTACATAGAGGTCTCACGTGAGCACAATTAAATGTTCTAGGATTGCCATTCTTCTAAATTTTATACATAATTTGTTATGATATTCCTAATCAAATGTCTAGTATTCTCCAATTTCAGCTTAAATCTGCCTGATATCAGCAATGATATCCTTTATGGTAGAGCCTTTTCTGAATCCAACATGAGCTTCTGGAAGCTCCCTACCAATGGACTGTCTCAGTAAGGTTTTTTAAGTCTTCAGCAAGTTTTTACTTACATGTGATGTTAATGATATTGTTCAGTAATTTCCACATTCTGTTGAATCACATTTTTTGAGGAACAGAAGCAATCATGAATCTCTTCCACTCATCTGACCAGATAGCTCTGTCTTCTACACTTGTTAACAAAAACTGGTGAGCATGTCAGAGTTACATCTGTGTCCTGATAAATTTCAACTGCTATTTCATCAATTCTTGGGACCTTATTTTTCGTCATTTCCTTTAGTACGACTTGTACTTCTTCCTTCAGTACTATTGGTTCTCAATTATATACTTCTCGAAGTGGCTCTATGTTACCCAATTATTTTTGGTACAGTGACTGTGCATTCTATCCTCTTTTGATGATTTTTTTGTGTCATTCAATAGCATCCCCATTGAATTAGAAATGAGGCTTAATTTTGTACAATGAATAGTTTTTTCATTGTAAATATTAAAATAATAAATGGTGATTATACATATAGATGTCACCTTATGGTCTGCATTAAAATTAAATTGACTATAGCTCTGGAATTGAAGCTCAACATCAAGAAAACAAAGATTGTCATCACTAGGACAATTGGCAACATCATAATAGATGGTGAAGAGATTGAGATTGCAAACAGTTTTAGTTTGCTTGGCTCCACAATCAATACTCTTGGTACTAGCAGCCAGGAAATCAAGAGATGAATTGCATTCGGAAAGTCAGCTGTCAGGAACCTCTCCAGAATACTGAAGAGCCATGACGTCAGGCTGGAGACTAAGGGGGTGCCTGATCCAGATCACAGTCTTCACAATTGTGTGCTATGTATCAGAGAGCTGGACAATGACTAGATCCCATAGAGAATTGGTGCCTTTGAGCTGTGATGCTGGAGAAAAGTGTGGAATATACCGTGGACTGCTAGGAGAACAAATAGGTTTGTCCAGGAGAGGGTGAAACCAGGATGTTCCTTGGAGGCAAGGATTCTGAAGCTTTGTCAGCATGCTTTGGGCATGTTGCAAGGAGGTACCAGTCCTTCGAGAAGGACATAATGGTTGGGAGAATGGATGGATCGAGCCAGAGAGGAAGACCCTTGATGAGATGGATCAATTCAGTGATTGAGGTAACGAGAGTAGGTGTGTCAGAGACAGTAAGGTTGCCACAGGATACAATAGGGTTTAGGGCTCTTGTGCACAGGGTCTCTATGAGTCATAAGTGACTCAATGACACATAAAACCAACACCACAACATAGCTCTAGAAAGAGACTTTGTAGAGGCCCAATATAAGTAATCAAAGCCAGGGCAAAGACTATCTGTGGAATAGAATATAAACTTCTCCCATGCAGGTTCAAAGTGATGTTGAAGAAAATGAAAACAAGTCCTCTTGAAACAAAATATGACCTTGAGTGTACCCCAATTCAATTTAAAAAAAATAGTTAAAATAGATTTGGCATATTGAAAACTAATGATAAAACCAGCCCAGTTGTGGGATGCCATCAAGGACATTATCAATGATGAAAACAAAGACGACCGCAAAAACAAGAAAGAAAATGAAAGACCTTATTGATGTCAGAACAAACTCTGAAACTTGTATTAGAATGAAAAATGTCAAAACAAGGAGAAAGATTGCTAACATAAGAGAGTCTGAAAAGATTTCAAAAGAGCTTGAGAAGAAAAGGTATTATAATGAAATATGTACAGACTTGGAGTTAGAAAAGCAAAAAGAAAGATCACATTCAGCATTTATTAAAGTAAAAGAACTGAAGAATAAAGTCTTGAATTGCAGTACTGAAGGATTCAATGGATGGCGTAGTCTGGGCGGCAATTCTATTTTACAGGGGGTCACCATGAGTAAGAACAAACTTGATATTAACAAAGTATTTGCTAATGTTTAAGATCTGAGAAAGGAAAATGTGGACCAATGACTTTAATCATGGCCCTCTTCTCTTCTTCTTTTCGCGTATCTCTATGACTAATCTTTATAAGGAATAAAATTCCGCAATAAAATATAGCAAACTTATGAGAAAGTCTGAAATTATTTCTCCAAAATGAGTTGTTTATTTGTGAATCTAGGGAACATAAAAGATGAGAAACTCCTTTTTTTGTGTGTGTAAAGTAGTTAATAATCTGAATTTTCATAATAGAGAGGGACACTCACTCTATCATGATGGTGGCCTAGTGGTGAGAAGCTGTGCTGCAATAAAAAAAAAAAAGGACACAGTTTGAACCCACCAGCTTTTCCATGGGAGAAGGATGGACAATCTCCTCCCTGGTAATTTATTGCCTCAGAAAACCCACTGGAGTGTCAGCTATGACTCAATTCCAACTAGATGGTACACACAGCAACAATAACATCATGATAGAAGAAAATTGCCAGCACTAACCACAACCCAAGTATCCTTTCGATTTTATATATATATATATTGTTGTGTTTCAGACATGTATAATGGTTTTGCACTCTGAAAGACCAAATAAAAAGGAAAAAATCAATAATTTTCAGAATATATTTGCACTGTTGCAAATGTTCAGCTTAAACTATCTGCAGAACCTTTAAGAAAGTCAGTACCTCATGCTCATCCTAACAAAATTATATCATCTCTCTAAGCAATACTTTTTTTCATTCAACTTCTTACAAGAAATCATCTGGAACTTCCCCATATTTTGAAAAGTACTCTAGCTGTCTTGGAAACTATGAAAAGAATTTGGTATATTGGATCATAATTTTCTTTTTTTAAATTTTTTTTGGGATCATAATTTTTAATTATCATTGGTCACTGGTCACAATACCACTCCTAGTTTGTTATTGTTCTGTGAAATCAAGTCATAACTGACCCATAGCTGACTCTCCATCGGGTTTTCAGAGACAGTAAATTACACAGAAGGAGATTGTCCCGTCTTCTTCCAGGGGGCAGTTGGAAAATTTGAACCACTTGCCTTTGAGATTGAAACTTCTTGACATTAGGCCACTTTTTACCAATTTACCAATACCAGGGAGCCCTGGTGACCTAGAGGGGAAGGAATTGTGCTGCCAATAGAAAGGCACACTGTTCAAATCCACCTTCTCCTCCATGGGAGGAAGACGACTCCCACTGATCAATTTTACAGCCTCTAAAACATTCTAGAGCATGAGCTATGAGTAGGTTCCAACTCAATGGTAAATAACAACAATTACCTCTCCATTCCAGTATTACAAATAAATATAATTGGAGAACAGAAACATACAGGTTCTAAACCCCAAATTAATTAATTGAAGGATGATAGGAAAGAGAATGAAAATGAGAATCACAACCAAAAGCCAAATGTCTCATAAAAAGATAAAAAGAAGGCAGACATAGGCTCAAATATAAGAGTAAAACTCAATAAAATGTACCTCTAACCAAACCCACTGCCGTAAAATTAAGCCTGATTCATAGTTACCCTCCTGTGCTTCATTGACTTATGTAAAGGCATTTATTTGACTGTGTATCACAACAAGTTATGGTTAAACTTGAGAAGAATGGGAATCTCAGAACACATGATTGTGTTTATGCAAAACCTATACTTGGACCAGGAGGCACTTATCAGAAGAGAATAAGGAAACACTGCCATGGTTCAAAATCAGGAAAGGTGTATGTTAGGGATGCATTCAATCTCCATACTTTTTCACTCTACATGTGGAACAGATCATTTGGGAGGCTAGAATTTATGAGAACGAATGTGACCCAAAGACCAGAGCATCCTGTGTAACTAAAGGTGGGATTACTACTGGGGCTATAATACCTTAGAGTGGGGAGCAAATGGATATAGAATCATATAGTACACTGTAAAGGAATCTTGTTTAATTGCCAGGAATGTCAGTGGAGCCTGTAAGTTGTCTTTGGCTCAAAAGATTTCAAGCTATAGAGGAGCTGCTCAAATAAAATTTAAAGGAAACCGTGTTTAAGCTGCAGTGCTGGAGTCAGAAATACAAAATGACTGGTGAGAAATCTCTAGATGGTCTTGATTTATAAAACAAACAAATAAAAAAAAAACAACCAAACAATAAACAACAACAGCAACAAAAAAGCCCACCCTAAAATAATTTCTGTTGAGTAAGAACAGACAAAAATCTATTTATGTAAAATAAGAAAGAAAAAAGCCCAAGTTTCAGTTGACATGAAAATAAGACAGGTACTACTTATCTAGTCATTTTCTAATTTGCATATCTTAAATACAATAAGCCATTAAATTTTGAAGTGAAGAGAGTCTGTGTAAATTTTCTAATGGCATCAATAAGTACTTGACATACATTAGATTAGCAGGAATTTAGTGACTTTTTAAAAAACTGTATTGTATTTGGTTGAGAGTTTCAGACCAAATTAATTTTACATTCAACAATTTATATATATTTTCCATTTTGAAGGTTTATTTTCCATTTAAAAGTTCCTCATATAGGTTAAAGTAGTGTTTTCATGAGTCTTAATCTCAGGATTTTATCTGAGATTGTAAATTATCTATTTAAAGATTCCTTTTAGTCTTTATTTTTTGTTGTTGTCGATGCTATCATTCTTAAAAAAATACTAGTTTATTTACAAAGTTCTTATACATTATTTTTAACACTGTGTCTTTCCCATTTCCTTCACACATCCTGCCTCTATCCATCAAATTGTACAAGACTATGATTAACCACTGTCCACGTCCGGCCCTTTCTCACCGCTCTGTTCCCACCCCCCTTGGAACCTCATAAACATTCTACAATAATGGTTTTAAACAGTATTTGTCCTTATGGATAAATAAGTTAGTTACTTACTGAGTTAGTTCATCCAGCATAATGCTCTCCAATCTTTATACACAATCATTGTTCCTGCATGCTGTCAGTATTCCATTGTGTGAATGTACCATAGTTTCTCAATCCATTCTATTGTGGTTGGACAGTTGGGCTGTTTTCATGTTGGAATGATGAGTAATGCTGCTATGAACATTAGTGTACAAGTCTCTGTTTGTGCCTCAGTTCTCATTATCTCTGGGTATATTCCAAGCAATGGTATATACAACTGGGCCATATGGAATTTCTATTTTCAGCTTTCTGAGGATATGCCAAACTGCCTTCCAGAATGTTTGTATCATTTTACAATCCCATCAACAGTGTATAAGAGTTCCTATCTTGCTACACCCTCTCCAACATTTATCATTTGCTGTCGTCTTACACTTAGCAACTGCTACTGGATGGAGATGGTATCTCATCATGGTTTTGATTTGCATCTCTCTTAAGTGGGATTTATAACTGGTATGTAAAGATGGTTCAACATAAGAAAAACAATCAGTGTAATTCACCACATTAACAAAGCAAATAACAAGAATCATATGATCTTTGCAATTGATAGAGAAAAGGCATTTGATAAAATCCAACACCTGTTCCTGATAAAGACCCTCAGCAACATTGGAAGGGAATTTCCTCAAAAGAGTGAATAGTATATATGCAAAACCAAGAATCAATAACATTATCAATGGAGAAAAACTGAAAGCATTTTCTTTGTGAACAGGAACCAGGCAAAGATGTCCAAAGTTTCCAGTTATATTTAATATTGTTGTAGCTGATGTTAGATGGATCTTAGCTGAAAGCAG
>NW_006399828.1:2697852-2728656 GCF_000299155.1 Elephantulus edwardii
AGGAGGGGAAGACCCTCTATGAGGTGGATTGATTCAGTGTCTGGGGTAATTGGGATGGGTGTGTCAGAGGCAATGTGATTGGCACGGGATACAGCACAGTTTAGGGCTGTTGTACGTAGGGTCGCTATGAGTCGCAAACGACTCGACGGCACATAACAACAACAACAATTGGAAGTACTTGCTTGGGCATTATGATAAAAAAAGGAAACGAAAGGCATCCCGATTGCCAAAGAGATGATTAAACTGTCACTATATGCAGTTGATATGATAGTCTACACAGAAAACCCCAAGAGCTCAATAACAACAACAACAAAACTTGTTAGAGCTAGAAGATCAATTTAATAGAGTGATAGGATATACGATTAATATCCAAAAATCAGTAGGATTCCTCTACAGTAACAAAGGAACTCAGAGAAGGAAACCAAGAAAGCAATACCATTTACAATAGGCAACCACCAATTGAAATACTTGGAAATGAATCTAACTAGAGACACAAAAGATCTGTACAACGAAACAGAAAGGACCTGTCTGTGAGACACAATAAAAGACCTAAAGAAATGAAAAATTGTGCCCTGTTTGTGGATAGGAAGACTCAATCTTTTGAAAATGACAATCCTACCAAAAGCAATCTACATTTTCAATGGAATCTCAATACTGATACTAAATTAATTTTTCAAGGAGATCGAAATGGAAATTTTCAATTTTATTTGGAGATGAAAGAAACCCCAAATAAGCAAAGCACTTCTGGGGTAAAAAAAATGAAGTGAGAGATCCCTGACATCAATGTTTACTGCAAAATGGTAGTAACGAAAACAGCATGGTGCTGGTGCAATGAAAGGCACATAGAACAATTAAACAAAATTGAGAACCCAGAAATAGACCCATCTTTCTATGGTGAACTGATATTTGACAGAGTACTATCAAATGGAGAAATGATTACCTCTTCAACAAATGGTGTTGGCAAAATTGAACTGCTTCCTGCAGAAAGCTAAAACAGGATCCACAGCTCACATCATGCACAAAAATAAACTCAAGATGGATCAGAGACCTAGGACTAAAGCCTAAAACCATAAAGTTCTTCAAAGATAAACTGGGATCTACCTTATATGGCTTAATCTATGGTATAAAAAATACAGTCAGAAATGTTAAATCTGGAGAGGATAAAATTGATGCCTTTGCGTATAAAAAACTTTTTTCAACAGATTGAACAGAAAACCTTGGGAGGGGGGACATTTGGCAATACTATTTCAGATAAGGGTCTCATATCAATAATTGAAAAAATCCTGAAAAGCTTTCACAAGAAAAAGACTTATAACACAATTACAAAATGAGCAAAAGACATGGAAAGAACGTTCACAGAAAAAGATATTTGGATGGCCAACAGGCAAATGAAGAAACCTTTTAGTATTCCTTATGAGATTAGTCTATTTTACATAAATCTCTCTAATTTCTATCTGGCTGGTCATAACTTCATTTCTTCACAATTTTTTTTTTAGGGACAGTTTTTCTGTATTCATTCTTAGCTAGCAGTTTTCTTTTTCTTTTAGAGTTTTATATTTACTATCCAATGTCTTTCTTGCCTGCATAGTTTTTATTGAGAAGTCAAAGGTTAACTTTATTGGTTCTATGTTGTGTCTTTATGATTTTCTTTTGCAGTTTGACCTATTTGTGGCTGATCTCTGAAAGAGTATCTTCTTGCTTATTTGAAGAGTAGAGAAGTTTTTTGCTAACAAACCTGAAAATTTTCTCTGTTTGCATCTGTGTTTTTTGTTATTTTGGCCATGCTAGAGTGAGATGAAGACCTTTGATGAAATGGATTGACTCCGTGACTGGGGTAATGGGGGTAGGTGTGTCAGAGACAATAAGTTTGGCACAGGATAGGGTAGGGTTCAGAGCCATTGTACAAATGGTTGCTATGAGTCGCAAGTGATTCAGTGTCATGTAACAACAACAGAGTGCTCACCACTGGCCTCTGAATGGGTGGGAGTGTAAGCACAAGTCTTTTCTTGCTGGTTGAATAGAGTAACTGAGGCAGGCTTGGGGTTTACAGGCCACCATTTGTCATCAAATGTAATGGTACTGGAGTTGGTGGTGGCACTGACCCAGTGAATGGGTGGTAAATGTGGAGAGTGTGTCTGGGTAAGACCACTGCCTCCATTCTGAAGGGGTAAAAAAAAGATGGAGGGAATAGAGGGAAGGGAGAAAAAGAGATCTGAGAAAAGTAAAGGAGGATGGGGGAGGCAAAGCTATACAGAAGAGGCATAAACACCTACCATCAACCACAAAAGTGATCAAAGTGTGGCACCTGATCCACGGGAATGCACATTATTAATGGCAGATACTGTAAGTATAGAGAGCACTGGTAGCCTAGTGGCAAGAAGCTGCACTGCAATCCCCAAGGCACACAGTTCAAATCCACCAGCTGCTCCACTGGAGAAGGATGGTCAATCTTCTCACATGCAGTTAACTGCCTCTGTAAACCTACCGGACGGTCAATTATGGGTCAGGTCCGACTCCAGGGTACACAACAACAGCAACTATAAGTATATGGCAGACAATTCATGGGAGTATGCCTTGCAGATCTCGGACATGGAGAATGTGCAGTACTCATTCCTGAAGACCTTTGCACAAGCTGCTGGGGAGGGAGAAAAGTGCAACAATGAATGACTGGAAACCCTAAAAAAAAATCCAATGGCTCCATTTCCATGTTGTGCCCAGGCCTCAGGGAGCTTGCAAAAAAATTTTCATAACTTGAATAATTGGCTTATTATAAAATTTGGTTTTTCAACTATAGTTGGTATTGCCACTACTTGGCATATCTATTACTTCTTATTAAAATCTTGGAACAGGAGAAAAAAAAAAAAAGAAAAAGAAAGAAGCAGTAACGGGAAGCATGTAGACCAGGTATAAAACAGATCAGGGTAGGACCAGTGTACCCACTTCTGGTCGAGTTGAATGGGAGTGACTATGTCTTGATCACTTGGAGGGTGTGCAGAGTACAGTACAGAGAGCCAGTGCGCTTTTCTGCCAGTTATCAACATGGTCAACAGTGCATTCTTGTTTGAATGTGGCTGATTATCTGCTGCTTCTTCTGATTCAATGCAAATGATAAGGGAAACTCTGAGTCTAGTGTCTCTAGCTACCAACCCAAAGTCTCTCCCACTGTCTAGATTTTTCCATCAAACTGACTGAGACCATAGCTAATGAATGAATCTAGCCCTATTGTTCTTTCCCTGCTTTTTTATTGCCTGAATTTCTGAAGTTTTAAATTTTTTTCCTGAACTTTCCTTTCTTAATTCTAACTAACATTTTTCTCACTTTACTTAAATCCAGATTTGTCTACACTATGACTTAGTGTGGATTCTATAAGGCTGCTTTCATGTGACTTAAAATGCTCATACTCTTCTTCCAGTAGACCATTTCCTCGACTTCTTTATCCTTTTATTTCCTGTCACCGTTCCAAGATTATCATCTGTATCTGTTTCACTTTATATCTTGTGTCTTTGTTATAGAGGGAGAAAAAGGATTTTCTAGCTAGATCTCCACCCACAGGAATTAAGTTCTTAACAGGTGCTTGGAAGTGTTCTGAAGTTTTAAACTTAAAACTCTATGTTAAGTGACTTAAAACACTGTTAAGTGTCCTCAAATATAATGAATGTTTTCTTTTCCTCAGCTGCTGTGCCTAATGTGACGTGAGACATTTTTATCCCACATATCTCTTATATTTTTCATAATCCATAATTTCATATAAAATGTATTATTCAATGCCATCATCCCCATTTAATTCAGATAAGTCAATAGCTCCTATTGACAGACATTGAGTTTGATTATTCAAGCCATGTGCATTTGAGATCGCAGTTCAGGTTCTTAACCACTAGGCCACCAGAGCTTAGAGATATATATACATATATGTATACGTATATAACTAGAAATAGGAGAAAATTTTGTAATTATTTTGTCATAAGTCCCTTCTTTTGGGAAAAGTAGTTGTGTGCCAAGATCTTGCAGCAGAATTTTATGAAAAAGAAAATGTAAATCCTTAATAGTAGCAATTAAAACTTCAAAAGATCAAACTGTTTATGCTGACAGGAAAAAGGTAGATTAAATACATAAAACAAAAAAAATCTATTTGCAGTTCAAAATTGGGATCTGTCAAATTATAAATACATCATCAGCATAAATTCCTTCACTTGAAGTGAGATATAAACATAACTCTAGCATTCATCCATCTGTCTTTCAAAAGGCAGTCATAAGACCTGATTGTAATTGTGATTACTTCGATTATTTATGTAATGCTTGTTATTCTAATTTGCATAGGAGATCCATGAAAGTACGGACAATGTCTACCTTTTTCATCACAGCATTTCCAATGATAGGGCAATCTGAGACAACAAAGGTATTCAGTGAGTGAATAAAATTGAGGTTGCATTTTGTTGAGTTCTCCAAGTCTACAGTAGCTGGAAATAATGTTCAGGTGAAAGGCAGTGTTTTATCGGGCTCAAGGTCATCTCTATTTTGAAATATGCCAAGAGACCAGATTGGTTTCAAGGCTTTAAGAAGACCTTGATCCTTTTCAGGTCATCCGTGACAGTGAGCACTCAGGCCTTTTCTCTAAGGAATCTCTTAGAGCAAGTACACTTTAGGGGCAGAAGGTCACTTTGGTATCCTGCCTCATGAAACAATAACAAAGCCATCTAATCAGCTGACTTTGTAGAGTGAATTCTGCTGAAGATTTTCTCTGCTGTGTCAGATTTAACATCTCCACAGATCAGTATGTTCAGGTCAATGAACACTGCCCTTCAACCTCTTTGAAGCATTTCCTAGTGCACTCTTGCTAAGGAATAATTGTATTCTTTCCATTTTAAATCAGTTTTTCTTAGCCCTGGCTTTTTATGTAACATTCTAAAATAAGCTTCAGACACCCCAGCAGGGGGTTGTATTACACATAAAATTATTGCTTAACTGCCCTCAGTTTTGGACCTCCGCCATTTGTATATAACTTCTCAATTTTTGCCCTTCAAATGAACTGTATATAAATAGACTCAAAATAAACCCATTATGGGGTTGGAAGTTGAACATATGTCTGAAATGTCACAGCACTCTTTGCAGTCAATGTAAGATTGTCTATAGATTACCATTTTTATTTTCAATAATGAAAGATTTTCTTTTGAAGCTCAGTTCTAGGATTTACAGCACAGCTCAACAAAATTTTGTTTGATATAGAAACACCATTTTTTAAAGTCTTATTTTTCTGGCAGTGTGATACCACTGGGAATTTTATAATAGCTAAATGACAAAAATATATGTCATAACTCTCTTAACACAAATAGCTTTTTTAAGAGTTCAGCAACAATTTTTAACTTTATTTATCTATATTCCAGAGTATCAAAGGTAGCATACATCAAATATTTTCTAAATGCATATGTGTAGATAGTTCTCAACTCTAAATGTATTCAATAAATAATTTATGGAATTGTATTTTTAAAATCAAATGTGGATATTCGAATAAAAGCTTTGCATTAATTCAGCTATGTGTCAATTTAAGACTACTAATTGATCTGTGATGTATGTGCTTATATTGCAATGTTTGAGAATTATGACAACTTGCATTGCTCAGCATTCCCTAAATTTTGCTATTGTAACCAGTATCCCCCAAATATCAGTGGCTTAATTTAACAGAAGTTTAGAGCTCACTCAACGCTACCATCCAAGGACTTTAATAATGTGGCATTTTTTTCTCAACACCAGGTTCCCACCTTCTCAGCAGCAGATGAAAGCATCAGCTTTTAAATGGTTAAGCTTTAAAATTACTATTATCACTTATTAGTCCACTCAATACAAACAGGTCAGAATACGTTGAGGTGTTTTGGGATTTTTTTTTTTAAATACAATGAAGTGAAGAGAACCTGTGATACTGTAGAGTCATTATAATGTCCACAAGAAAACTCCATCAAAGTAAGGTTGGGTTTTCTTATGGTTTCTTTTTTACTTAAAGCTGTTGTCGTTATGTTCTAACTTGGTCCTGACTGGCCTGCACCGTCCCCACAGCCTTTGCCACGTGTGAGTCAGTTGTTGTAGTGTCCATCCATCCTCCAGTCTTCTTCTTTTACCCTAACCATCTCTTTTACCAAGCATTATGTCCTTTTTTTAGGAACTGTTCACTCCTGATAATATGGCCAAATTACATTACATTATTACTTTTAACAAGCGTTATGACTTAAAGATATCTCTTTAAAAAGGCAGTAGGTTAGGACTGGGAGAAAGAGAGTTCTATCAGTGTTAATCAGTCCAATCTACAGAAACATATAAAAACTTTGTCATAGCAGCTACTTTCATGGCCTATGCTTCATTTTAGCAATTTATGCTATCCATTTTGAGGGAATAGCAATAAAATCCATTACACCGAATTGCTTACACTCAAAAGGACATCACTTAATGATTAACTGAAGAATCAATGTGCACTCTAAATGTTAATATTCTATTGAAATATTTACTCTGAAACTCCGGAAATTTGTGAAAGACTTTAAAAAGTCTCCAGGATAGCTAAGAACAAATAGAACAGAACTAATGGGCTCTACACTTTCTGTATTTTTACAGCTTCAGTAGTGCTGAAGGTTAGGCATATTGAGTAGGGGCTAGAGTTAAGGGTTAACTACTTATAGTAACGGCAGGGTTTCTGTGCCAAGGTCACCATTTAGCAATTTCAAAAGTAACTAAACGGGATTCCAAGAGTAGGCTGTAATAAGAACCAGGTCAATAATAAGATCCAAATGAAGAACTTAAAACTGCTCCTTCTTTTAAAGATCTAGCACTTTGTAACACACCATCTCTATACTTAGGGAGAAAATGTTATTCCATTCAAATATATCTGTCTTCCATCAGTAGATGAAACCATGCTATTTTTAATATTTCTTCAGACAATTTTTCTTTTCCAGGAACAGAGACACTTAACATTTAATGTTTGCACCCAAGCAAAAAGGAACCACGAAACACTACAATTTCTATTACATCAATTTACTGACATTAATATTTAGTTTTACTTTGCAAATGCAACTACCTTGACGCAGGCTTCTTGTTCTTTGCAGCATTTTATTTCAATCTCATTCTTTTCGATGTTACTATCTGATATTTCGTGGAATATAGAGTATGTGGAAGAAAAATCACTGAAGTAGCCTACTGCCATGCTGAAATATACTCAAACATTTTCTCTAAAGTATTGCCAAGATAGCTATTTGCATAGTACTTCTAAGGATCTAAAGTACTTCCACTAAGCCCTGTGATACATGATCTGTATTGAGGAATAAAATAAACATAAAAATTGTGTGTGTCTGTGTGTGTGTGTGTGTGTGTGTGTGTGTGCGTGCACACGTGTGTGTATGAAAGCATGTGTAATTCTAAAATTTATAGCTATTGTTGTGATTGTGTACCACTGAGTTAGAATTGACCCATAACTACCTCTCCAGCAGGTTTTTAGAAGCAGTAAGTCGCATGGGAGGAGATTGACCATCTTTATACCCTGCAGACTTGTTGGAGGATTTGAACTATGTGCCTTTTGGTTAGTAGCACAACTCCTTACCTCTAGCATCATTATATCATGAAAGGTACAATTTTCATGAAAATATTTTCATCAATGTCATATGGTTTCCTCAATTAAAAAGTTGATAAAATATGCAGACTGGCTTTATTCATTGCCTTTATCACTGTTAACTAAAACCCAAGTGTTAAAATAACTAGTAAGGCGAGTGAGATCTGCTTTCTGAGCCCTTTAATGTGTAGTGAATTCTTATTTTGGGAGATAAAGGTCAGAAACAGCTCCAGTTTTATTAATATAGTCAACATGCTTAGTTGACTTGGGTTTCTCTTTTCTAATTTGTTTTTCCATTTCTTCAAATCATGCATACAGGTAATCTGTATCCCGAGAATGCTGTGTGAGGGGTGTGTGTGTGTGTGTGTGTGTGTGTGTGTGTGTGTGTGTGTTTTCAATCATTCAATATGCCCATTCTTTATAACCCATATAAAAATATTTCCAGAAAGTTTGTGTCATGTTAAAATAGATTTACTTTCTACATTATGCTAAAAATATGCTGTCATTCATGTGGGGATTTTTCTGTGAATTTTCATTCTAATTTAGTATAATGGATTTTTGCATTATCTACTGAATATCAATTTATCTCATGTCCCTTTTAGAAAAACCATTCCTTCAAGAATGTCTAAAGAGATAGACTCTCAAGTATCATATGGCTGTTGGTTTGGTTTTGGTTTTGTTTTTTTTTTAAAGCTCGTGATCACTATGGCAGTGATTTCAGTGACAATGGTAAATATATGACATATGGTTCATAGTAGATTATACAGAATCAAATGAAAGGAGAAAATGTAAATATTGTCAGTGACTTCTGCACCACCCTTAATGAGATTCAAACCAAGAAGAAAACAGACAATATCTGTCTTCCTACAGGTTACAGTTCAGGAGAAATAAAACAATGTAAAATGCAGCACACTGTTTTGTATTCTTTGGAGGCAGATCACTGCATTGCACTATTTAAGCTATTCACAGATTAGTCAAAGATAATGCTTTTTAAAAGTTTATTTCTTTACATTTCATATTCTATCATGTAACTTTGGATCTTTTTTATCACACCAATTAGATATGTGTCAAAATTCAGAAACTCATATCTGGTGGTAAAATAAATTAATATTTACTGTATTACTATTTCTATTTCTACCCTACTTGTGAGATTTAACTGTTATTGCTTCTTGTTATTGTTGATTGCTGTCAAGTCAAGCACGACTCATAGTGACCCTATGAACAAAAGGCCTAAAGCCTTTTCATAACTATGGTCATTTATCAAAGTTCATAGAGTTTTCAGAGGCATGTTGTTTAGGAAGTGGTTGCCACTCAAACAATAGACCAACTATTATTTAAAATGTATTTGAATCTTAAAATGTAATTAATAAGGAGGAAAGTAACAGCAAGGTATGATAACCCCAAGAACTAAAACATTAATATAATCCAAGGTTAAAAAATACATTACTATCATTTACTATTTTACTATGTGTCTGGCTATGTAGATAATCTATTATGTTGCTCTTATTGTTGCAAAACTCTTTTGAACTGCATTTTTCAGCGCATTAAAATTCAAACTTAAGCCATCAAACATTGTATTTCATAGTGTTTACAAACATTTAATCTGTAATAAGACAATCAAAAGCCCTACAATAGTAATGTAATATCTATAATGAAAGGAGCTACTTCCCTCTGAGAGTTGACTAATATTATGACAGTTTACTTTCTTGCAAGCATACATTGTAATTCTTAGAAAAAAAAGATTTCTGACTAACCCTCAAAGACAATAAGCATTCCTTAGATGTTTAGAAAAAAATTAATAATCATGTTAGTAAGTACTCCTTTCTAGGAGTGAAGAAATTCTGATATGTCCTCATTAGGAGAATCCAGAAAGAGTGCAACATCTGAGAACTCAAGAGATTTCACAGGATATCAGACTTTAAAAATATTTTTAATAAAAAGTAAGATTCTCATGTTAGTGGCAGATAAGGGGGGAAATGACCTAATAATATTTTACCACTGAAATTCAAAAAATGTTTTTTCCTATCAGTGTACTGAAAAAATATGTTAATAAATAATGCTACAACAATAACAACAACCACATAAAGAGAGATCTGTTGGCCTAGTGGACGGAAAGTTATGCTACCAAGCCCAAGGTAGATGATTTTAATCTGTGGCCCTCAGGTCTGGTTTAAATTGTCTTTTGTCAAACATTCTTCTAAGTGGTATATACAGAGGTAACTCGTGGTTGCTGTGATGCTAAACACTGTGACACTGATGTGCCAAATGTGATAATGGTTACCCATGGAGGACAGTGTTTGGTGGAGTTTCCCAATTAAAACAAGCTTGGAAGCAGGAGTGGCATCCATTTCCAAAATGGCTTGCCTCCAGAAACTCTATGAACATAGAGAAACAACTAAAGTTATACAAGTCTTCAGATCTTTCATTTATAGGGTCGTTATGAGTCATGTAACAACAACAACAAATAATGCTAAATACATCCTAAAAGAAAAAAGAAATTTTGTTCTCTTTCCAAGTCAATCCTTATTTTCCGATATTATTAAGTGTTTATGAAGTCTGAAAAATTTTAAGTATATATAAATTCAAATTATTAATGTTATAACCCTAAATTTAAAAGGAGAGAAAATTAGAATCCTCTTTATTTCTTTTTATTTAAAGACACACACAAAATATGTGACATCAAAACAAACACTCTGAGGATAATAAATTTTCAAGTTGCTATGACTGTTGTTGACATTTAATACTATTCTTTCCTTTAAAAAAAGACCATAGAAAATAACAAATGATGTCATTAACATCAGTCAGATAATTAAAATTGGAGTCTTGGGACAGAAATCAAGAAATTATAAGCTTAAAAGCAAGCAAAAGCCTGCCCCTAGAAATCAGCAATTAAAAATACACAGATTCCAACTTGTTATCTTTCTCTCAGGGAGAAATCTGTTTACTCACCAGAGTAATCATAAATTGGAATAATAAGAGTTTGGGCAAACAATGACATGAATTACCAGATAGAAGGCTATCTGGTAAAGTTAGAATATTTCCCATGAAGTTATCTGAGGTATTCATGATGTAAACTTAAATTTTCTTCACAAGTCATATTGCCTTGTTTTCACAGATGAGATGAAAATCAGTCCATAGAGAGTAAGTGGATTCTTTTAAACATGCAGGAGGGAAGATTCCCTCAATACTCCAAAATTTAGCAAACATCATTTCAAATGAAAAAAATAATACATTGACAAGTCTATGAAAAGGTATTATTATTTAAAATAAATTTTAGAATCAAAGGGTTTAAAATCTGGAATACTTAACCTAAATCAAAGGGTTTACAATCTGGAATCCTTAACCTATAGAGAACCCATTTTTTATTGTAGCAGATGGCAGGATTGAGAAGTATTTGTCTTGAGGCACTCAAGAAGAGTGTTTCCTCACAGGGCCAAGAATAGCAGGTCCTCAGGGGACTAGAGGACTCTTTCATCGTCGAGGTCTGTAAAGAGCCTAGCCACAGGACACTGGCTGAGAAGAGGCCTGCATGGCTGAAATGAGCTACTTATGAAAGAGAGAAAGGCCCGTTTACTGTGAGTTTCCCTATAGTGAAGAATAGTGAAGAAGGGGAGGATGTGTTCTCCTCCTTGGGGAAGCCAGCTAGACTGAGTATTCTTCTAGATGCTTGCTGATCGTGAGTTACAGACTATTAGTCCTGATGCCCTATTATTTACATAAGAAGCTATTTATCTGTAGTATGGTCTGTGAATTCTATGTGGCCGCTAAAATATATTGTTGAACCCAGAAGAGAAATAGAGTAGGAAGAACAATTACTGCCAAAATGAGTTTTAAAAGAGAGAGAAAATGAGAACAGAGGTAGATATAACTTCTTTTTCTAGAAACCAGCCCTGTGGTAATCTTTATTTTCATTATTCTCACTGAAGCTAGACAGCTTACAATGATACTACTACTGTCATCTTACAAGAAAAGATTTTGTGTTTTCACAATCTTGAAGTCGAGAAATAGATAAAATTTATCAGGAATAAATGAAATTTATCTATGGCTAGAATAATCATACTTGCATTACTTACTGTTGTGGGAATGTGCTATTATGTTAATTCTAGCTAATAGCACTATAATGAATTACATACTGTCTACTCCTGAAGCCACTTTTTTTAGCCACTGTGTAGATAAAATTTATGGACAGTCTCCTTCATTTTCTCTAGTTTAGCAAGCATGATTCTTCTCCAGGACTGATATGTCCTGATAACATGCCCAAAATACCTGAGACAAGGGCTCACCATCCTTGCTTCCAAGAAGCATACTGAAAAACTCTGGTGACCTAGTGGCAAGGAGTTGTACTGACAACCCAAAGGTACAGTGTTCAAATCCACCAGTCACTCTGCAGGAGAAAGATAGACAATCCCTTCCTGTGTGATTTACAATCTCTGAAAACCTGGGGATGGTGACTTATTATTTCGTTCCAACTTGATAGCACATAATAACAACAAGTTGCATACCTTGATTATTTTGACAAATAGATTAACTATGACTATCACACCAATAAACAGAACGTTTGCATGACTCCAAACATCTTTCTGCTATTAATCTTCTAGTTTTACCTTAATAAATGAAGACATTGTCTTATGAAAATGTCATTAGTCAAAGAAAAACATCCAAAAGCAAACATAATTAACTTTTATGATTTTCTTCTGTCTTACTTTCAGGTAAAAAAAAATCAGTTGAAAATAATGGAAAGCTAGTGGAATACAGAAATATTAATTTAGAAAGAGAAATTTCCTAAGAAAAAATGTTATAATATTGGAAGACTGGCTACACATATAGGAAAGGAAAAAGAACTTGAAAGGAGAAAAGGAGAAAAACAACTGAGACTTCTTGGAAATGACAGGGGGAAAAAATAAAGGCAATGAAATGTCACAGGTATATCCCATGGGAAAAATGTGTAGCAACACAGAATGCTTCCCCAAACCTAGAAACTCAGAAGCTGAGGAGAGATTTTCTCAAGGGACAAAGGGCAAAGGTATAGTTTTCCAATTCTGGAGTACAGATTTCAAAGCTACAGTTCAAAAATCTGCAAAGGATGTTTCTTCAGTTGTTTTTTGTTTTGTTTTGTTTGTCAAAATATCAACATGCATAAACAATTGTAGATCAAAAGTTAAGGACTAACCCAAATACTTACTTGTATTGACTGTGAAAGAATTGTCATTAAACAGCACCCATACTTATTTTCACATTTGTTTGAAAAAGAAAACAAAATCTGAAGAGGCATTGTACACAAAATATGTAAATATGCTTTATATTAAACAAAAGAATTTTCAAAGTATTAATGATTGTGATAACCACATTTAAATGTCAATTTGACATATGGCAGTGGTTTTCCTGTTTCTGGGATGCTGAAAACTATGCCACCTATGTTTTAAGTATCAGCAAAATCAGCCATGCAAGGCAGGTTTCATCATAACTTCCAGTACAAGAGAGACTAGATAGAAAGCAGAATTGACCTCGACTTCTGAAATAATAAGCCCTTGAAAATGTTATGAAAAATAGGAGAGCCTTGTCCAACATAGTGTTAGAATATGAGTCCCTTGGGTTGGAAGACATTAAAAATATGACTGAGGAAGAGTTGTCTTCTCGAAGTGGAATAGACCTTAATGATGTGGATGAAATCAAAGATTTGGGGCCATTTTTGTTAGTGGGGCACAAGAAATTGATAGAATACCTATGTAGATGTTTCAACAAATGGATGCAATACTGGAAATTCTCGTTCCTCTATGCCAAGAATTTTGGAAAGCAGTTACCCAGGAGAACTGGTTTGGAAGAACCATATTTGTGCCCACTCCATAATGATGATTCATCATAATGTGAAAATCATCAAACAATATCATTAATATCATATGCAGGTAAAATTTTGCAAAAGATATTGAAGAGATAACTATAGCTGTACATTAGCAAGGAACAGCCTAAAATTCAAATTGAATCAGAAGAAAATGTAGAATAGATTATTAAATTGAATCATTGTTGATTTAGGATTGATCAATATCCTGAAAGTTTAGAATACCATAAAGATTTTTATCTGCATTTTGCTGATAATGCAATAGAATGTAACTGTGGTGCATAACAAATTGTGGATAACTGTGAAAAAAAGTAAAATTCAGAGGGTATAGTTGCATTCATGTGTAAACTTGTCTCAGAGCAAGACTTGTTCAAATAAAAAGAGGACACATCACATTTAAAATTAAAAAAGATGTTTGTTAGAGTTGTATAATTATACCACATTTGTTCCCCCTACATGCTGAGAAACTGACTTGTTTGAAGAGACAAGTTCCATCAGAATTGCAAAAAGACTCATTCACAACCTAGCATATGCAGAAGACACAACTTCACTTGTTTAAAGAGAAGCGAACTTGAAACACTTATTTAGTGAAAAACAAATACGACAACTTTTAATATTGTTGTTGTTATGTGCCATCGAGTCATTTGCGACTCATAGCGACCCTATGTACAACAGCCCTAAACCCTGCACTATCCTGTGCCAATCTCATTGCCTCTGACACACCCATCCCGAGTACCCCAGTCACTGAATCAATCCACCTCAAAAGGGTCTTCCCCTCCTGCGCTGTCCGTCTACTCTACCCAGCATGATGTCCCTCTCTAAAGACCTGTCTCTCCTTACAACATGCCCAAAGTATGTCAGACGAAGCCCCAGAATCCTTGCCTCCAAGGAGCAGCCTGGCCTAACATAACATCCTTCAAAAATCCTCACACTGAATAAGCAATATAATAATAAAGAGAGAGATAGTGTAGTTGTCAAATATTTAACTTCTCAGAATCTGCAATTAATGTCCATGAAAGTATCCATCACAGATCAAAAAACATACTGCATTAGGCAAACATCTCACAAAAGACTTTTTTTAAATGTTAAAAACCAAAGAAGACACTTTAAAGTTGGAAGAATGCTTGTTGTCGTTGTCATTGTTAGGTACCATCAAGATGAGTACAACTCATAGTGACCCAACGAAGAAACATCTGAACCTAGTCCTGTCAGGTGCCATCCTCACACCTCTTAACGCACAAGAGCCCATTGCAGCACCACTGTGTCAATCCACTTGGTTGAGTGTCTGCCTCTCCTTCACTGACCCCACCACCCTTCCCAACATCATGTCCTTCTCTAAGGAATAGCATCTCCTAGCAACATGCTCAAAGTAGGTAAGGAGAAGCCTCATCATTTTTGCCACCAAAGGGCATTCTTGCTGCACCCTCTCCAAGACATATCCATTTGTTCTCTTGGTCATTCATGGGATGCTCAGTGCTCTTCTCCAACACCACAGCTCAAAGGCTTCAATTATTTTTCTGTCATCTTTATTCATTGTCCAAGTCTTGGATGCATAGCTAGTAATTGAAAAAACCATGGCCGGAATCAGACCCACCTTAGTCCTCAAACTGACATCTCTATTCCTCAATAATTTGGAAAGGGCCCTAACTGCACATTTCCCCATTGCAATGTGTCTCCTTACTTCCTGCCTGCTCATACCAAGTGTGTTAATTGTGGATCCAAGCAACATGAAACTGTTGAAAGTTCAATCTCCTCTCCATCTATCATTATACTGCCCATTGATCCAGTAGTAAGAAGCTTTGTTTTCTTGATATTGAAATGCAATACACCCTGTAAGCTGCATTCCTTAATCTTCTGCAAAAAAATGTTTCAAGTCTTCTGTAAGTAAAGTTGTGTCATCTGCATGAGCCAGGTTACTGATGAGTCTCTCTCCAATCCTGATGCCACATTCCTCTCCCTGGAGTCCACCTTCTCAGATAATTTGCTCAACATATAGATTGAACATGTATAGAAATAGAATACACCCCTGACACTCTCCCTTCCTAATTCCAAATCATGCAGTGCTCCCTTGCTCCATTCACACAACAGTCTTCTGATCCATGTATGGGTTTCTCATGAGGACGACTGAGTGCTCTGGGATTCCTATTCCTTTCAATGTCAGCCACAACTTGTCATGATCCATACAGTCAAACACCTTTGCATAGTCAATGAAGCACAAATTGACATTCTTCTGGTATTCCTGATTTTTGGCCAGCATCCATCTGACATCAGCAATGATATCCCTGGTGCTACAGTGTCTTCTAAATCCCACTTCAACTTCTGCAAATTCCCTATCTATGTACTGCTCCAGCCATTTTTAATGGTCTTAAGTAGTATTTTGCTGAATGCTTGATTCCAGTAATATTACCAATCACTCCATATTCAAGCAAAAGCTGCTCAATGAATAAGAAAGACTTAGGAAGGACTAATGGCTTTGCACTATGGTTATTGTAATTAGGCGTGACAGAGCCAAGTATGATTCCTAGTGATCCTATGAACAAGAAACCTGAGCGCTATCTTACTCTGTGTTGTCCTCATCATCTCTGACACACTCAAGCTCATTGCTGCAGTCACTATGTCAATCTCTGAGGGTCTTGCTCTCTTTCACTACCCTCAAACTTTCCAAGCTTGATGTTGCTTTCCAAGGAAGAGCCTCTCTTAGCAATATGCCTGAAGTATGTGAATGAAAGAACACTCAGTCTCCACTTTTTCCAAGACTTATTTATTTCTTCTTTTGGCAGTCTGTGAGATATTTAGTTCTCTCCTCCAACAACGCAGTTAAAAGGTATCAACTCTTCTTCTTTCATTCTCTTCATTGACTAGCTTTCAGATACATAGCAAATGAATTGAAAAGAAATTGAAATGTTTGTTTTGATTGTTGTTATGTGCTGCATAGTCACTTGTGACTAATTGCAACCCTATGTACAACAGCTCTGAACCCTGCTCTATCTTGAGCCAATTTTATTGTCTCTGACACAACTACCATTGTTTTGCCAGTCATTGAGTCAGTCTCATCCAGGGTCTTCCTTCCTGCACTGTCCCTCTACCCTTCCAAGCATGATGTCCCTCTCCAAGGACTGTCCCTCCTTGCAACATGCTCAAAGTATGTTAGACAGAGCTTCATTCAGAATCCTTGACTCCAAGGAAAATCCTAGTTTCACTCTCTCCAGGGTAAACCTATTTATTCTCTTAGCAGTATATAGTATATGTTATACCCTTCTTTAGCACCACAACTCAAAGGTATCAATTCTCCTTTTTTCATCCTTAGTCATTGTCCAGCTGTCAGATGCACAGCACATAATTGCAGAGACCATGCACCTTAGTCTCCAGACTGACACTGCTGCTCTTCAGAATTCCGGAGAGGTCCCTGACAGCAGACTTTCTCAATGCAATTAATATTTTGATTTTCAGGCTGTTGTTCCAATAATGTAGATTGTAGAGACAAGCAAATTGAAGTTATTAACAATCTCAATCTCTTCACCATCTGTCATGATGCTACCAATTGGCCCAGTGGTGAGAATCTTTGTAGTTTTTTTTGTTGTTGTTGTTGTTCTTGTAGAGCTTCAATTCTCTTTGTTGCTACAGAAGAAACTCTCTCTCTCACATACTTTGGGCATGTTGTCAAGAGGGACATCAATCCTCAGAGAAAGGCATCGTGCTTGGAAGGACAGAACGTCAGCACAGGAGAGGAAGACTCTGGATGGGACGGATTAACACAGTGAATATGGCAATGAGGCCAGATGTATCAGAGACAGTGAAGTAGGCTCAGGATAGGGTAAGGTTCAAAGCCATTGTTCATAGGGTTATTATGAGCTGTAGTCAACCTGATGGCATATATAACAATGACAGCAAATGGAGTTAAGGACTTCCAGTAACTGCGTGAAGATAACTATGACCTTACAAAGCAATCTCAAAGTCACAGAGCTGGTTATAAAGAAAACCTAAACAGCATCCTTCTAACTCCATACATGGAGTTACATACTATATAAACTACATAACTGTTCTGGGTATTAAGTTTTCTTATGAGAATAATTACAGTAACTTTCATAGGATTTTTGGCATTAAGTATTGAGTAAGCAAAGTGCTAGAGGAGTGCTTGACAGGAATGAAAATATTATCATTTGGCTATCACAAGAGGGTCAGGAATATTGTTGTTGTTGTTATTGTGTATCATCAAGTTAGAACCCACAGATAGTTGACCTTCCAGCAGATATTCAGAAGCAACAAACTGCATGCTAGGAGATTGCTTTTCTCCCACAGAGCTCATGGATTCAAACTATGTGCCCTTCAGTTCCCATTACAGCTTCTTACCACTAAGCCACCTTTAAAGAATGTCAATGATTAAATTCGCTCTTTTTGATGATTTCAAATTTAAGAGCTCCTTTTAAAAGTATTAATGACCAAGAATGTAAAAAAATTAAAATCTGTTTCAATTGACAAGTATCTGCCTAGCAGAGATGGTCATAGTGATGCCAGAGTTAATTATGTTTCATCTAATGCCCTTCATGGTAACCCCACACTTTGGCAAAGTAGAGCTCTCACACATCACAAACCAGTTAGAGCAGAGACAGCAAGTGAAAATGAGAACTGATTTGTCAACATATGTATGAAACCTCGTCAAGACTTCTCAAAAAATGTGTGGGAACAGGGAGAATGAGGAAATACACATTTTCTCAACAGACTAAAATTTTCAGAGGGAAAAAAATCAAACCCCAAAACAAAAACAAAACCAGATTTAAGTATTATGTGTCCTGGAGACATCTGGATCATAGCTATTTAGTAGCAGCTTAATCTATCCTACCAATGAATAATCTATTCACCTACTGCATCCAAGTTTACTATCAGATACTTCAGTGGTAGAATTAAACAGTCTCAAATAACAGAACATTAGTTAGTCCACTGTCTGTAGCCCAAAATGCCAGCAGCATTGCTTAATGGGATTATATTTAATCTGAAAGGACACCACTAGAAATAATGTAAAATATCGAATGGCCTGAAGTGGCAGTGAAATTATTCAACTCCTGGACAGCACGAGCACCTAAATCTGGGCCCCTGAAATGTTGCAAAAATTTAAAAAATTTAAATTGGTTTCACTTCGATAGATCCATATTTGGGTTGCAGATGTTATCCCATCTGAAACTCTAGTACAGGTTTATCAGAAAGGGAATCATGCCTTAATAATGTTTGGAATTTTTAGGAAGAAACAAACTCCCAGAGCTTTCATTTGGTAAAAGAAAAACAAACAGACAAAAGAAAACACCCTGATAGTGAAACTTATCATATAAGAAGCCTGTGAATGTGTTAATTTTAGGTAAAATAAAATGTCTGTAAAACTAAACAAGGTACTTGGTTTTTTCTGTGTTTCGTTTGCAAAAATATAACATTTTTAACAAAAAAAGGTTAATATGAATATTTGACACAAAATCTATATACTCAAAATTAGAAAATTCAAAAGAGCAATCACACACACACATAATAAGGAATATGCAGAGTATATAATAGTCTTTGTATTGAAAAAATAATTAGCCTTCATGTAGAAAAGAGAATAGGTGATTATGAAAGGTCATAGGTTTTCTACAAGCAATCTCTTCCCTTAAACTGGAGCAAAACCAATCCACATCTATACTTCTAAACTGAAACAGAATTTAAAATGCCTATTACTGTGCATGAAAGAGCTCATAACACTTGCAAACAGAGAACATGGAACCAGGCAACAATTAGTTGATTAATTATTCATCAGCATTACCAATGTTCTTACAAAGTATAAACGATACTAAGCAATTGCTTACATTTCCTCACTTTCACAAGGGCATTTGCTAAGTGCCCATTAAATGAATGTAACCAATGGTGGCATATCAGTGCAAATGATGAATAAAAGCATCACAATTTAAATCACAACCCCATTCAACCCATAAAATCCAGCAGGTGGTCTGAAGAACATTTAAGAAAAACTAATCTACTAAGCAACCTCCTTCTCTAGCTAAATAACTTTCTGCAAGAACTTTAATTATGTGCAGGTGTAGATCATTGTACCCATAATATGGGTAAGTGATCACATCCAAAGATATTAAATATGCATACTGTTGAATCACAGGCTAGAAAGAAAGGAAACTGATCATTATTGAGCAACTACTCTGAGATCAAATAACTTACTTTAGATCATAAACATCCACGACTAGGTGAGACTTTAACTTCAGTTATTTTGACACCCAAGTCTGCATTTTCTCTTCTATCTCACTATGTAATTCCACTTTACAGACCTCATTGAATCTATTTTGAAATGTGGCCAGGAACATTTTTCTTAAGATTATCTTAAGTTTTGTCTATCTACTCATATGTAGGAAAATGATTCAGGCTCGTAAGGACAAATATTGTAGAAGAGCAGAAAAGATAGAAAGGGTAAAGATAGAACGGTAACTAGTAAGATGTGTATGGATATCCAGAGGGGAGTAGAGAGGGCAGTGGATCTGAGGGCAGGGAGGGAGAAATTCTGGAGTCACAGAATTTGATGGGTGGAAAGAAGGCATGAAAGATGGGGATCTGGAAAGATGGGGTAAATAGTGGACATAGATCAATGGTGATTCATTTTATAAGACACAATGTATGGAAATAATCGCATGAAACATAATGTGAATTTAAAAAGATAGCAAGAAACAAAAATAAACGTTTACATTGACACAGCCGTCATAGCAATGAGCTGAGACAAATCATAATGACGATGGCATGGGACCAGGCATCGTTTCATTTCCTTATGTATAAGGTCATCACAAATCAGAGCCAACTCCTTAGCGACTAAAAGCAACCATAATGTCCAAAAGCAGCAGGACAATACAGGGGTAAGAGATAACCATGTACAATAAAATGAGTAAACTTGAGGTTATGTAGAAAAGAAAATCCACTCCTTTGAGTCAATTCTGATTTATAGTGACCACCATTGCATAGTGACCACCTCTTTATGAGATGATATTGCTCATCTTTTCCTGTGAAGTGGCTTGTGGATTAAACCCATAAACTTTTTAATTAGAGGCCTGAGATGTTTTACACTACGTGCCAGCACTCTTTAGCCAGAAGTTAAACACAAACTCACTGCTATCTAGTCGATTCTAATTCATAGCAACCCTCCACGAGATTTCTGAGGCTCTACATCTAATAGGAGGAAACTGATCATCTTTCTTCTTTCGAGACACTGATAGATTCAAACCACTAGAGACATACACTCTTTTAGATAAAGTAAAAAATCCGAGGGAACTCTGATGGCCTAGTGGCTTCAAGCTGCACTGCAATCCCAAAGGCACACAGTTTGAGGCCACTAACCTCTCTACAGAAGGATCAACCATCTCCTCTCATGGGATTAACCGCCTCTGAAAACCTACTGGAGCGTCCGCCATGGGTCAGTTCTGACTCAATGGTAAACAACAACAGCAGCAAATCAGCAGAGATTCTGGGTAATATAGGCTAGGTGGTAAAAACCCTAGAAGTTTATTGGGTGAAAAACACCTAAAATGCAATTAGGATAAGCTATTATTGGTTTAGAAGCCAAAACTTCTTCTATCAGAACAAAGCCAAGAGTAACCTTTTTGGCAAATTAAATTCTAAAACTCAACCTATTGATCGAGTTTCAGCTCTTCTATGTTTTCCTAGCATACAGAGAATTTGATTCAAGACCTTACTATAACCAGAGATTGCATCAATTTAAACAGCCGTGCCAAACCACAAATTGTACCACAAACTGAAATGCACTGATTATACTAAGGACATGTGTGGAAGGACATGATTTTTTTTTTTTTTCAAAGCCCCTGGATGGTGCAAATGGCTCATTTACTTGACTAATAATGAAAAAGCTGGTGATTTAAGGATGCTGAGAAATGTCTCCAAAGAAAAGATTAGTGATCTACTTTTTCAAAAGTCATCTATCAAAACTCTACAGGGCACAGTTCTGCTCTGACACACACGGAGTAGTCAGTCATGGGCCAGAAACAACTCTATGGAAACTGCTTGTATATTCTTTCATAATATTTGGAGGAATAATTAGAACTAGCCACACGAAAAAGCAAATCCAAAACTTCTTTATGATATCCTTTTTTTTTTCTCTCCTCTATCCTACAGATAGGAGATATGTCCTATCTCCAGGGATGTGTCCTATCTCCATACCTTTTCAACCTGTATGCAGAACAGATTATCCAAGAGTCTGGGCTCTATGAGGAGAAATGTGGCGTCAGGATTGGTGGAAGATCTATCAACAATCTGCGATATGCAGATAACACAACCCTGCTTGCTAAAACTGAAGAGGACCTAAAGTGCCTGCTGCAGAGGGTCAAGGACTGCAGTCTCCAATATGGATTGAGGCTCAATGTCAAGAAGACAAAGATTCTCACCACTGGACCAATTGGCAGCATCAGGATGGATGGTGAAGAGATTGAGATTGTTCACAGCTTTAGTTTGCTTGGCTCCACAGTCAACACTCTCGGCACCAGTAGCCAGGAAATTAAAAGGAGCATTGCCATGGGAAAGTCTGCTGTTAGGGACCTCTCCAAAGTACTGAAGAGCAATGGTGTCTCTCTGGAGACTAAGGTGCGTTTGATACAGGCCATGGTCTTTGCAATCACTTGTTATGCATCAGAGAGTTGGACAATAACCAGTGAGGATAGAAGGAGAATTGATGCTTTTGAGCTGTGGTGCTGAAGAAGAATATTGAGAGTACCATGGACTGCTAGGAAAACAAACAGATTCATTCTGGAAAGGGTTAAACCGGGTGGCTCCTTGGAGGCAAGGATTCTGAGGCTCTGTCTAAGATACTTTGGACATGTAAGGAGAGACCGGTCCTTGGACATGGACATCATGCTTGGGAGGGTGGAGAGACAGCGCAGGAGGGGAAGACCGTCTATGAGGTGGATTGATGCAGTAACTGGGATAATCGGGATGGGAGTGTCAGAGACAGTGCAATTGGCACAGGACAGAGCAGAATTTAGGACTGTTGTACATAGGGTCGCTATGAGTCGCAAGCGACTCAACAGCACATAACAACAAAAACAAATTCAATAGATACGTTTTCTTCTTTTCCTCACTATTCAACAAATCTGGTTTCAAGAAGGATCAAATTTTCACAAATAGTTTTTAAAACAGCGAGGTATGTACTCAAATGCAAAGTGTTTCCTAAAACAAGTGAAGAGAATAATTTTCCAATGTAGAGAAAGTGTAATATTTATCACTCACTAAAGTCACTTGAGATGCAGAAGAGGGTTACTTCAAAGATGTCTACACTCATACTCACTTGTTGCCACTGAGTCAGAATCGATTCATAGCTAATCTTCCAGTAAGTGTTCAGAGATTGAAAATTGAATGTAATGAGATTGCCTATCTTTCTTCTGCAGAGTTGGTGTTGGATTTGAACCACCGTAGAGGCACCACCTATGTGATAGCAGTGCAACTCCCTACAAACTATACCACTAGAGCACTCTATAAAATGCCACAAAGAATATCAATAAATACATAAATGCTTCACAAAGAAATCAGTAAACCTATATAAAATATTAGAAATTCATTCACTCATCCATTCAATAAAAAAATGTTTGTTGAGCGCTTGCTATGTGATGTTATTGTTGTTATGTGCTGTCATGTTGCCTGAGACTCGTAGCAACTTATGAACAATAGCTCTAAAGCCTTGCCCTGTACTGAGCCAGTCTCTCTGATTCCAAAACATCTATCCCCACTGGCCCAGTTACTATATCAATCATTCTCATCAGGGGTCTTCCTCTCCTGTGCTGTCCCTCCACCCCTCTAAGCATGATCTCCAAGGATCAATACCTCCTGGCCACATGCCCAAAGTATGTGAGACAGCTTCAAAATCCTAGCCTCCAAGGAAACTCAGTTTCAATCACTCCAAGACAGACCTATTTGTTTTCTTAGCAGTCCATGGTATGTTTAAGACTATTTTCCAGCACTGTAACTCAAAGGCATCAATTCTTCTCTCATCGTTAGTCATTATCCACCTGTCTGATACATAGCAAGTAATTGATAAAAAAAAACATGGACTGGATCAAGTGCACCTTAGTCTCTACACTAGCATTGCTGTTTCTCAGTACTCTGGAAAAATCCATGACAGCAGATTTCCCTAATGCAATTTGCCTTTTGATTTTCTGACTGCTGGTGCCAAAAGTGTTGACTGTGGAGCTGAGTAAGATGTAACTAAATAATCTGTCTTTTCTTCATCCATCATGGTGCTGCCAATTTGCCCAGTGATGAAAAACTTTGTCCTTCTGATGTTGAGCCTCAATTCATATTGGAGACTACATTCTTTGACCTTCTGCAGCAAGCTCTTCAGGTCCTCCTCAGTTTCAGCAAGCAAAGTTGTGTTATCTGCATAATGAAGGTTGTTGATGAATCTTCCTCCAATCCTGATGCCGTATTCCTCCTCATAAAGCCCAGCCTCCTTCCTGAATGATCTCTTCTGCATATAGACTGAAAGATATGGAGAAAGGATGCATCCCTGATACACTGCCTTCCTGATTTTGAACCATGGCAAACGGTATCCCTGCTCTGTTCTGAAGACTGCTTCCTGATCCAAGGACAAGTTTCACATAAACACAATCAAGTGTTCTGGGATTCCCATTCTCTGCAAGGTTAACCAAAATTTGTTGTGATCCACACAATCAAATGCCATTGCATAGTCAATAAAACACAGATAGATGTCCCTGTGGTACTCTTTGCCTTCTGCCAAGATCCATCTGACATTGGCGATAATGTCTTTAGAGCCACGGCCTTTTCTAAACTCAGTTTGTATTTCTAGTAGTTCTCTCTCAATATACTGTTTCGGTCATTTCTGAAAAATCTTAAGAAGAATTTTGCTGGCTTGTGATATGAGTGATACTGTACAATAATTTCCACACTCTGTCAGGTTATCTTTTTTTTGGAATGGGAATAACAGTGGATCTCTTCCAGTCAGTTTGTCAGATAGTGGCCCTCCAGATTTCTTGGCACAACCTGGTAAGTACGTCCAGGGAAGCATCTGTTTTTGTGTGTGTGTTTTTTTAATATCTCAATTTATATTCCATCAATTCCTGGGACTTTATTATTTGCCAATTCTTTCAGAAGAGCCTGAACTTCCTCCATCACCCTTGCCTCTTGATCGCATGTTGTTTCTTGAAATTCTTCTGTGTCAACCAATTCTTTTTGATACTGTAACTCTGTATATTTCTTCCATCTTCTTTAAATACTTCATGGATCATTCATCATTCTGTCCATAGCGTCCTGAAGTATTGCAACTGGAGACTTGAAATTGTTTTTTAGTTCCTTCAGCTTAAGAAAGTCTGAGCTAATTCGGCTGTTTTGCTTTTTGGACTCCAGATCTTTTCACATCTCATTATAACACTTTGCTGTGTTTTCTTGTGCTGCCCTTTGAAATTTTCTGTTCAGCACCTTAACTTGATTTTTTCCATGTCTTTGGTTTCTTGGCACTCTAGTACAGAGTCTATTCAGAGTCGCTTTTGACATCCATTTTAGCCTTTTCTTCTTCTTCTTCTGTCATTGCAATGACCTTTCACATTCTTCATGGATGATACTCTCAATATCCTCCCACAGTTTATCTGTTCTTCACTCATTAGTGTCCAAGGTCTCAAACCTGTTCCTGAGTTGTTTTTTAAATTCAGGTGAAATAGGCTCAAGGTCAAGTTTTGACTCCTGTATATTTGAGTCGACCTTCTTTAGCTTTAATTTGAACTTGCTTATGAGTAGTTGATGGTCTTTTCCACAATCAGCATCTGGCCTAGTTTTCACTGCTGGTATCAAAGTTCTCCAATAGTTATATATAGAATTAAACATTTTAATCAAAGCTGTACCCTTTACTCATATATTTTCCAATTTGCATGCTGAGCAAATCATTCAAGAAGCTAGATTTCATGAAGAAGAATGCGGCATCAGGATTGGAGGAATACAAGTCAACATGCTTTATGCAGATGACATATCCTTATTTGCTGCAAGTGAGGAAAACTTGAAATGTTTGCTGCAGAACATCAAAGACTACTGAAAGCTTTCAATATGGATTACATTTCAACATCAAGAAAGCACAAATCCTCTCTATTGGACTAATAGGCAACATTATGATAGAAGGTCAAAAGATTGAAGTTATTTACTATTTCATTTTGCTCAGAGTCATTGTCAATACCCTTAGTACCTTCTCCGAGGACAGATTTGCTCTTTCTTTGGAAAGTCCATGGAATCTTCCGTACTTTTTTCCAATATTACAACTCAAAGACATCAATTCTTCTTGTATCATCCTTATTCATTGTCTAACTTGAAGATGAATAGGAAGCAATTGAAAAAGCAATGTATTGAATCAGGGGTACTTTAGTCTTTAAACTAAAACTGTTGCTCCTTAACACCATGGAAATGTCCTTCACAGTAGGTTTTCCCAGTGCAACACACCTAATTTCTGGGCTGCTGGTACCAAAGGTTGCTATGAGCCACAGTTCACTCAACAGCAAATAACGACACAATATATTCTTTTAAGCTTAAAAAAAACCCACCAAAATAGCCCAATCAAAACAAAAAACCACAACATCAATTCAAACTCACTGCCTTCCAGTCAGAACAGACTCATAACTAGCCTTACAGTAGGTATTCCGGCGACTGCAAATAATTTTAAAGGAGACCTAGCCCAAAAAGCTGATGTGCAAGCAGAGTGAGGGAAAACTATATGGTTTAAAATAAAAAATGTAAAAGGCATGCATCTTTTCTTAAAGGGTTGTATCCTTTCTCCATATCTATTCAAGCTACTTGCTAAGCAAATTATTTGAGAAGTTAGACTCAATGAAGAAGAATGTAGCATCAGGACTAGAAAAAGACTCATCAAGATCCTTTGTTAAGCAGATAACATAACCTTACTTGCCATAAGTGAGAAGAACTTGAAGTGTTTGCTGCAGAAGATCAAAGACTAAATCTTTCAATATGAATTGAATCTCAACATCATGAAAACTAAAGTTCTCACCACTATATCTATAGGCAACATCATGATGTTGCTGTTTGTTGTTATGTACAGTCGAGTCATTTGCGACTCATAGCGACCCTATATACAACAGCCCTAAACCCTGCTCTATCCTTTGCCAATCACATTGCCTCTGACACACCCGCCCAGTCACTGAATCAATCCACCTCATAGAGGGTCTTCCCCTCCTGCGCTGTCCCTCCACCCTATCAAGCATGATGTCCCTCTCCAAGGACCTGTCCCTCCTTACAACACATCCAAAGTATGTCAGACTAAGCCCCAGAATCCTTGCCTCCAAGGAGTAGCCTGGTTTAACCCTCTCCAGGATAATCTATTTGTTTTCTTGTCTGTCCATGTTACATTCAATACTCTTCTCCAGCAACCACAGCTCAAAGGCATCAATTCTCCTTCTATCCTCCCTGGTCATTGTTCAACTCTCTGATGTATAACAAGTGATTGCAAAGAGCATGGCCTGTATCAGATGCACCTTATTCTCCAGAGACACACCATTGCTCTTGAGTACTTTAGAGAGGTCCCTAACAGCTGACTTTCCCAACATCATGATAGATGGAGAAAAAATTGAAACTGTCAATGACTTTGTCTTATTTGGATCCACAATCAACACACTTGGTACAACAGTCAGGAGAACAGGAGACATAATGCAATGAGAAAGTCACAACGATATTAGTTTGAATACTAAAGTGACCCTGATTTGGATCAATGGTCCTTCCAATCACTTGCCGTGCTGCTGAAAGTGTGACTAGGAACAAGAATAACAGAAGAATTATTGATGCCTTTATACTGCGGTGTTAGAGAAGAGTAGTGAATATGCTATGGAGTGTCAAAAGAAACAGATATATCTTGGAGAAAGTGACGCCATAGTGATACTTGAAGGCAAACATGGCAAAATTTTGTCTCACATACTTTGGGCATGTTGCTTGGAGAAACCACTCCTTGGAGAAGGACATCATTCTGGAAAAGGTTCAGAGATCACAAAGGAGAGGAAGACCCTTAACCAGGTGGATCAACAAAATGACTGCAGCAATAATGAGCTCGAGGGTGTCAGAAATCGTGAAGATGGCATGGGATAGATAGGACAGGGTTCGGATCTGTTGTTCGTAGGGTCACTATGAGTCTTACTCAATTTGATGGCACCTAATAACAATATTCTCCTATGGAGCAGCTGATAGATTCAAACCACCAGAGAGGCATTGTTTTGGGTAAGCAGCATAACTTCCTATGGACTATACCTCCAGGGTTCCCTCAAAGTTGACTTACTATTCATCAAATATTAGATCATCCTCTCTTAAAGGAAAGTGTTATCATTGTTGTTATGTGCCATCAAGTTGCCTGTGTCTCATAGCGACACTATGTACATAACTCTGAAGCCTGCCCTGTCCTGAACCAGTGCCACTGACTCCAATACACCTACTCCCTTTGCCCTAGTAACTATATTAAGTCTATCTCATCCAAAGTCTTCCTCTCCTGCGCTGTCCTTCCACCCTTCCGAGCATGGTGCCCTTCCCCAAGGATTGGTCCCTTCTGGCCACATGCCCAAAGTATGTAAGATGGAGCTTCAAAATCCTAGTTCCCAAGGAGAAACTTGGTTTCACCTTCTCCAAGATAGACCTTTTTGTTTTCTTGGTCCATGGTATATTCAAGACTCTTCTCCAGCACTACAACTCAAAGACATTGGTTCCACAATCAATACTTTTGGCACCAGCAGTCAGGAAATCAAAAGGCAAATCGCATTAGGTAAATCTGTTGTCATGGATCTTTCGAGAGTACTGAGAAGCAATGATGTCAGTCGAGAGACTAAGGTATGCCTAATCCAGTCCATGGTCTTTGCAATTACTTGTTATGCAACAGAGAGCTAGATGTTAAAGGAAGGGAAACTTTAAATATAGACTAAGTTTCCCTATCTTCTTGGGCTAGTAGTAAGAACCTGCACAGCAATCCCAAAGGCACACAGTTCAAATCCATTAAACGATCTGCAGAAGGATGAGTAGTTTCCTCTGGTGTAATTTACTGCCTCTGAAAGCCTTCTGGAGAGTCAGCTATGGCTTGGTTCTGACTCCACAGAAAACTACAACAATAATAATAACAACAACATTACTTTAAGGAAGCCATATGACTAAATTTTACCAATGGAATATGACTTTCTGAGTTGTAGATATTTACTGCCTCTGTGACACTAATATATAAGCTTATATGTGTGTGTGTATAATATATAACTGATAATAATCTTAAAATATATAAAAATCATCTAAGAATCCTGTTAAAATGCATGTTGTTGGTACTTATCCTCAATACTCTGATTTCTATACCTGTGCTGCAGTTGCGATTGTTGTATGTGCCGTTATCAACTATGACTCACAGAGCCAATAAATAACAGATCTGAAACTTGCCCTATTCGGCTCCATCCTCGTGACCTCTGTCATGCTCAAGCCCATTGTGGGAGTCAAGGACCAATCCATCTCACTAAGGATCTTCTTCCCTTTGCTGACACTCTACCTTTGTCAACATGACACCTCTACCAAGGATTAGTTCGTCCTGTAAATATACCCAGAATAAATGAGACAATGCTTATCTCTAAGGAGCTCTCTAGTTATACTTCCTTCAAGACAGATTTGTTTCTTCTTTTAGCAGTCCCTCATTTATTTCATATTCACCACCAACCCCATCAATTCCTCTTGAGGCCTCCTTTATTCACTGAGCAGCTTTAGCATACCTGCATATGAGGCAACAGAAAATTTTATTACTTTAGTCAGGTGTATTTAATCTTCAAAATGTCATCTTTGTTTCTTACCACCTTCAAGAGTAACTTTGCAGTGTTTGTCCATAGTCATACACATTTGACTGTTTCACTGCTACTTCGATGAGTACAGCGGATCAAAGTAAAATGAAATTGTTGACTATTTCTATACTTATTCCATTAATCATACATAATATTGTCTAATAGTCCAGCTTCTCTGGTTATTTATTCAGCATAAAGATGAATATCCATGATGAAGATTTACAAGCCTGATTTTATTTATTTATTTTGATCTGTGTGGGAACATTCCATATCTCCAAATCAAATACATCATAGTAAGTTGGATAAACAGTAAATAATTCAATAAATAATTCAAGTAATAATCCAAGAGTTAGTAATGGCACAAAAGTAGATAAAAATAGATTACACAAAGTTTAATATAAGTTACAGGGGCTTTGAAGCCTATTGGTTAAGGAGTAGCTCTGCCAACCCAAACAAATGTGGTTTGCATCTACCAGATACTCCGTGGGAGAAAGATGGACAATCTCCTGCCGTGCAATTCACAGTCTCTGCCAACTCACTGAAGAGTCACCTATGTGTCAGTTCCAACTGACATCAGTGAGTTTTTTGGTGTGTGTTTTTTTTAGTATAATTTGATAAAAGCAAAAATAAAACGCATAGATCAACATCTATGTACATATAGATTATACAATATAATAAGCCTGATTTTAAACCACACAGTATATCCTTGTTCAGTTCCAACTACTTCTTGATTTATGTATTGTTTCTGCTTAAGTACAACTAAAAGTTCTGTAATTACAACTTTTTTGCAATATTACCTATACCTTGCGTTCCAAGAGTTAAATGGCTTTGTTGTTGTTGTTGTTATGTGCTGTCAAGTCACCTGCAACTCAAAGTAGCACTATGTGTAAAAGCTCTGAGCTTGCCCTGTCTTGAGCCAAATTCACTGATACTGCTTTCCCCATTACCTCAGTTTCTGTATCAATCTTTCACATAGTCAATAAAACATAAGTAAGCTCTTTCTAATATTCTCTGCTTTCAGGAAAGACCTATTTTGCATCAGATATAATAACCCATGCTCCCATTCTGAAGATTCCGGCTTGAAATTTGGTGATTTCCTGCCAATGTATTTCTGTAACAATTTTTAATTTAATTACCTTCAACAAAATTTTACTTGTGTAAAATATTAATGATATTGTCAGATAATTTCTGAAGAGGAAGAAATAAAGAACTCTTTCAGTGATCTGTCTTCCAAGTTTCTTGACACAGATGAATGGGTGTTCCCAGTGTACCATCGGTATATTGAAATGTTTCAATGGGTGTTCTCTCAGTTCTTGGAGCCTTGTTTTTTCATCAATGCCTATAGGGCAATAAAGTAAATTTCAATAATGATGGTTTGGATCCAATGTGGAGAAACAAAGCTTTGTTGATTTGTTTATGCTCATTTAACCATGCTAGAGATCACAGCCCCCAAAACCTCAAATTCAGTGCTACAACCTGTAAGGTATTGTAATTTCCCACATCTAAAAATATTCCTTATATATGGAATTTTATATGTATGTTGTTTGTTGTTGTTGTTATGTGCCATC
>NW_006399828.1:2731169-2741403 GCF_000299155.1 Elephantulus edwardii
CCCATGCCAGTCCATCTCATCTCACCAATGCCTAGTATGTCAATATTTATGCGTTCCATTTCTTCCTTAACAATATCTAATTTTCCTACATTCATGGTTCTTACATTCCATGTCCCAAACACCAGTGTCTGCTTACAACTGTTCCTCTTCCTTTGTATTTCCATACTTGAAAACTCAACCTCCTTTGCCATTTCTGTTATCTAAATTTATATGTATACACACCCCAAAATGTATGTATGTGTATACATATACACATATATACACACACACACACGCATATATATGTTGTTGTTGGTTGTCTTTGAGTTGAGTTTGACTCATAGCGACCCTATGAACAAAAGGCTTGAAGCCCCTCTACAACTACCAACATTATCAACATTTATCAAATTTCATAGGGTTTCCAGATGGGCATGTTACATGTTATTTAGGAAGTGGATGCCACTCCTGCTTCCAAATATATATATATTTTCTATATTTTTGTAAACCATTTGCTCCTTTTACTTCAAAATTTTCCCATTTCATTAGTATGTCAAGAGGCAATAGTGATGAAGGAGGAAGTTCAGGCTGCTTTAAAGGGCTTGGCAAAAAAAAAATAAAGCCCCAAGAATTGATGGAATACCAGTTGACATATTTCAACGAAGAGATGCTGCTCACCAGGTTGTGTCAAGAAATCTGGAGGACAACTACCTGGCCAACTGACTGGAAGAGGTCTATATTTATTTCCATTCCAAAAAAATTAAAAGGGTGACTCAACAGAGTGTGGAAATTATCTAACAATATCACTAATATCACAAGCTAGCAAAGTCTGGCTGGAGATTATCCAGAAACAACCAGAAGAGTACCTTGACAGAGATCTACCAGAAATACAAGCTGGGTTTAGGTCATGGCAATAGAGATGTTATTGCCAATGTCAAATGGATTTTGGCAGAAAGTAAAGACAACCAGAGGAATGCCTATGTTTCATTGACTATGCAAAGACATTTGACTGTCTGGACCACAACAAATTGTAGCTACCCTTGAGGAAAACAGGAATCCCAGAACACTTGATTGTGCTTATGTGAAACCTATACTTGGACAGGACAGAGTAAGGAAAAACACTGTATGGTTCAAAATCTGGAAAAGTGTGCATCAGTGATGCATTGTATCTCCATACTCTTTCAATATGTATGCAGAAAGATTATTCAGAAAGTGGGGCTTTAGGAGGAGAAATGTGGCATCAGCATTGGAGGAAGTACTCATCAACTACCTACACTATGAAGATGACACAATATTGCTAGCTGAAACTGAGGATGACTTGAAGCACTTGCAGCAGAGGGTCAAGGACTGTAGTCTTCAAGATGAATTGAAGTGCAAGAAGACAAAGATTCTCACCACTGGGCCAACTGACAGCACCATAATAGATTGAGAAGAGATTGAGGTTGTTAATATTTACAGCCTGCTTGGCTCCACAGTCAATACTCTTGGCACCAGCAGTCAGGAAATCAAAACAGGAATTGCATTGGGAAAATCTGCTATCAGAGACCTCTCCAAAGTGCTGAAATGCAATGATGTCAGTATAGACACTAAGGTGTACCTAATCAAGGCTGTGGTCTTAGAAATTATTTACTATAGATCAGAGAGCTGGACAATGACTAAGGATAATAGAAAAAGAATTGATGCCTTTGAGTTGTGGTGCTGGAGAAGAGTCCTGAACATACTGTAAATCTCAAAGAAAACAAATCAGTCTGTCTTGGAGAGGGTAAAACCAAGTTTCTCCTTGGAGGCTAGGATTTTAAAGCTCTGTCTCACATACTTTGGGCATGTGGCCAGAAGGGACCAATCCTTGGAGAAAGACATCATGCTTGGAAGGGTGGAGAATGGAGTAGGAGGGAAAGACCCCTGATGAGATGGATTGAAACAGTAACTGGGAAAATGGAGATTAGTGTGTTTACATCAATGAGACTAGGCTAGGACAGCTCAGGCTTCAGAGCTGTTATGCATAGGGTCACTATGGGTCACAGGAGACTCAATGACACATAACAACAACAAAAACAGCAAGTAAAGAAAGTAAATTAAATCTCTCATGTAATCCTTTTGTGTACTTTTGATCAGATAATCACCCAAGGGGCTGTCTATCTCTATGTTAAAATATTGATATAAGCTTACCATCTGTTTCTATGGATATGGCCAGATAGTTTTGCATTTCGTGGCTATGTGACTAGCCAATAGGGATACACAGATAAATTCTATATGGGATAACATAAAACCCAAATGAGTAAATACTTCTTAATTAAAGAAGAGAGGTTTAGGAGTCAAAGACATTTTATTTTTCCAAACAGTATCATTCCATACAATCCTGGTGAGAAAGCACATATAATTTGTATAGAAATATAGTAGAAAGCTTTGATTTAAAAATCATTAACTTGGTATACAGAGATTTAAGCAGATGTACTATCTAGATTCAATTAAACTTGTTCATGTAGATAGATATAAAACAGACTGATAAAATTTACCTGCATGTGTACTTTAGGAAACAATTTGTTTTTCATCAAAGCAGATCTTTTTCCAAGTTTATAATCATCTCAGACACTAAATTATTAACAAAGAGTTCAGTATAGTCCATTTAATTCATTTCACCTCCAATTTGATCACTTAGTATCAGATAAGTCTTGGAGAAAATGCAGCTAAAGAACATCTTGGAGGCAAGGATGATGAAGGTTTATCTCACACATTTTTTGCATTTTGTTAGAAGAGTAAATTCTTTGAAAAGGACATCATGCTCAGGAAAGGGGAGGGTCAGCAAACACCAGGGAGACTTTCAATGAGATGGAGTGACCCAGTGACTGCAGCAATGGTGTAGTCTGTCAGAGATGAGGAGGATGGCACAGAGTGTGGTGGGGTTCAGATTTGTTTTTCATATTGTTGCTGTAAGCCAGATTTGATTCAATGGCATATTGAGTTATTACATCCCACTTCGTAGGGTTTAAAACTGTACAATTCACGTTATAAAAAAAAGTAACAGATTCAACCATCCAAATGCTCACTAATATTTCATAGTTCCCATGTATTATTTAATTTTATTTTTTGTTATAGGTTGTTTAAAAAAGATCTTATAAAGTATTCAGTGTCCAACAAAATAACAGAAATGGAAGACTTTTTAATACTACAAATGAAAAATTCAAGTGTTCTGAGAGCTAGGCTGTTTCCTTTGACTGGACAGGGGAGAACAATTTTAAGACAGTGAGAAAGTAAAAATTTTTCGTATATAAAATCAATAGTATTGGTTTTCTTTTAATATGATAGGTCATATATGATAAGAGGGCCACCTAGTGGTGTAGTGAATTAGGCCAAACATACTTTCTAGCAACTAAGGTTACAATAAACACTAAGACGAAGAAGATAGGTGTAACTCTGTTGCTGAAACTTCCAAACAACACAAATTAAAATATATACTTTCTGAAAGAGAACAGTGTAGATTTACAGTGTGTCTTCAAAGCCGATCTAGGATGGTGCGAGAAGCCTCTGGAGTCATCTGGTCCCTATCTATCCCCATTTCCTTCAAACAGTGAAGACATGTGTGTCTTCAATCAAGTATGACAATCACCCTTCCCTCAAAAATGCTATCAAATGCTAAATAATTCTCATTTCCATGGAAAGTATCTTTATTTCTAAACAAAGGCCTACATATTATAATAAAAATTATTCTTCTTTTGGTCTTATCTTGATGGAAATGTTGGGTTTTTGTGACATTGAGTCCTATTGACTCATAGCTGACCTTCCTGAAGGTTTTCAGAGGCTATAAATTGCACAAGAGGAAACTGTTAATCTTTCCCTACAGAGCAGCTGGTGGATTCAAACCACTTATCTCTGGATTGACAGCACAATTCCTTATCCATTAGACCATCAAACTAGAGAAAGAATTATGGAACATCTAATTAGAGCTGCTATTTACAGAGTTTTTGAATGCCTGTTGGGTGACTGGAAGAAGACATCCTGCTTAGAAATGTAGAGGATCAGAGAAAGAGAAGACCTTCATTAAGACGGATCAATGGAGTGACTGGAACAGTGGGCTCAAACACATCAGAGGTAGATCATGAGGATGGTGGAGAACAGGGCAGTTTTTATAGAGTCGCTAAGAGTCCTAATTCACTTCACACAACCTTACAGCAAAAACAACAAAATTAGAGCTGAAAGAATGCTTATAGCCAATGCAAACCATGTGACAGACTAAACAGAAACTCTTTTGGTTTAGTTGTTGTTGTTGTTGTTATGGACTGTTGGGTGGCCTGCAACCCATAGCAACCCTATGCACAATCAATAGCTCTGAACCCTGCTCTATCCTGAGCCAATCTCACTGTCTATGACACATCTTCCCTTATTACCCCATTTATTATCTCAATCTCTCTCATTCAGGGTATTTCTCTCCTGTGCTGTCTCTCAACCCTTTCAAGCATAATATCCTTCCCCAAAGACTGGTCTCTCTGGACTATATACGCAAAGTGAGGTGGAGTCTCAAAATCTTTGCCTCCAGGGAGCAGCTTGGTTTCACCCTCCCTAGAATAGACCTGTTAGTTCTCTTGGCAGTCCATAATATGTTCAATATTCTTCTCTACCATCAAACTCAAAGACATCGATTTTTCTTCTGTCATCCTTAGTCATTGCCCAGTTCTCTGAAGCATATCAAATAATTGGGAAGACCATTGCCTGGTGAGGCGCACCTTAGTCTCTAGACTGACATCATTGTTCTTCAACACTCTGGAGATATCACTGACATAATGACAGGAGATATTCCTAATGCAATTTGTCTTCTGTGCCAAACCAGCTAATTGTGGAACCAAACAAGCTGAAATTGTTAACAATCTCAATCTCTTCTCCATCAATCATAATGCTGCCAATTGGCCTAGTGGTGAGAATCTTTGTTTTCTTGATGTTGAACTTCAGTTTATATTGAAGGCTGTAGACCTTGACCTTCTACAGCAAATATTTCAGGTCCTTCTCCATTTCAGTATGTAAGATCGTGTCATCTGCATAATGCAGGTGGTTGATGACTCTTCCTCCAATCCTTATGCCACATTCTTCTTCATGAAGTCCAGCCTCTCAAATGATCTGTTCTTTAGAAAACTGAAAAGGTATAGATACAGGACACATCCCTGATGCACTCCTCTTCTGATTTTGAACCATGCAGTATATCCTTGCTCTGTTCTAAGCACTGGTTCTTGGTGCAACTATAGGTTTCACATTAGTACAAGGGATTCCCATTCTTCTCAAGGTTAGCCACAATTTGCTGTGATTAATCAAACACAATAGTCAATGAAACACAAGTAGACATTCCTTTGGTAACTCTCTGTTTTCAGCCAAAATCCATCTTATATAAGCAATGATATCCCTAGTGCCATGGCCTCTAAACCCAGCTAGTATTTTTATCATATTTCTCCCCCTAGCTGGAACAATTCCTCATTTCTTTTTGTTTTGTGTATGTGTATTTCACACTTTCCTTCATTCACATTGTTATTCATAAAATCATTTCCATACATTGCATTTTATAAAATCAATTGTCATTGATCTATGCCCACCATTACCTTATCTTTTCAGGTCCTCCCCAAATCTTTCCCATTTCCTTTATCTCCTCGCCTCCAGCCACCAACTTGTGCGACCCTGTGTTTTGCCTCAAGCTCATCCTCATCCCTCCGCACCCTCCCTATCCCCTCTTGTATCGTCATACACATTTTACTAGTTGTCGTTCTATTTTTACAATAATTGTTTTATGCAGTATTTGTCTTTAGTTAGAACTTGAGTTATTTCACTCAGCACACTCCTCTCCAGTCTCTCCCATATTATGTAGTGGTTTTTGAAATGTCAAAACTCTGCTTTTATGAAGGATAACTCTGTGAAGAATGGGAATCCCAGAACACTTCATTGTGCATATGCAGAACCTATACTTGGACCAAGAAACAGTCGTCTGAACAGAGCATTGCAAGGAAACATTGCATGGTTTCAAATCAGGAAGGATGTATGCAATGGATGTTTCCTGTTTCCAAACCTTTTTAATCTATATGCAGAACAGATCATTTGAGAGGCTAGACTCTATAAGGAGGAATGTGGCATCAGGATTGGTGGTAGATTCATCAACAATCTACATTCTACAGATGACAGAATTGTGCTTGGTGAAACTGAGGAGGAACTGTAGCACTTGCTGCAGAAGGTCAAGGACTACAGCGTTCAATATGGACTGAAGCTCAATATCAAGAAAACAAAAATTCTCACCACTAGGCAAATTAAAATGATAATGGATGGTAAAGAGTTTGAATTTGTTAACAGCTTTAGTGTGCTTGCTTCACAATCAACAATCTTGGTACCAGCAGCCAGGAAATCAAAAGACGAACTGCATTGGAAAGTCTGCTCTCAGAGATGTCTCTATAGTATTGAAGAGCAATGATGTCATTATGGAGACTAAGGTGCACCTGATACAGACCATGGTATTTGCCGTTACATGCTATGCATCAGAAAGCTGGACAATGACTAGGGATGATAAAAGGAGAATTGATGCCTTTGAGCTGTGGTGCTGGAGAAAAGTAATGAATGTATTGTGGACTGCTAGTTCATCCTAGCAGGTTCATCCCAGAAAGAGTGAAACTGAGCTTCTCCTTAGAGGCAAGGATTCTGAAGCTTTGTCTAACAAACTTTTGGCATGTTTCCAGGAGGGACCAGTCCCTGGATAGGGACATTATGTTTGGGAGTGTGGAGGGCCAGCATAGGAGGAGAATACCCTCAATGAAATGGATTGACTCAGTGACTGGAGTAATGGGGGTAAGTGTGTTGGAGACGGTAAGGTTGGCTCAGGACAGAGTAGGGTTCAGAACTCTTGTACATAGGGTTGCTATGAGTCACAGGGGACTTGAAGGTACATAACTACAACAACAGCAGCATTCTTAAAAGTGATTTTCTGAATCAAAAAACCACAGCAAAAAAGGTACCTGGGACCCAATTCAAAGTCCAGCACTTGCCTATTTCCAGAGTATGTTCCTCTGTTAAGGATTAAATTGTGCTCTCTAAAACAATATATATTCAATTCTTAATTCTCTGAATCTTTGAACATATACTTATTTATAAATAAGGTTCTTATAGATATAAATAGTTGAGATTATTAGAGTGAGAGCTAATATCTCTGTGACTGGCATTCTTTTGAGAAGAGAGTAAGAGGCACAGAGGAAGAGACATAAGAAAGAACACCAAATTTAAGTTGAAGCAGAAATTGGAGAAACATTTTCACAAACCGAGATATGTGTCTGTTGCTACCAGGAACTGAAATTCAAAGAATCTTTCTCCACTGATCTAAAGACAGCATAGTTTCACCAGCACCTTGATTGACCTAATGCTAAGGAGTTGCACTACCAGTCCAAAGGCGTATGGTTTGAATCCACCAGCTGCTCTGCTCTGCAGGAGAAAGAGGGCCAGTCTCCTTCTGTGTGATTAACTGCCTCTGAAAACCTGCCAGAAGGTCAGCTATAAATCAGTTCAGACTTGACTGTACATAACAACAGCAGCAATAACCTTCAATTAATTCCTCCCCAAAAGTAAAGGATTAGGGCTAATCAGAGGAATTGACACAGTGACTGCTAAACTGATGTGAATATGATAGAAGAGGAAGATAATGCAAGATTTGTAAGTTTCCAAACTGTTGTTCATTTGGTCACTTTGAATTATAGTTGTCTTGATGGCACTTAAAAAACATCCTCCAATGCTGAAACAATAAACTTCTGTTGAAATAAACAACCCACTTTATTGAGCTTTGTTGTGGCAGCCCTAGCGAACTAATGCATCCTTCTTTGGATGTTATCTTCATTATTGCAATCAAATGACTTAAAGTGTGAGTTTATAGTGTGCTCCTCTAAAGTTTTTACGCAATTTGCCTTCTCTGACACTTGAAAATCTCTATCTGATTCTTCTTGCACAGTGCATAGTGCCTAGAAGTTTGAGTATACAGCAGACACTCAACAGGTAAGCCACTCTTGATTTAGCTACATCTCTAGATTTTTTTTACTCTCTGTGCTAACATGAAGTACGTTCACCAGTAGAAAAAGCCTGTATGTGCTCATGGATTATGATGGTTATTGCTTCATTTAAAAGATGTTAAGACAAAATTATCCCCACTTTTATACTTCATCAAGTTGGACTTTAGTAAAATACAGCAGTTAAATGTGGCAAGTGATGATTTATACACTGTGAGGAAAAATTGTAAGAGCTTCATATTCTTTGATGGTTTATACAGATATGAAGATAAAACATTCAGAAATAGACATTGTAAAATCCATTTTGTTATTTCTACTACAGGATATTAGCTATGCTTATACCTGTACCCTAGTCCTCATTTATTTCAAATATATGTGTTTTTGTCAAGCATCTCGGATGCTTGGCATCCCATCTTCACTAATGTCACATTCAATTTAGCAAGCACAAAGCAAAAAAGTATTGTTATAGAATCAAATAACTGATTTCCATTTTCCTGTCTCTAGGAACAATTTCCTACTTGTATATGAAAATTTTAATTCATTCAGTCTGGGATTTTCAAAATACATAGCTACTATCAAATGTTACATTAAGGTCTTTCAATGAAGCAAGCTTCTATAGAGGTTGAGTTTTTATTTTTTCACCCTTTGATTCCACTTAGAAGCACTGACCTGTAGAGCACTTATGTCTGAAGCCAATTCATTTTCTGCCAACAAAAACATCCTGGCTTTGAGACCAAGAAAACAATCACAAGCTCACTGTGCTTTCTAGAGACATGTGAGTGAAAGCTTATGAAATTGAAGTTATGCACTAAAAACTTGGAATATCCTAACAGAGACAAAAGAAATTGATTCAGTCCAGGGAAACTTTCCCCATACTTCACGGAATATTCTGTTATGGTGGTTTTTATAACTTTGACTTAAATAAAATTCACTCAACTCTCAATTTAAAAATTATTCATGTGTAGTCTAAAATTAAGTTCTTCTTGGTTAAGTCCTCATGAGTTCATTACAAAACTTAGTGACTCTAGGAGCGACGGATCTGAACCCCACCCTATTCTCATAGTCTCTGACGTACTAGAACCTACCATTACAGTCACTGGTCAATAAAATCTTGTCGGGGGTCTTCCTCTCCTTTGCTTATCCTCCACATTTCTAAGCATAATGTCCTTTTCCGAAGGCTGTCCTCTCCTAACATGCTCAAAGCATGTGAGAAGTTTCACTATCCTTGCCTCAACCTGTGAAAACCCACTGGAGGGTCAGCTATGAGAAAGTTCCAACTTGACAACACAAACAATAACAAAGTATAATATATGGAAAATTAAATATTTTCTTGCCTTTCTATACCTTTTCCAAGACATACTTGTTTATCCTTTTGACAATTCATGAGGTATACAGCATTCTTCTCCAACATACAATCCAAATACACCCATTCTTCTTCTGTCATCCTTATTTATTTTCCAACTTAGAGCTGCATAGCAAGGAATTGGAAAGATTATAGTTGAGATAAGATTCACCTTAGTCTTACAGTTGACGTCATTGTTCTTCAATGCTTTGGAGAGGTCTAAAGAGCAGATATTCCCAATGCAATACATCTTTGATTTCCTGGGTGCTGATGCCAAGGGATTGTATATCCACACTGGATGGAATGACTGATTCTATCTATCTATCTATCTATCTATCTCTCTCTCTCTCTCTCTCTCTCTCTCTCTCTTCTTCATCTATCATGATTTTTCCTAGTGGTAAGGAGTTGCACTACCAACCCAAAGGCACACAGTTCAAATTCAGCAGCTGCTCTGCAGAAGAAAAACGAGAAATCTCCTCCTGCATGATTTGCTGCCTATGAAAACCCACTGTAGGGTCTTCCATGAGGAGGTTCGAACTTAATAGCACAAACAACAAAAAAGTAGAATTTATGAAAAATTAAGTATTTTCTTGTTCAACCTAAATGAATTCACATACAACTAAAAACTTAGAAATCAGAGCTATTTATCGTTAACAAATAATACCTTGCTAGGTTGAAGAATAATTGCACCTGTAAGGAAAATATCAAATAGTAGTGAGAACACTTTTACCGATATATGTGACAAATTGGAATTTAAATATATACCAATCTATATACTCTACTATTCTATGCCCCTTGAGGGACAATTTCTTATTTTTTTTTTTTAATTTAGGTTGTTTGTTTTTCATTTCAATGAACATCTACAGAGATTTTGGGATTCCATTCATTCATTGTTGCACCCTTC
>NW_006399828.1:2743188-2761701 GCF_000299155.1 Elephantulus edwardii
AGGTTTCGCATTAGCACAATTAAGTGTTCTGGGATTCCCATTCTTCTCAGAGTCAGCCACAGTTTGTTATGATCCATGAAAGACATGATGAAACAAAAGAGCTCAAGAGCTGTTGTGTGGAGATGCCCATATGTGGCCTGTGTAACGATCTTTTGCATTCTTCATGTACGATTTTCTTGATATCCTCCCAGAGCTCATTTGGTCTATGATCATCAGTGCTCAAGGCCTCAAACCTGTTCCTGAGATGGTTTTAAAATTCAAGTGGAATAGACTGAAGGTCAAATTTTGGTTTCCATGGACTTGATTTAATTTTCCTCAACTTCAGCTTGAACTTGCATATGAGTAGTTGGTGGTCTGTGCCACAATCAGCACCCGGCCTGGTTTTCACTGCTGATATTGAGCTTCTCATCAAAGTCTTTCCACAAATATAATCTATTTGATTCCTATGCATACCATATGATTTGATTCCTATGCACACGGCACATGATTAGAATCAGCCAAATGCTCCCAGAAGATAAGTAAGCAATCTCCCACTGCCTCTGAAAACCTGCAGGAAGGTCAGCTCTGGGCCCATTCCGATTCCACAGTACACAACAACAATAACACATCATAATGGAGTGGGTCTTAGATAATGAACACTGCACTGGAACAGATGATGGAAAGGACTTTCTGAAAGGAAGGTATAATTAGACACTATGTGTATGACACTCACTTCCGCCCAAGACCAAGCCTGCCGGAAAGCCTGGTTACCTGTGAGAAACGCCTGTGAAAAACACCTGTCCTCAAGCCTCACTTCCGCCCAAGACCACGCCTGTCAGAGCTTTCAAGGGCTTGCTCCTGCAGGAACGACTCGATGGCACATAACAACAACAACATGTGTATGACAATAATCTGGAACAAGAAGTGCATTATAAAGTGAATTGAGGGAGGCCAAAAGAAGGGTCAGGGAGGAAAATGTGTACCAATCAATGATTGAAAACACAACCTTTCTGTAAACTTTCAATAAAATCACAATTTAAAACATAAAGAAAGGACCAGAAATAGGCTTTTGAAAGGCTACAGCTTTGAAAACCCACGGAGCTCTATACACTATGTTTACTATAAGTCAAGATCGATTCAAGGTTAAAAGCAATTAATTTATAATGAATAAGGATGACATAAAAAGAATTGACGCCTTTGAGCTGTGGTGTTGGAGAAGAGCACTGAACATCCCATGGAAAGCAAAGAGAACAGATATGGCTTGGAGAGGATGCAGCCAGAGGGTTCTTTGGAGGCAGGAATGATGAGGCTTCGCCTCACATACTTTGGGCATGTTGCTATGAGGTGCTGTTCCTTGGAGAGGGACATGATGCTCAAAAGGGTGGAGGGTTGGTGAAAGAGAGAACACCCTGGAACAGGTGAGTTGACACGGGGACTGCTGTGATGGGCTCCTGGGTGTCAGTAAGTGTGAGGATGGTACAGGATAGTACAGGGTTCAGATCTTTTCATCATAGGGTCATTATGAGTCGTTCTCGACTTGACAACACATAACAACAACAACAGTAAAAATTTTTACTTCACGTAAGCATGATGAGAAACTTTAAATTACTCAAAGCCAGGGAAGATCATGATCTGATTTATGATAGTTTTGGGTGTTGGTTTTTTGCAATAGTTTGTGTTTTTGTTTTTTGTTTTTTTTTTAAGTCTGACTTGAGTTTTGCGTAGTTTGAAATAGCGCACTTATAAAAATTCATTTAGGTAGAAAAATAACAGTATGACATCCTATGAAAATCAATAAGAGAATGCTAAATTCTGGCTAAAAATGTGAGAGAAAGGTTGACAGACAATCTCTTATGCAGTTTAAAGCCTCCTGAAACTTATTGGAGGGTCAGTTCTGAATCAAAAGTCATGAGTTCGATAGTACTTTAAATATAAAAAATGGCTTCCTAGGGGAGCTCTGGTGGCCTAGTGGCAAGAAGCTGCAACTACAATCGCAGAGGTGCACGGTTTGAATCCACCAGATGCTCTGCCGGGGAAGGAGGGGCAATCTCCTCCTGTACCAGTCAGATCTGATTTGACGGTACAAGCACACAAAAATAAAAAAAAAAAAATAAAAAATGGCTTCTTTTACTCTGGAGTTTTTTCTAACACTATTTTAATTTAATTTGCCTAAAAGTATAAACACACGCCTGTAAACGGATTTTACTTTTTTCCAAATTGCTCTGAATATTTAATGAGTAAAATTAATGTGCATAAACTGGAGAAAATAATGTTAACAAATTGATTTTGATGATTTTTCTTTTTTAATAAAGTTCATTTTCTCAGTTTTCATCTATTTATTTTGTTAACTCCCCATTTCTCCTTTCTTATCTCAAGTAGCCTTTGCAAGAATGATTCCATGTATGAAGCTTTCCATAGCATTTTATTTTATTCTTAAGTGGCATTGAATTGACTGTTTCATAGTGAAAAATAGATTTCAACCTTACTCTATCCTGTTCCATCTTTTTCTTTTGTTGTTTCTTTTATATTGGTTTTCATACAAAATTTATATGCATTATATTTTGAAGATTTTTTTTCATCTGTATTGTTGTTGTTATGTGCTGTTGAGTTGACTGGGACTCATAGCGACCCTCTGTATAACAGCTCTGAAGCCTGCCCTGTCCTGAAACAGGTTCACTAACTCTTACACACTTAGCCCCCTTTATCCCAGTTGCTGTGTCAATCCATCTCATCTGGGGTCTTTCTCTCTGACACTGTCCCTATATCTTTCTGAGCATGATGTTCTTCTCAAAGAACTGGTCCCTCCTGGCCACATACTCAAAGTATGTGAGACGGTGCTTCAAAATCCTAGCCACCGAGGAGAAACTTGGTTTCACCATCTCCAAGACAGCCCTATTTGTTCTCTTGGCGATCCATGGTATGTTCAAAACTTTTTTCCACACCACAACCCAAATGTATTGATTCTTCTTCTGTCATCCTTAGTCATTGGCAAGCTCTCTGATGCATAGCAAGTAATTGTGAAGACCATGGCCTGAATCTGGTATGCCTAAGTCTCTAGATTGACATCACTGCTCGTCAGTACTCTGGAGAGGTCCCTGACCACAGGTTTTTGGGGAGCAATTCCTCTTTTGATTTTCTTACTGCTGATACCAATAGTGTTGATTGTGGAGCCAGAAGCACTTTTATCAAATATATTGAATATTTTGGAAAATAAGCTTTAAATAAACTTGAAACGTGTTTCTTAACACTCTTCCTCCAATCACTGGCGTTCAGTGCATCAAACACCTTCTTAAGATGACTGAAAATGAGATGGGATAGACTCAAGATCATATTTTGGTTCTCATAAATTTATTTTCACTTTCTTAGGCCTCAACTTGAACTTTCCTATGAGTAATTTATGGTGTGACCCACAGTCTGCCTCTGACCTAGATTCGATTGCTGATATTGAGCTTCTCCAATAATTTCTTCCACTGATGTTATCAATCTGATTCCTATTCAGCCCATCAGGTGAAGACCAAGTGTAAAGTCACCATTTGTGTCTTTTGAAAAAAGATCTTTACAATGAGTAAATCATTGAGAATAATTTTTTAAAAAAAATCCATCGTTCTATTTCCAGCCTCATTTCTATCCGTAAATCATTGAAAATAATTTTTTTTTTAAAAATCCATCGTTCTATTTCCAGCCTCATTTCTATCCCCAAGCCCATATTTTCCAACTACTATTTTTTCGTCACTCTTTCTAATTTTTGCATTCCAGTCACCAATTATCATTAAGGCATCTTGTTTGCGTGTTTGGTTAATTTCAGACGGCAAGATTTGTTAAAAATTCTCCATTTTTTCTTCATTGGCTCCAGATATAGAAGCATATATTAGAATAATAGTCTTATTGTATGGTATGGCTACTATCCTATCACTCACAACATTATATTTCAGGATAGAACATGAAATTGACTATGAATGCAAAAATATTCTTATTGTTTTTCATTTTCAGCATAGTATACCGTATGATTACCTGATTCAAAGTGGCAAATACTAGTCCATCTCATCTCACTAATGTCTAGTACGTCAATGTTCATGAGTTCTATTTTATTTTTCACTACTTGTAGTTTTCCAATAGTCAAGCTATATACATTCATGTTTCAATTATTAAATATAATTTGTATATTTTTTTGTCTCATTTCAACTGACTGCTAATCTGTGTTTTACCAGTATGCTACTGTAACTATCCACATTCTTCTCCTGTTCATAGGGTTTTCAGAGGCCTGTTATTTAAGAACTGGATGGTCAGCCCTGCTTCTTAGTCTGTCTTAATCTGGGAGCTCTACTAAAACCTATCCACCGCAAGTAATCCTTGTGGCATTTGACACAATGGTGGCATAGCTTTAAGTATGACAGCAACCCACAAGTTATCTCAGTACAGCAAACTTGACAAACAAGTGCAAACTGTCAGACATGTATTGTGTGAAAAGAGCAAGGGAACACTACATGGTTTAAAATTAACAAGGAGTTGCATCAGAGTTATATTCTCCCTCTGTATCTATTCAGTTGGTATGCTGAGCAAATTATTTGAAAAGCTAAACTCCCTGAAGAGGAATGTGGACTCAGGATCAGAAGGAGAGTCACCAAAAATCTGTGTTAAGCAGATGACAAAACTTTGTTACTGAAAGTTAGGAGGACTTGAAGGACTCGTTGCAGAAAATTGAAGAAGATAGCCTTCAATATGTATTTAGTCTCAATGACATGAAAACAAAGATTCTTATCACTGGACCTATAGTACACATCATGATGGATAGAGAAAGGATTGAAACCGTCAACAACTTCATCTTATTTGACTCCACAATTAACACCCTTAGTACCAGCAGTCAGAAAATCAGGAAACATATTGCGCTGGAAAAGTCTGCAGTTAGGGACCTCTCCAAATTATTGAGAAGCAATGATATCAGTTTGAGGATTAAGGTACATCTGATTCAGGCCATGATCTTTCCAATCATTTGCCATGCATCTGCGATCTGGACTATGAATAAGGATAGCAGAAGTAATGTCTTTAAACTGTGTTGGGGAGAAGAGTAAAAAACATCCCATGGACTGCCAAAAGAACAAAGAAATATGTCCTGGAGAAGGACCATGGGTTAGAGTAGAACTGCTCCACAGTTTCCCTGGCTGCAATCACCTCCACAGGGTTTATGAGGTTGTTACTGGAGAGACAGCCTATCTCTCTTCTTCCAAGCGGTTGATGGATTCAAACCAATGACCCCTACTGAGTACAACTCATGATGCACTAAGACATGGAAGCTTGCTCCATCCTAAACAATGGCTTTTATTGATTGCAACTCAGAACACATGCTCAGTCTTTTTGTTCTTCAGTTTCTCCAGGATTAGAGACTTTAACCTCTGGCACCTGAAAGTCTTCCATCAAACATCAATCTTCTCCTTGCCTCACCCAAGACTGAGATTGTTAACAGCTTCACCTTGCTTGTCTCCACAATCAACACTCTTGGTACCAGTAGCCAGGAAATCAAAAATTATACTGGGAAAATCTGTGGTCAGGGACTTCTTCCAAAGTACTGAAGAGCAATAATGTCAGTCTAGAGACATAGGTACCCCTGATCCACACCATGGTATTCACTATTATTTGCTGTGTATTAGAGAGCTGGACAGTGACTCAGGATGATAGAAGAATTGATGTCTTTGAGTTGTTGGAAAAGAGTATTAACTATACCATGAACTTCCAGGAGAACAAACAGGTTCATCCTGGAAAGGGTGAAACCAAACTTCTCTTGGGAAGCAAAGATTCTGAACCTCTGGCTGACATATTTTCAGCAAGTTCCAAGGAGACACATTTTGCTTAGAAGTGTTGATAGACAGCCCAAGAAAGGAAGATCCTGGATGAGATGGGTTGATATGGTGACTAGGGTAATGGGGTAGGTGTGTTAGAGGCAATGAGATTGGCTCTGTCTATAACAGGGTTCAGAGCTATTGTACATAGGGTCACTATGAGTCACAAACACCTTGAAGACACATAACAGCAATAACAACAACAATGCTGAAAAACTGTGCAAAAATAGTATAAAATCAAGGAGATTAAGCATCATTTGTAGCAAATACCATAGAAATGACCTAATAAAGAATATATAGTAAATGTATGAGATTGATAGAAGGATCTGATGCTTCTTCAGATCCAATCTTTAATTTTCTATTTTCAGTGATGTTTATATTATAAGATCAATAGAGAGATATTCTAAATCCAAGTTATCTACTAATTTAGCCTTTTCACAGTGACAGAGTGGTTAGACTATTAACTAAAAATAACTGACTATTCAAATCCACCTGTGGCTCTGCAGGAGAACGATGTGACAGTTTCTCTCCATAAAGATTACAATTTTGAAAACCTCATGGAGAATTTCTGCACAGTCCTGTAGTATTTAGACCCCTGTGAGTTTTGAGTTCTGGTAGTCTAGTGGTAAGCTGGGCTGCAGTCTCAAACCCATGTAGATTAAATTTGCCAACTCTGTGGAAGAAGGATAGACAATCTCCTTTCATGTGACCTAGTGCCTCTGAAAACCCACGAAAGGGTTAATTAGGAGTCTTCTGACTCTATGGCACACACAGCGATAGCATTAGTTGTAGTCAAGTTTAAGTTAGTGACCATCATAATGGTTTCTATAAAAGCATTAAAGAGCTCTGGTGGCCTGGTGAGTAGGTTGTTGCAATGCCAAGCCAAAGACAGATGGTTCTTATCCACCAGCTACTCCATGGAAGAGAAGTTGTAAATTTCCTCCCATGAGATTTACTGCTGCTGAAAACTTGCTGGAGGTTCAGCTATAAGTCATTTCCAAATCAATGACACATAACAAGATCATGCCAACATGATTAGTGTAAAACAGGTTATTCCTGTAAGGCATTTAGAATATTTAGGTTGCAATTTATTATAGTTGACTCTCCAGTAGGTTTTTGGAAGCTGTAAATCACACCAGAAAAGACTGCTCATCTTTTTCACACAGAGCCAGTGGTAGTTTTGCATGATCAGAGACATGCCTCCTTTGGGTTAGTCATCTACAAACTAGTCACCAGAGCTCCCTAACTTTAACATTACCTTTGTTTGTTACTTCTCAGCAATTTTTTACATTACTCTCAAGATACATAGGCAATGGGCTCAAGTGTCTTAGAGATTGTGAGGATAGCACAGGATAAGACAGGGTTCAAATCTGTTCATAGGGTTGTCATAAGTTATATTCAACTCGATGAAACCTAAAAACAGCAATAACATAAAAATACATTGACAATATACTAAGATGAAATAAAATATTAATCACATAAAAACAAGGATATATCAATTGAAGCTTGTGAAATTTACAAATTAACTTTTCCTAGAAATAATAAAATTGACAACAATATGTCTCGCAATTGAATTTTTATTGTTAGTTGTCATTCTGTTGGCTCCAATATGAAGTAATCTTATTTATAAAGAAGGAAATATTGCCAGGTTATGCACCACCCTCCCCATCAGTGTGTGTAACCTCATAAACCCAACCTATTGTTCAGTTAATCTCATTTTTTTCTACCTTGTCATCGACCATATGCTTTATCAGAATGATAGTCTTTTCAAGCAATTGGTGTTTACTAAAACATCAGTAAAATGAAAGAAAAGCACAAAAGCTAAAGCTATTTTTATTATTATATCTTTCTTTTATAGTATTTTCCATTTCAACTTCTGTCTGTTTTTCAAAAGCTTTTTCCAGTGTCACACTTCAGGGTCTTTTCTAGCCATCAACTCCTTGATATAATGACTACAACATGTACTTGCGTTAATTGCATAAATAGAACTCAAAGTGAAAGTAAAGGTATTTTTCCAATATATAAATGCTGAGAAACCCACCTCCAACAATTCTGTATCAGAAAATAATGTTAAAATATCTCTTTAGACTGGGAAACGATAAAAACTGGAAACTCAGATCATTAGCGAAAACAAAGCACCAGGATAAGTAACTCTTCTGATGAATAGGGGATGAATAAGAATCCTTTTAATTTTGTTTTTCTGTATATGTTTTAAATTTATTGTTTAAATCTAATGAGTATTTGAAATGAAAATACAGTGTATAATCTGGATTATAATATTTTCACTTCCTCAATATGGTTATGTGTGGTCTGTAGGCTATCACATCAGATTTTGGACCAAGAAAAGCAGTAAGATGGTGTTAATACGAGTCGAAAAGAGGTACGAAAGTGTGGAAGATGTGTCTGACCTCATGGGAATTGCTTTTATGTTATTGATGTTTTTGACAGGGCCAGTTCCCCTCTATGATGTTAGTAAAGGTCATATATGGCCATCCCCACACTGTCTTTATTCTTTTTAAAGATGATATCTCATTGTGGTTTTAATTGCATTTCTCTGATTGCCAGAGATTTTAAGCATTTTTTGAGGTATCTATTAGCAATCTGTATGTCTTTCTTTGTGAAAATTCTTACCATGTCTTTAGCCCATTCTGTGATTGGGTTATCAGTATTACCTTTGAGAAGGTCACTTTGTTGTTATTGTTAGATGCCATCGAGTTGAGTATGACTCATAGTGACCCTATGGACAACTGATCTGAACACCATTCTATCCCATAGCATCCTCACAAACTCTGTCAGAAACACTCAAGTCTATTGCTTCAGTCATCGTGTCAACCCTCTCTCTGCCACCTCTCCACTTTTCCAAGCATAATGTCTCTTTCCATGGAATAACCTTTCCTATCAATATGCACAAAGTAAGATGAAGCTTCATCATCTTTTTGCCTCCAAGAAGCACTCTGACAGCATCTTTTCCAAGATATATCTGTTCTTTTCACAATCCATAGAATCTTCAGTATTCTTCAACACCATAGTTCAAAGACATAAATTCCTCTTCTTGTTATCCTTATTTGTTGTTCAGCACAGATGTATGGCAAGTGAATGACAAGATCATGGCCTGAATCAGGTGCATCTTTGTCATCAAACAGACATCCTTGCTGTTGTTGTTGTACCATTGAGTTGGAACCAACCCATAGTTGACCGTCCAGGGGGTTTTCAGAGGCAGAAACTGGGGTTTCCAGTGGCACAGCAGATGATTGCCCATCTTTCCCCTGCAGAGCAGATGGTAGCCTCAAACCATGTGCCTTCAGGATTGCAGTGCAGCTTCTTTCCAGTAGGCCACCAGAGAGAGATCCCTTATGGTTCTATAATTTATACTGTTCTAGGATTTTTTTTTAAATTCCAAAATTAAACTTTCTTAATGAAGGAACAAAATTTTCTGATGATTAGCAAGTACTGGTGGCCTGGTGGCAAGAAGCTGTGCTCCAATCCCAAAAGAAAACGATTCGAATCCATCAGCTGCTCTGCAGGAGGATAGGCAGTCTATTCCTGTGCAACCACTGCCTCCAAACACCAGCCAGAGGATCAGCTATGAGTTGGTTCCAACTTCATGGTTCACACCAGCAACAATTAGAATCTAACCACATCCTGTCAAAAATAAAAATACTAATATAAAACATGGACTATTGGCTCTTAACTGTCAGATCAAAAGTTACCACGTCAATAGAAAATGCTAAAATGCCATCAAGGAAGTACAGTTAATGATCCTGTCTAAAAGGGAACAATTAAAATTATTCTGGTGCAAGACAATGATGATACCATGGCAAAAGCACTTCTAAATCCACATTAATGAAAGATCAAACATTCTCTATGCTAATCTGTGAAAAGACAGAGAGTACAAAGCTGTTACAAGCCATATTACTATATCTTGTATTTTCTTCTGAGATAACTGAATAAGAAAGGAATGTTCAAAATCAATGAATAACACAAGATGCACATTTTCCTAGGAAATGATAGAAAAAAAATATTGACATAACCTGCGTCTAACCCTCCATTCAGACCCAAGGAGTCTGTATCTAACGCTCCAAACCAACAGAGTAAGTGGGAGGCATAAGAATTCAATTGAAGTAAGTAAACAGCAATTCTTTTTAAAGAGAGAAGAATGCATTTCACTAAATAATTGGAGACAAGGCCAGGAGAGCAATTCCTTCTGCTTACTAAAGCAAAAACCCTTTTTATTTCCCAAAACATGCCTGTGAGGTTTCATTTTAAAAATCTGTGAAAGACAGAATTTAGGATGATTTTCTTTTCAGTTTTTTTAATTAATATTTGCTATCTTTTAATTACCAGCTCCATATTTGTACTTGTAAATAGTATTTCTAATGTTTAAAACTACCAGTGTTCCCTCTATTGACTTTATAAGCATATTACAAATTATGGTTTCTTGAATATCACTGTGATTTCGTCAGAATTCAGTCCCTGAGTTAATGCTGGTCTTTGAATTGCTTGTTAGTAAACTGATAGGCAAAGAAATAAAGTTGGAAATTTGAATTTTTAAAAGATATTTTTAAGGTGTTTCTTTTCTTTAATATGAGTTAGACAGTGTGTTTTTACTTCTAGTAAACCTAAAACCAAATGTATGAACTTCCATTTGATATTTCTAATTATACATTTATATTGTACATCAAAATATCTTAGATTTGTAATAAGCTGGAGGGAGGATCTTTCTCAAAATAATTATAAAAGCATTCTTTATGGATGAGCTTTGACAACAATTTTTTTTACAACAAATAAGTCCTGATTCTGCAAAATTTTAATTGTATGACTTTGAGCGTGTTACTTCATCACTCTACTTAAAAAATTGTTAGATCTGACTCATAGCTGACTCTCCAGTGGGTTTTTTTTAAGACAGTAGGAGAAGATTGATCATTTTCTCACATGGAGAACTGGGTGCCTTTGGGTCAACAGTGCAACTGCTTACCAGTAAACCACCAGATTAGTATCTATTTTATGTGATTTTTTTGATAATTAAGTCAGTGTGTGTATGTGGGTGTGTGTACAGTTGTTTTTATGTGCTGTTAAGTTGCCTACAATTCATAGTGACCCTATGTACAACAGCCCTAAACCCTGTTCTACCCTGAGCCAATCTTATTGCCTTTGACACACCTATTCCCATTACCCCAGTCACTGAACCAATCCATCTCAACAAGGGTCTTCCTCTCTTGAGCGTCCCTTCACCCTCCCAAGCATGAGATCTCTCTCCAAGGACTGGTCCCTCCTTGCAACATGTCCAGAGTATGTCAGACAAAGCTTCAGAATGTCTCCAAGGAGTAGCCTAGTCTCACCCTCTCTAGGATGAACCTGTTGTCCTAGCAGTCCATGGTATATTCAATATTCTTCTCCAGCACCACAGCTCAAAGGCATCAATTTTCCTTCTATCATCCCTAGTCATGTCCAGCTTTCGGAAAAATATTTTCTGCAAAATTATTTTTGCAAATAATAGCAAAGACTATGGGCTGGATCAGCCACATCTTAATCTCTAGACTGACATCATTGCCGTTCAGTGCTTTGCAGAAGTTTCTGACAGCAGATTTTCTCAGTGCAATTCATTTTTTAATTTCCTGGTTGCTGGTACCAAGAGTGTTCATTGCTGAGCCAAGCAAACTAAAGTTACTAATAATCTTAATCTCTTCACCATCTATCATGACGCTGCCCATCTATCATGATGCTGCCAATTAACCAGATAAACTTTTTTTTTATAGATGTTGAGCTTCAATCCATATTTAAGGCTGCAGTCTTGACCTTCTGCAGCAAGCACTTCTTTAGGTCTTCCTCAGTTTTAGCAAGCAGGGTTATATCATCTGTATAATGCAGATTGTTGATGAGTCTTCCTCCAAACCTAATGCCACATTTCTCCTCATAGAGCCCAGCCACCCAGAAATCTTTTCTGCATATAGATTGAAAAGGTATGGAAATAGGACACATCCCTGTTGTACACCCTTCCCATTTTGAATCATGCACTGTTTCCTTGCTCTGTTCTGACTACTGCCTACTGTTCCAAGTATAGGTTTCATTTAAGCATGATCAAGGGTTCTGGGATTCCCTTTGTTCTCAGTGTCAGCCATAGTTGTGATCCTCACAGTCAAATGCTTTTGCATAGTCAATCAAACACAGACATTCTTCTGATATTCTCTGCTTTCAGCCAAGAACCATCTAACATTAGCTATAATATCCCTTGTACCACAGCCTCTTTTAAGTGCAGCCTACACTTCTAGTAGTTCTCTGTTCATGTGCAGTTCAGTTATTTATGCATAATTTTCAGCAGAATCTTGCTTGGGTGTGATGTTAATGATATTGCTCAATAATTTCCTCACTCCATTGGGTCACAATTCTTTGGAATGGGGAAAAATATAGATCTTTTCTAGTCAGTTGGCTATGTGGTTGTCGTCCAGATTTTTTAGCACAACTTGGTAAACACATCCAGAGAAGTGTCTGTTTGTTGAAATATGTCAATCAATATGCAGTCAATTCCTGGGGCCCATTTTTTATCAATTCTTTCAGGGCAGCTTGAACTTTTTCTTTTATAATCACAGGCCAATGCTCATGGTAAGGGTTTTTGTTTTTTGGGTTTCTTCCCCCCCTCATTCTGAACATATCAAAAAGGGACAGTTTCTGAAGAAAGATATACTTGGTAAAATAGAAGATCAGTGAAGGGAAGAAGCCTGTCTGAAGCAGCTTGATAGAGTGACTGCAACAATAGGCTTAAGCACAGCAGATTGTGAGGATGGTGTAGGATCGGGAAATACTTTGTCCTGTTGTAATAGGATCTCTGTGATGCAGCTCTCACACAAATGGCACCCATAAGCAATAATGTGATCAATAAGTCAACAACAGGTTGTGATTTTTAGTCACTTTATATATGACAAGTATTCTATTCTATACTCTTCTATTCTATTCATATATATATATATGTCAAGCTGATTCACATGGTCTACTTCCTTTCATTGACGCTCTACTTTATCAAGTATACCTTTCTTCAGAAATTATCCCCTCTTGATAGCATGTTCAAAATGAGAAAAATAAATCTTACCATTTTCAGTATTTAAGAGCATTTTGACCACACTTACGGATTATGTTGATGATATTGGGTGTCATCAAGTCAACGTTGACTCACAGCAGGTGTATGAGCAGGTGTCTATCCTGCATCATCCTACAGTCCAGAGATTATGTCATGCTCAAGTCCATTGGTACAATCACTGTGTCAGTCCATCCCCTTGAGGGGCTTCCTCTCTTTCCCTGACCCTATAACTTTCCCAGGATAATGTATTGTTCCGAGGACTGGGTCCTACTGACAACACACACAAAATATGCAAGACAAAGTTTTACCATCTTTGCCTCTATGGAATGATATTCAAGATTCATCAAAAAATAAAGACACGTGAAAAACAAAATAATTTTATTTCTGACATTTTACTAAGCCAAAAAGAGAAAGTTCATTGTGTCTCGTCAATCTGATTCATAATATCCTCATGTGATATAGAAAAGAATTTCTCCATAGAGGGCTTTGCTCTTAAAGGAAGCCAGGGTTTCTTCTTTGGCCACTGAATGGATTCAAACTACTTATTTCAGGTTTATAGTCAAGCATAGTTTACAGTAAGTAACTAAATATTGCAAAATTTAATGCCAGATTCCATGTTTGTGTTTTTTAAAATAAGAAGATCCATGTGATTCTCTTCCTCATGGATCCCAGATGATAAAATTTAGGCCAAGTACATTGAACAGATATAACAAGGTCTTCTGTGGTGTTAGGTTATTGTTGTTGTTAGATGTCATTGAGTCAGCAACATCTCATCACTATCTTATGAACAACAGATCTGAGCCTTTCTCTATTCTGTGTCAGCCTCCTGATCTCTGAGAAACCATAAGGAAATTATTCACCAAGAAAGGAAGTATAAAATTAATCACCATGGATCTGCGTCCACTGTTATCCCATCTTTTTTAGGACCCTACCAGGAATGTGTATGTAACACAATGTCTATGAAGGGATGTTTGAAACACGATATATATATGAATGAAACACAATGTATATGAATTTGTATGTAAACCGATATAAAATAAAAATAAATTGGAAAAAAGAAAAGCTTTATAAATTGGGATGCTTTAAGATTGTACTTCTGAATAAAGAAAACATTTTCTATTTGGACCTAAAGAAAAAGATAAAGGGGGATGGCGGGGAACTCAGTTTGCACTCAACCAATAACATTTGCTCATACTCAGTTTTATATACACGTATATGTATTTTAAAAGCCAACCTGAATGTTCAAGGGTTGAACTGTTAACTCCAGCCAAATTCCTCATCCTTTCAAGTCCCCCTGCTGTGAGTAGGCAACTCAGAGGTCACATACCATTTCAGCTGCAATAGCAAAGCTCAGTGGGAAGTAAAGGATGAAATTGTTCCCTACTTATCTCCAGATCCTCTGTGTTGGTTTCTGAGAAACCTAAGTAGGGTAGCAAATAAAACTTAGTAATGATTTTTCAGAACCAATACATGAAGGTTAAGGCAGGAGAGAAAAGGTGCACAATGACATTTGCCATTTTTACAAAATAAAGTTGCATCCCAACAATTTACAAAGAAGACTTCCTCAGATTAATATTGCCAATGACTCTCTGGGGGAAACAGTGATAGCTAAGAAGATGAGCTTCATGTGATTTTTTTTTTCTTTCTCTCACTTCTGTTAGAGTCATGTAGAAAGGATGCCCAGGGCTAAGACACATAAACACTGATAAATCACCAGTTCATCCTTGATACCTTTATTTTCATTTCAGCCCTACATAGCTAACTTTAAGAGAATTTAAACTTTAATAAAATGGAAACTTCAGTGAATCATAGAAGTCTTTCTCTGTAATATCAAATGCTAAGACTTTCTTAATAAGAATAACCTAGAGTTCACGCTGTATTGTGTGTTTTATTAGATACTAAAAGATGGATACAAAGGAAATGTGATTTTTCTGTGATTGTGAGGTTGGCTAAAAAAATACAAGGGGCAGACTCAAGAGGACAATAGTGTCAGAGTGAGTGTAGAAATTAATTCTACTCTTTCTTATTATCACTTTACACTTTTACATTTCACCACAAGATAAAAATTGACAATAACTTGAAAATCTGAATACCTCAAAATTTACCCATAATTTTAAGATCCATGTGAAAAATAAAACAGTTGTAAAAATAACTTTCTTACTAAATTTGAATCAAATTCAGTCATTGCATTTCTTAAATGTACATGAATGAACTGTATTCTCTCAAAACTCACAATTATTTTCTTCCTATATTGAAAGGGAAAAAATAATTGGGGAAAAAATCATGAGTCATTGTGAATTTGACCCAAGCTAAATTATCTTTGTTGTCAGAAATGTGAAACGGCAACATATGAATACTTAAATAAAGGGTTAAACCGCGTGGCTCCTTGGAGGCAAGGATTCTGGGGATCTGTCTAACATATTTTGGACATATTGTAAGGAGGGACCGGTCCTTGGAGAGGGACATCATGCTTGGGAGGGTGGAGGTACAGTGTAGGAGAGGAAGGCCCTCTATGAGGTGGATTGATTCAGTGACTGGGATAATTGGGATGGGAGTGTCAGAGACAGTGTGATTGGCACAGAACAGAGCAGAGTTTAGGGCTGTTGTACATAGGGTCACTATGAGTCACAAGCGACCCGATGGCACATAACAACAACAGTTTCATATGTCATTCTTACACCTGGTAACAAAGAGTATGATTTTTAGACATGATTCCAAAATTTAAATTAGGCAGATAACTTCTAAGACTGTTTCTTCACTTAGTTTCATCCAAAAAAAAAGAAAAGAAAGAAACTATGGAAATCTTATTTGAAATTCTACACTATTTTCTCATCTTCTTGGTAATAACCATCCTAAAGTATATGTGAATAATTGTGTTAACTTATTCGTCATGAAAGTTAATTTGACAGCTAATTATAAAAAGAATTTTTTTTTCTGAATGTAATCCAGGGTATTAATGCCTAAAGGCTAAACTACATTAACAGAATTTGCCTTTAACAGTCTTACTGCTACTATACAGCAAGATTATTTAATGTTCGAAGTTTTGTTGTTGTTATGTGTCATCTAGTTGCTTCCATCTCCTAGTACCCTATGTACAAGATCTCTGAACCCTCCTCCACCCTGTGCCAACCAATCGCCTCTGACACACATACCTCCATTACCAGAGTCACTGAATCAATCCATCTCATCAAGGGTCTTTCTCATTTGCACTATCCCTGTACCCTCTCCAGCATGGTATCCCTCTCCAAGGACGAGTCACTCCTTGTAACATGCCCAAGATATGTCAAGTAAAGCTTCAGAATCCTTGCATCCAAGGAACAGCCTGTAATCACCCTCTCCAGGACAAATCTGTTTGGTTCTCCTAGCAGTCCATGGCATATTTAATACTCTTCTACAGTACCACAGCTCAAAGGCATCAATTCTCCTTCTATTATGCCTAGTCATTGTTCAGCTTTCTAATGCATGACAAATAATTGTGAAGACTATGGCCTAGATCAAGCACACCTTAGTCTCCAAACTGACATAATTGTTCTTAAGTAATCTGGAGAGGTCCCTGACAGCAAACTTTCCCAGTGCAATTCATGTACAGGAGCTGGTTCAACAGAAGAATGATGCTTTAGGCAGAATATTAAATGATCCAGGAAGCCTTAAAAGAATATGGAAGGAGAATGTAGTTAGTGTGCGAAAAGGAATTGGCTGACAAAGAATTTCATGAAACAATGTATGAGCAAGAGCCTGTGGTGATGAAGGAAGAAGTTCAAGCTTCCCGGAAATAATTGGTAAAAAACCAAGGCCCCAGGAATTGATGGCATGCCAATCGACATATTTCAACAAAGATTCTCACAACTGGGCCTATTGGCAGCATCATGATAGATAGTGAAGGGATTGAGATTGCTAACAGCTTCAGTTTGCTTGGCTGTACAGTCAACACTCCTGATACCAGTAGCCAGGAAATGAAAAGACGAACTGCATTGGGAAAGTCTGCTGCCAGAGACAATGTGATATCACTCTGGAGACAAATATGCACCTGATACAGACCATGGCCATTGCAATTACTTGCGATGTATCAGGAAGCTGGGAAATGACAAGAGATGATAGAAGGAAAACTGATGCCTTTGAGCTGTGATGCTGGAGAAGAGTATTGACTATACCATGGACTTCTAGGATAAAAAACAAACTCATCTTAGAGAGGGCAAATACAGGCTGCTCCTTGGAGGCAAGGATTCTGAAACTTCATCTGACATACTTTGGGCATATTTCAAGGAGGGACCAGTCCTTGGAGAGGGACATCATGCTTGGGAGGGTGGAGGGACAGCGCAGAAGAGGAAGAACCTCAATAAGATGGGTTGATTCAGTGACTGGTGTAATCAGGGTAGGTGTGTCAGAGACAATAAGATTGGCACAGGCGAGAACAGGGTTTAGGGCTGTTGTACATAGGTTTGCTATGAGTCGCAGGTGACTTGACAGCACAAAACAACAAAAACAGATCATCTTAAGGATGCACTCACCAAGTTATGCCAAGACAGCTGAAGGACAACCACTTGGCCAAATGACAGGAAGAGATTCATATTTGTCCCCATTCTAAAGAAAGGTAATTAGACAAAGTGCAGAAATTATCAAACAATATCATTAATATCACATGCAAGCAAGATTCTGCTGAAAATTATTTAAAAAATTACTGGGAGAGTAATACACCAACAGAGAACTGCCAAGTGTGCAGGCTAGGTTTCAAAGAGGCAATGATATTAGGAATATTATAGCTAATGTTAGATGGATCTTGGCTGAAAGCCAAGGGTACCAGAGGAATGTCTATCTGAGTTTATTGACTGCACAAAGACATTTGACTGTATGGAGCAAACAAACTGTGACTAACTCAGAAGAATGGGAATAATATGGCCCTGGACCAGGAGGCAGTCGTCAGAAAAGAGCAAGGAAACAGTGCATGATTCAAAATCAGAAAGGGTGTACACCAAGGATATGTCTTTTCTCCATACCTTTTCAATCTATATGCAGAACAGATCATCCAGGATGCTGGACTCTATGAGGAGGAATGTGACATCAGGATTGGAGGATTATTCATCAACAACCTGCGTTATGCAGATGACACAACCCTGTCTGCTGAGAGGACCTGATGTGCTTGCCAGAGAAGGTCAAGAACTGCAGCATTCAATATGGATTAAATTTCAATGTCAAGAAAAGAAAGATTCTCACCACTGGGCTAATTGGCAGCATCGTGATAGACGGTGAAGATATTGAGATTGCTAACAGCTTCAGTTTGCTTGACTTCATGCTGTTTTTTAGCAACAAAATATAAGTATATTTTGTTTGAGGTTTATTTTTTCCCTTAAAGCATTATATATTGCTAGGGTTCTTCAATTTTTTTCAAATTTTAAGTTATTTTTTAAAATGTTTGTTTTATAATGGTTTGATTATAAAGTGTGTATACATTTTGTTGCACACTATTCTTGGCACCAGCAGCCAGGAAATCAAAAAACATATTGCGATGGGCAAGTCTGCTGCTAGGGACCTCTCTAAAGTACTCAAGAGCAACGGTGTCTATCTGGAGACCCAGGTGCACCTGATACAGGCCATGGTCTTTGCAATCACTTGTTATGCATCAGAGAGTTG
>NW_006399828.1:2762501-2764943 GCF_000299155.1 Elephantulus edwardii
GTAATTTACAGCTTCCTGAAGACATGCTGGAGGATCAACTATGAGTTGATTCTAACTTGATGACACTGACTTTACTGAGTGTCTTAAATATAGGAGGGCAAGGTTGGAAGATACTTGTAATTCTCCAAGATTCGCAGCAGGATTTTAAAAATTGTGGGGGTTTTATGTTTATTAGTTACTAAATTGCTTTGCATACATCCTGTCTCCACATCATTTATATATACATATATATATAAAACAGATCATTCGGGAAGCAGGGATTTATGATGAGAAGGAATGTGACATCAGAATTAGAGGAAGACACATCAGCAAATACATTCCAGACAAAGTACAGCTAGAATATTCCTTAGAACAATGACAGAGAGACTTCATCTGAAATAGTTTGAACATTCAATCAGAAAAGATCAGGCTCTGAAGAAAGGCATCATGTTTGGTAGAGAATCAGTGGAAAAGGAGATCCTTTGTGAGATGGATTGACATAGTGAATGCAACAAGATCCTCAAAGATAACTATGGTTATAAGAATGGTACAGGACCATGCAGCTTTTACCCTGTTTATAGAATTAGTAGAGATAAGAATAGACTCAACCGCACCTCACAGCAAAAACATTTCTCTTCTTCAGCTACAGAACTATAAGGTTCTCTGACAAAATGCTCCCTAATAACTGTAGATAATTGTTACTACACTTCAGTGCCAGAACACAGTTTCCTCCTTTTGCTCTTTCTCACCGGTACCTAGGAGGTAATTGGCACAGGACTAGCTCTCAGAAGACAATTTTGTGGATGGATAGTTTAATAAATGAAAGAATTAAGAAGTGAATGGATGATATGTATTGCATCAGCTTATCTGGAGGGATTGACTTTTGTAGTGGGAAGAAATGATGATGTACTCCTGGGAAGCCCCAAGAGAAAACACCACTAAAACATTTCAACAAGGCTTTGGACTATTAAAACGTCAATGGGATCTGATGATCCATATTCTAATTTTGCTTAATAGTTTCAAAATTTGGTGGATCTCATGCTGACATAGGGATCTCTGGTGGCCTAATGGCAAGGACTTGAGCTGCCAACCCAGAAGCATGCAATTTGATTTGGCCAGCTTCTTTTCAGGAGGAAGACAGGTGATATCCTCCCTTGCGATTTATAGCTTCTGAAAGCCTGCTAGAGGGTCAACTGTCATGCAGTTATGACTCAATGCCACATAATAATATGCTAATATATGATGTTACTTCTTTTTCTTGTGTAGGCCCAGGAGTATTAAATAGATTTTTGTTACAAGACTCTTGTCTGAGATGGTATTACCAAATGTTTGTTCCAAGTCTGTAGATTTTCTTTTCACCCTTTTGGAAAAAGTGCTTGATGCACACAGGGATTTAATCTTCAGAAATTCCTATTCATCAATTTTATCTTCTTCAAATTATGCGTTTCTGGCTTGATTTGGCAGTCTCGTTATACCATAGAGTAGAAATTCCATATGACCTACATATTCCATTGCTTGGAATACACCCTGAGAAAATGAGAACTGAGGTTCAAATGGAGACTTATGCACCAATATTCACAGCAGCATTATTCACCATTTCAAGAACATGGAAACAGCCCAGATGTCCAACCACAAATGAATGGATTGAGAAGTTGTGGTACATTCATACAGTGGAATATTACACAGCATGCAGGAGCAATGATTTTGTAAAATACTCCCTTACTTGAGAGGGATTGGAGAACATTATGCTTAGTGAACTAACTCAGTCCCACAAGGAAAAATACTGTATAAAACAATTATTGTACAATGAGTATGAGGATCCAAGGGCGGGGGGTTGAAACAGAGGGGTGGGGATGGGGATGGGGGTGGGGTGTTAATCATAGGATTACACAATTTGATGAAGGGGTGAAGGAAATGGGAAGGATATTTTGTGAACATGAATGTTATCAAACTTTGTGAATAAATCAGTATAAAAAATTTAAAAGAAAATAAAAAAAAATTTAAAAAAGGTCCGATCTCTAGAAAATGACATAATGCTCAGAAAAGTAGCATGTCAGTAAAAAAAATAGGAAGATCTTCAACCAACAAGGTGGATTCATACAGTGACTACATAAATGTACTTTTATTTTCCCAGCTTCTTTGCAGGAGATTCTCTATAAGAATGTAGTCACTGTATAATGTGCTGAGCACAGTAAATATAGTGATGATGCTATGGGACTGCCAACGTTTCCTTTCGCAGTACATAGTGTCACTACGGGTCAACGATGGCTTGACAGTGCCTAACAACAACATGGCTTGTCCCAGGAATACTTTAGTCCTCAAAGGGACATTTTCCCCATTTTCTTTTTGAAATCAAAAGAAGTATTTCATAGTAAAATGGCTCAGTGCAATACATTCATTGATCTTGATTGCTGCTTCCAGAGAATCTCTCTGTGAAGTCAAGTGAAATGAAATGTGTTGTTA
>NW_006399828.1:2766333-2768489 GCF_000299155.1 Elephantulus edwardii
CCACAGTTTGTTATGATCTACACAGTCAAATGCCTTTGCATAGTGATAGGATAAAATCTTGACATTTAACTTGTCTGCAATTTACAGATGACATAAACTTGCTTTTGAAATTTGAAGATCAAAGACTTCAATATGCATTATACTGAAACATAAAGAAAACAAAAACTTCTCATAAGTGGGCCAATAAATAATATCATGATAAATGGAGAAAATATTGATGCTGTCAACAATATTTTCCAATTTGGACTAGCGATCAACACTCATGGAAGAAGCAGTCAAAAAAATACTCAAGCCACAAATTGCATTAGACAACTTTACTGCCTCTTTAAAGTGCTAGAGATTCAAGAATATCAGTTTAAAGACTAAAATGTGCCTAATATAGCCGTGGATTTTTCCATTGTTTCATGTGCATGTAAAGGTTTGCACATGAATAAAGAAGATTTTTTTAAAAGAAGAATTTATATCTTTGAGTTGTAGTGTTGGCAAGAGCGTTGAATATCCTGTGAACTTCCAATAGAACAAAGTTGTCTAGAAGAACTGTAACCAAAGAGTGCTGCTTAGAAGAAAAGGTGGTGAGACTTCGTCTTACTTTTGTGCTGTGGATATACTATCAGGAGGCGCTAGTTCTTGGAAAAGGACCTCATGCTTAGAAAAGTAAAAGATCAATGAAAAGGAGAAAGACACTCAAAAGAGATGGAATGACAAAGTGATTCAACAATAAACTTGAACACAGCACTGATTGAATATGGCACATGATCAGGAAGTTTCTGTCTGTTGTACATGGAGTATCTAAGAGCTGGAGCCCACTTGATGGCACCTTACACAACAACAACTCTGGTTAAGTGCTTGTGGTTAAGAGGACTGAATAGCTTGCTGAAGAAAGCAAAGTTTCATAGGGTACTTGCTGGGGGTCAGACGTTGCAAATAATCTAAATGAAACTTTGTTTTACTATCCTGCTGGGCTTAAAATGAGTCATTCTAGATGCAGGAAGAAGGAAGCGCTAGTTGAGTAGCACTTCCTTTAGATCTGGGATCCTTATACTTTTCCCTGCCAGGAGAAAAAGGAGATCAGAGATAACAAGAAACAGAATTAGTGGTAGAGAAGTAGGGGCAACAGGACTTAGTATAGAGGACTTCTCAATCCAGGGAGCAAGAAAGTTGAGCAGAAGGTTTGCAACAGTGGTGTGCTTCTAAGAACTTGACGGAGCAAGGTTTGCCAACCTACCTGGCAAGAGAGATAAGTACCTTATAACCATGACTTTCTTGCCATAGGGTTGGTTCATCGTAGAATGGAATCAAGGAGTTTTGTAATGCTTGTCTAAGCAATGCAGATTTCAAGACGACCCAAGAGGCTCCTTAAATGGAGTTTGTAGAATTCTAACAGGTGTATAAAATGTCTAATTAGTTTCATGTTATTGCATAGAGTTCTGGTGGGGTGGCCTAGTCCATAAGGAGCAGTGCTAAGACAGAGCCCTCATCCCTATGCCAGTTTGAATCCACTAGAGGCTCAGAGGAAGGAAGATGGACAAACTCCTTCAGTGCAGTTTAGAATCTGAGATATCCAATAAAGGGCCAGCAAGGAGTCAGTGATGAATCAGTGGCAGTGAGTTTTCAGGCGGCAGCAAGTTAACGAACCAAGCAGAGAAACACAGAGCATCGTGGCTGGTCAAGAAAATCTGCTGTCAAGGACTCTCAAGTTTGCTACAGAGGTTGAACAAAGGAGAGTCACCCTTGGGCTGTGGATATGAACTCAACTTCCCTTTCACCATGTTACAGAAAGTCGGATACATCCATTATGCAATATTCACCCTAGACTTTAGACAACATGATTGCTTTTGGAAAAAAAGAAGCTATCAAGAATATCAAACACTCAGAGTGGGAGCCATTGAATTTAGTTTTTAGGAAACTATACTGAACTTAGGGAAGTTATGGTGATCTAGTCCATAGGGAGTTGTGCTGCTGACCCAAAGATAGCATTTGCCTGGTGAAACAAATCACCTAACAGCTCCAAAAGGTTAAATATGGAAAATCTTCACTCATATGATTTACAGCCTTAAAAAGCCACTCAAATGTCAACTATTACTTGTTGTTGTTGTTATGTGCCGTTGAGTCGCCTGCGACTCATAGCGACCCTATGTACAACAGCCCTAAACTCC
>NW_006399828.1:2769769-2771133 GCF_000299155.1 Elephantulus edwardii
ATGAAAATCAAAACCACAATGAGATACCATCTCACTCCAGTAGCAGTGGCAAAGTTTAACAGGACAGCAAGTAATAAATGTTGGGGAGGCTGTGGCGAGATAGGAACTTTTATACATTGTTGATGAGATTGTATAATGGTTCAGCCATTCTGGAAGTCAGTTTGGTGTTCCCTCAAAAAGCTGAACATAGAAATTCCATATGACCCAGATATCCCATTGCTTGGAATATACCCCAAGAAAATGAGAACTGAGGATCAAATGAAAACTTGTACACCAATGTTCATTGCAGCATTATACTTAGTTTAAATTAATGGCAATCAACTTGAGTTTTAAATTAGTTTAATGGGAACAGTTTTATTTAAATGTGTTTTATGTACACTTGTATTTTTGTAGATAGGTGTAAAGATTTGATGAATTTACAGTTAGGAGGACAATAAAGACAGAAAAACAGTAAAAACAAAAAGACTATTCAAAAACTGCTAACTAGCCAGTGATGGATTGAATTCTAGCCCTAATAATTTTCTATTTGACGTGGAAGGTTTTGTTGTTTTAGTTGGCCCCTTGCTACCATTAAGTACTTAAGAAATTTTAGGTAAAACTCAGATTTCCAGATTCTTTTAAAAACAAAAAGTTTGAATCTGTGGGGTCTGCAGGTTTGCACAGGAGAGGTCTATCAAGGAATACTTAAATCAAATCAAACCCATGACCCATGCATTGATTCAACTTCTAGAAATCCTCACCACTCAACCAATAGGTAAGATCATGATAAACAGAAAAAAAAACTCTTTGTTTTATTTGGATCTGTAATCAACATCCAGCAGTAAGAAATAAAATGACATGTTGCGTTGGGAAGATCTGCTGTCAAGGACCTCTCAAAAGTGCTAAAGTGTTAAAGAGCAATGATGTCAGTTAAAGACTACGGTACACCCAATCTAAGCCATAATATTTTCAATTGTTTCTTATGCATCAGAAATTTGGGCAATGAATAAGATTGACAAACAATTGATGCCTTTGAGCTGTGGTGTTGGAGAAGAGTACTGAATTACTATGATCTTCCAAAAGAACAAACAAGTCTTGAAGGAAGGGTAAAAAGCAAAACTTAATCTCACCTACTTTGGGCATGTTGTCATGAGAGATCAGTTGTTGGAAAGTATATCATGACTAGGAAAGGTGGAGGAGTTAGAGAAACAGAAGACCCTCAAGGTGGGTTGACTCAGTAACTAACAATGAATTTGTGAATTACAGAGATAATGAGGATAGTGTAGGCTAGGGGAGGGTTCTGGTTTGTGTTCATAGGATCTCATGAGTCTGAGTCCATTTGACAGCACCCAATAACAACAACAAAGTAACCCTAAAGAGTAGAG
>NW_006399828.1:2776948-2791568 GCF_000299155.1 Elephantulus edwardii
CATCCATCCTGATGCTGCCAATTGGTCCAGTGGTGAGAATCTTTGTCTTCTTGACATTGAGCCTCAAGCCATATTGTAGGCTGCGGTCCTTGACTATTGCTTAGTTTAATTTATTTTTTTTTTAGTTTTTAAAAATTTTCTTCTGATTTATTTACAAAGATTGAATACATAGTTTTTAAAAAAGATCCTTCCCATTTCCTTCACCCCCACCCACCCATCTTATTGTGCAACCCTATAGTTAACACACTCCCCTCCCCCATCCACATCCTACCTTAGATCCTCATACTCATTCTGTAATAATGGTTTTATAGAGTATTTATCCTTGTGGATCTGAGTTAGTTGACCAAGCAAAATGCTTTCCAGTCTCTCCCAATTTAGGTAGTAATTTACAAGATTATTGCTCCTGTGCGTTGCACAGCATTCCATTGTATGAATGTACCACAACTTCACAATCCATTCATTTGTTGTTGGTTAAATCCCTGTGTTCATCAAAACCTTTTTGCAACAGGATGAAAACTTACTTAGAACAAACATTTGGCAATAATTAAAGTTTATTGAATACTACTGGGCCTCCACAAGAAAAAGACCAATAACCCAATTGCAAAAGATATGGAAAAAATTTTCACAGACAATGTTCAAATGGCCAACAGACATATGAAGAAATGCTCCAATCACTGACAATAAGAGAGATGAAAATCAAAACCACAATGAGATACCATCTCACTCCAGTAGCAGTGGCAAAGTTTAACAGGACAGCAAGTAATAAATGTTGGGGAGGCTGTGGCGAGATAGGAACTTTTATACATTGTTGATGAGATTGTATAATGGTTCAGCCATTCTGGAAGTCAGTTTGGTGTTCCCTCAAAAAGCTGAACATAGAAATTCCATATGACCCAGATATCCCATTGCTTGGAATATACCCCAAGAAAATGAGAACTGAGGATCAAATGAAAACTTGTACACCAATGTTCATTGCAGCATTATACTTAGTTTAAATTAATGGCAATCAACTTGAGTTTTAAATTAGTTTAATGGGAACAGTTTTATTTAAATGTGTTTTATGTACACTTGTATTTTTGTAGATAGGTGTAAAGATTTGATGAATTTACAGTTAGGAGGACAATAAAGACAGAAAAACAGTAAAAACAAAAAGACTATTCAAAAACTGCTAACTAGCCAGTGATGGATTGAATTCTAGCCCTAATAATTTTCTATTTGACGTGGAAGGTTTTGTTGTTTTAGTTGGCCCCTTGCTACCATTAAGTACTTAAGAAATTTTAGGTAAAACTCAGATTTCCAGATTCTTTTAAAAACAAAAAGTTTGAATCTGTGGGGTCTGCAGGTTTGCACAGGAGAGGTCTATCAAGGAATACTTAAATCAAATCAAACCCATGACCCATGCATTGATTCAACTTCTAGAAATCCTCACCACTCAACCAATAGGTAAGATCATGATAAACAGAAAAAAAAACTCTTTGTTTTATTTGGATCTGTAATCAACATCCAGCAGTAAGAAATAAAATGACATGTTGCGTTGGGAAGATCTGCTGTCAAGGACCTCTCAAAAGTGCTAAAGTGTTAAAGAGCAATGATGTCAGTTAAAGACTACGGTACACCCAATCTAAGCCATAATATTTTCAATTGTTTCTTATGCATCAGAAATTTGGGCAATGAATAAGATTGACAAACAATTGATGCCTTTGAGCTGTGGTGTTGGAGAAGAGTACTGAATTACTATGATCTTCCAAAAGAACAAACAAGTCTTGAAGGAAGGGTAAAAAGCAAAACTTAATCTCACCTACTTTGGGCATGTTGTCATGAGAGATCAGTTGTTGGAAAGTATATCATGACTAGGAAAGGTGGAGGAGTTAGAGAAACAGAAGACCCTCAAGGTGGGTTGACTCAGTAACTAACAATGAATTTGTGAATTACAGAGATAATGAGGATAGTGTAGGCTAGGGGAGGGTTCTGGTTTGTGTTCATAGGATCTCATGAGTCTGAGTCCATTTGACAGCACCCAATAACAACAACAAAGTAACCCTAAAGAGTAGAGTAGAACTATCCCACAGGTTTAATGTAACTTTATGAAATATCAGATTGTCTCTTATTTTCTAGAACAAAGTACATGGCGGATTTAGATCAATGACTTTTCATCTGGTAGTTCAAAGCTTAAGCCTTTGTGTTATCAGTGTTTCTTTAGCAGTGACAGGAGCTGTATAATAATTGATCCTATAAGACAATGATGATGTTGTTTTTGTTAGGTGCCATTGAGTTGAATATGAATCGTTGAAACCCAATGAACAACAGATCTGAACCCTGTCCTAGCCTATGCTGTCCTCACAATCTCTGACTTAACTTGATATCATTGATACAATTACTATGTCAGTCCACCTGGTTGAGGGTCTTCCTCTATTTCACCACCCCTCTACTTTTCTAAGCACGGTGTTCCTCTTTAAGGAGTAGCCTCTCCTAGAAGCATGCCCAAAGTATATGAGATAAAGCTTTATCATTCTTGCTTTGAAGGAGCAGTCTGGCTGCACATTCTCCAAGACATATCTATTTGTTCTTTAAGAAGTCCATGAGACTCTTCTCCAATACCATAATTCATTGGCATTCATTCTTCTTCTGTCATCCTTAGCCATTTTTAAGCTCTCAGCAGCAAGTAATTGAAAAGAACATGATCTGAACCAGGTGGAACCTTAGTTCTCAAACTAACATTATTACTACTCAATAATTTCAAGAGGTCTCTGACTTCCGATTTTCCAAGTTTAATACATCGCCTGATCTCTTGAGTGCTGGTACCAAGTGATTGTGAATCCAAGTAAGATGAAGTCATTGACAGTTTCAATCTTTTCTGCATCTATCATGATGTTGCCTATTGGTCCAATGGTTAGAATTTTTGTTTTCTTAATGTTGAAATGTTCCCCTTTAGAGGCTGTATATTTTTGATCACCTGCAGCAAACACATCAAGTCCTTCCCACTTTGAACAAGCAAGGTTCTATCATCTGCATGAAAAGGTTATTGATGAACCATCTGCCAGTCCTGATGCCACATTCTTTCCATTTTCCCCTTTTTTTAATGAATTTTAATGAAAGTTTACAGAGGCTTTGGATTTCTCTTCATTCATTGTTGCACTTTTCTCCCTGCCCCATACCTCCCCTGAAATTCACTCTTCTCTTTAAAAAGCAAAAGAAAAAAACTTTCATTGTTATACAATCCCTGCCCAAGTCCAGTCCACTATGCAGCCTTCGTTCTAGACTCCTGTCATGGCAATAATATCTAATCATATATCCCTTTTATACAGTTCTCTCCCTCAACTGTTTCAATGCACTATGTACTATTTACCTCCTCTTTCTCAGTCTTCCCTCAACCCCGATGTCAGTCCGTTTTACAACAGTGGCACTATGCAATATTTGTTCTTTTGTGACTGAGATATTTCACTCAGCATAATGTCCTCCAGGATCACCCATTTTGTATAATATTTCATGAGTTCCTTTGTTTTTCAATGCAGCGTAGTATTCCATCATGTGAATATACCAGACCTATACATGCGTTTGTTGATGGGCACTTAAGTTGTTTCCAACTCTTTGCTGTTGTGAACAAAGCTGCAATAAACATGGGTGTGCATATATCTGCTTGGGTGGCAGTTATGGTTCCTTTAGGATATATTCCCAGTAGTGAAATTCCTGGGTTAAATGGTATGTCTATTTTCAACTTTTTGAGAAAGTGCCATATAGCCTTCCATAGTGGTTGCACCATTTTACACTCCCACCAGCAGTGAATAAGGGTTCCAGTTTCTCCTCAACCTCGCCAGCATTTGTTGTTTGTTCTTCTGTTGAATTTTGCTATTCTTATTGGGTTGATATGATATCTCATAGTTGTTTTGATTTGCATCTCAGAGACCACATTCTTTTTCACAGAGTCCAGCTTCGCAAATAATTTGTTTAGTAAATAGATTGAATAGGTTTGGAGAAAAGATACAATACTGACACACACTTTTTAAAAATTCTAAACCATATAGTGTCCCCTTGTTGTATTCACACAGTAACCTTTTGGTCTAGGGGGTGTAACATATTCTGAAAAGAAGAAGTAGGCAAATCTATAAAAGGGATTAGGGTTGGTGAAGGTTTTGGCTTTATATTTGTTTCTAATATGGAATTATTTTGGGCCAATTTATATGCTAACTAGAAGAAGCGAGAAGATAATTATTGAAGCAAAGTTGAAATATGAGAGGGAATCTGATGTAGAACAATAGAAGATAAATTGATCTTGGACAAGGAAAAAATACTCCCTAGGCTCAGTAACAGCCTATTTATACCAAAAAGTGAAGCCATGATTTAAGAACATTAACTAGACTTACCTGAGATGGATGGTCACTGCAATTTCAGTTGCATCCCTATTTAGGTTACAAGTTGCAATTTAAAAAAAACCAAAACAAACAAAAAAAACCCCACAAAACACAAAACAAACCTCTCAACATTCAGTGTTCCATTTTTTAAGAGTTTTAGAGCATAACTCATGTTTCTGACCAATTATATTCAGCAGCCCTTTGCCCCCATGCAAAAGACTAAGAGAACATGTTTGTATAAACCCAGAGTTTTTTAAAGGCAAGCTTCTGATAACAACACAAAATGACCCATTTCCCAGCCTTGCCAAAAGTTATTTGGTTTTACATACATAACCTTCTTGTTAACTTGAAAATTCCTTTTTGTTCAGGCTTGTGAACTAGGGCCTACTATAGCTTGAATATCACCTGAGCTTCAGTTTCATGCAAAATGGTTAAAAGAAATTGTGGGAAATGGCATCATCCCATAAAGCAGACTGTTGTTATGTACCATGGATTCAGAAATAAATCATATGGGATCAAAGATGGAGACTGCTCACCTTTGTACCACAGAACAACTGGTGGACTCAAACCATGTTGCTTTGGATTAGCAGTGAAATTCCTTATTACTAAGCCATGTTTCCTTAAAACAGATTAGAATATGTAAACACTCTCTAAATCTCTAATTATGGCCTCAGAAAACTCCCTGGAGGGTCATTTATCAGTTAGTTCCAATGAGGCAGCATATAACAACAACAAATCCCTGATGAGTTTAGTGTATCACTTATTGATATTGTTATTGTTGGATGTCACCTAGTTGCAAAACCTCATAGTCTTTGTGGTGCTTATGCACGTTGTTGGAGCCATCTTGTCAAATCCATCTTGTGGAAAATGGATACGGATGAAGAATTGATGGCTTTGAGCTTCAGTGCTGGAGAAGAGCACTGAATCTCCCATGAACAGCCAAGAGAACAAGCAAATATGTCTTGGAGAGTGTGCAGCCGGAGTGCTCTTTATTCTTAGAAGTGGGACATGATCCTCTGAAAGGAAGAAGGTTGGCGAAGGAGAGGAAGACTCTCCACCAGGTAGATTGACATGGTGACTCCTGAAATTGTCTCTAATGTGTCAGAGAGTGTGATGATAACACAAGAGAGGATAGCATTCTGATCTGTCATTAATGGGGTCACTATAGGTCAGACTCAACTCAATCAGATCGAACAACAATTTTCACATACATATGAAGCCAGTGGAAACACCATGACTTCAGTCAGATGCATCATAGTTTTTAAGGATATCACCCAGTCTCCTCTAAATAAAGCCAGAAGTATTAAATGGCTCATAAACAATAGATAGTTGAGATGAGATTTTTCAGTTTAATATTAAAGATACCTTACACAAAGATTGATGTATATAAATAAATCAATAGTAAATATTCAAGACCATCTATTTGCATGTTGAATTGTTTTCTGGTTTTTTCTGTTTGGCTTGAGGTATTATATTTTTTTTCCATAATAATTACAAACCAAGCATTTCATTAGATGTAATGGAAATCCATATCATTATAAATTCAGTCATTGCAATAATATGGTTTAGTAGTCTGAACTACTAGAAATTCAGGCTGAGTTTAGAAGAAGTCATGGCACTAGGGACATTATTGCCAATGTCAGATGGATCTTGGCAGAAAGCAGAGAGTACCAGAAGAATGTCTATCTGTGTTTCATTGACTATAGAATGGCATTTGACTGTGTGGATCATAAAAATTGTGGCTAACCCTGAGGAAAATGGGAATCTCAGAACACTTGATTGTGCTTATATGGAACCTATATTTGGACCAATAATTAGTCCTCAGAAAAGAGCAAGGGAACACTGCATGGTTAAAAATCAGGAAAGGAATGCATCAGGGATGCATCCTTTTCAATTTGTATGCAGAACAGATCATTCAGGAAGCAGGGCTTTACGAGGAGGAGTGTGGCATCAAGATTGGAGGGAAACTCAGAAACAACTTACAATATGCAGATGACACAATCTTGCTTGTTGAAACTGAAGAAGACCTGAAACACTTGCTGCAAAAAGTCAAGGACTGTAGTCTTCAATATGTATTAAAGCTTAACATCAAGAAGACAAAGATTCTCACCACTGGCAGCACCATATTAGACAGAGAAGAGCTTGCTCAGATCCACAATAAACATTCTTATCACCAGCTGTCGGGAAATCAAAAGAAAAATTACATTAGGAAAATCTGCTATCATGGACCTCTCCAGAGTGCTGAAGAGCAACCATGTTAGTCAAGATACAAAGGTGCACCTAATCTAGGCCATGGTCTTTTCAATTACCTGTTATGCTTCAGAGAGTTGAATAATGTCTAAAGAAGACAGAAGAATAATAGACGTCTTGGAGCTGTGGTGCAGAAGAGTCTTGAACATATCATGGACTGCCAAGAAAACAAATCGGTCTGTCTTGGAGAGGATGAAACCAAGTCTCTCCATGGGGGCTAAGATGTTAAAACTCCACCTCACTTGGGCACATGGCTAGGAGAGATTGGTCCTTGGAGAAGGACATCATGCTTGGAAGGGTAGATGGACAGCGCAGGAGAGAGAGACCCCAGATGATATGAATTGATACAGTACCTGGGGCAATGGGTGTTGATGTGTCAGAATTAGTGAGACTTGTTCAGGATAGGGAACGGTTCAGAACTGCTGTACAATGCATCACTATACATTGCAGGTCACTCAATGGCACATAACAATAATATACTGTGACAGGTTTTGAAGCAGGAATGGCATTCACTTCCTAAATAACGTGCTTCTGGAAACTCGGTGAACTTTGATAAATGTCAATAGTTGTAGGGGGGCTTTAGGCCTTTTGTTAATAGGGTCATCATGAGTTGTATTCAGCTTAAAGGCAATCAACAACAACAACTGTCTAAAAGCTTTTCCAAAGAAAATAACATGTGGATTCAAGCATGATCAAAATATTGTAATTCTTCCACATTTGGAGAAACTGATCCTCATTATATTTCCATAATTATAGCTGAAAAAGGAAATCTACTCTGATCATTATGTTGTTGTTGTTGTTGTTGTTGTTGATTGCCTTCGGGTCAAGCTTGACTCATAGCAACCCTGTGAACAAGAGGTCTGAAGCCCCTCTAGAACTATCAACATTTATCAAAGTTCATAGAGTTTCCGGAGGCAAGTTATTTAGGAAGTGGATGACACACTAAAATGATTGAATCAAATATGTCAATGATCCTTTAGTCTATTGTCCCTTAATAAAAAGATTTTACAATAGAGAAAAGGGAAAAAAAAACCCCATATTTTTAAGAAGTTACATGAAAGTAAAGTGAGAGACTTTTAAATCAATAACTTACTCATTTTCAAGCAACTCTCTTCAGTTATATTGAAACTGTGCAGGTCAGTCTAATATCACCTCACCTAGTGATCAGAGTATATGGATCATCTTAGATTTCTTCCTTTTCTCTTTTGCATATGCTTCTGAACTTTCCCTAAGAAGGCTTAGTGGAATTTTGGACACAGCATGCATTCTCTTTCAAATTGATGCACAAAGAGAGCGCTAAATAGTCTTCTATGACCCAGTAGGTATAACAAGGCAGAGGTATTGAGAAGGGTGAGATCAGACAAGGCCCTTGCTCTTCTATTCACCTTTTTTCTTTAAGTTCCCTCAATCCATTTTCATTTAAACAGAGTTTTGTCCCTATGTTCTTCTCTCAGCATAAAATTGCTTTACAAAGGTGTTACTTCTCCAAAAGATGAGAGAGCAAATTAGAAAGTTATTGAAGCTAAGAAAGATCAAGTTATAGTTTTCTAGCCTAGACATGCTTTATATTTTCTCAGTCAGTTTCTAAACTAACTTCTAACCTCAAACCTGCTGTAACTTTCCAGGCTTTATCATAACTGATAGCATCAGCACAACTTCCCATTCTTATCTCAAGAGAACCAGATCAAAATGAACTCACTACTATCTCTAAGCAAACTCCTCCCTCATCAATTAACAGCCCAACACAGAACACATCAGTCACACCAATGTAGGATGGACCCTAACAGTTGCTGAGTGATGGCCTATGAAAACAGAGGACAGGCACAAGAGCGAAGACACCATTGGAAGATTCATCTGCAAGCCAAAATGTAACAGGAACCAATAGAAACTTGGGCGATATAGGTTTGGTTATCTCAGAGCCATAAGGAGTACTCAACATGACTGATATCCTAAGTTAGACTTGGAGCCTCCAATATTGTGCGACAAAAGTGTGTTTTTAAAGCCATCACTTGTGGTACTGTCATGGGAGACGCAGAGAATTAATATGAGGGATATTTAGAAATTTTTATTTGAGTAGCTGCCTTTACCTACAGATAGTTATAAAGTCATAATCTTTACTTTGTATTTCTTGCAACAAACTGCTATAGTGGGGATAATATCATTAAAGGAGATTTTGAATTCAGAATCCTATGACTCTAGCTCTTCCTAATATATATACAGGCTTTAAGATTTTCATCTGGTAAAAGCTGGCTCATCACATATTTCTTCAATCATTGTTTCTTGGCACATTTCTTCACCTCTAGACCTCCAAATATACTTTTCGCACTTTCTGCTAAAAAAACCTCTTTCAAATACAATCTTAATTTGATTGGGCTAGTTTTAGTAGTTTTTGAAATTCTGTAGTTCAGTTTATCCATCAATTGGGAAACTGTAAATTCTACATTTTTTAAAAAATTATAATGCTAATGTCATGTCAAAGATATGAGTTGATATGAAAGACATTTAAAAATCAAATTGCTTTATTAAAGGGAAGGAAACATTGTTAAGCAAATTAACCCCACTTCACTGAAGAATATATCCAAGTCTTAATTGATTTGTTCAAAGTGATACAGAAAGTTTAAATGATTATCTAGTTTTTGATTAATGCATGGACATCTCCAGTTGAAATATTTTTAAAGTGCTGTAGAAAGAGTTTCTTTCAATTTTTATTACCACCAACCCTTTCACACATCTTTCTAATTCCTATGTTTAACATTTTTTGTTGTTGTTAAGTGCTATCGAGTTGCAGGCGACTCATAGCGACCTTATGACTCATAGCGTCCTCGACTCTTGGATGCCTTTCATCCTCTCTCCAGGTTCATAGGGTTTCCAGAGGCAAGCTGTTATGGAAGTGGATGCCACTCCTCCTTCCAGGCTTGTTTTAATTGGGGAGCTCCACCCCACTCTCTGTCCACATTGGATAACCAACCATTACTGCATTTGACACATTAGTGTCACAGTGTTCAGCCTCACAGCAACCACAAGTGACTGCTGTTTGGCAACCAGGGCTATATGACCTAGGGAATGTCTGAACAAAAACAATGAAAGACAGGCCTGAGGACTGCAGATTAAAAGTCACTCACCTTTGGCTTGGTAGCATCGCTTTCTGTCCACTTTTTAAAGTGCTGTAGAAAGAGTTTCTTTCCATTTTTATTACCACCAACCCTTTCACGTATCTTTCTGAATTCCTATGTTTAACATTTTTAGCATATTTTTAATTGTTCCAGTTGGGAACTGTTATCAGTCAATCATTCATTTCATTTTAATTTTATATTCATTTTATTAATGTATCAATTTTAATAGCTTTTTCAACTTTAAATAATATTTTTTTGCTTTTTCTGTCTTATTCTTTTTTTAACCTGTTCATTACAATCAGATAATTTTTATATGCCAGAAAATCTCCTGGAAGCACATTTATAACTTAGAGATATTTCCACATTCTTATGTCCCCTAAAATGATACACACTCACCATCTCTCTTTTCCATATTTAAAACCCTTGTTATTGTTATGTGTTGCCTAGTCACCTGCTAGTCATTGCAACTCTATGTAAAACATCTTTGAAGTCTGCCCTGTCTTGAGCCAGACATATCTACTTCCATAGCCCCAGTAACTTTATCAGTCCATCTCATTGACGGTCTTCCTCTCTTGTGCTGTCTCTCCACTCTTCCAAGCATGATGTCTTTCTCCAAGGACTGGTCCCTACTGGCCAATTGCCCAAAGTATGTGAAACAGAATTTCAAAATCCTAGCCTCCAAGAGGAACTTGGTTTCAACCTCTCCAAGAGAGACTTATTCTCTTGGTAGTCCATGATACGTTCAAGACTTCTCCAGCACCACAACTCAAAGGCGTTAATTCTTCTTCTGTCATTCTGGGTCATTGTTCAGCTCTGATGCGTAGCAAATAATCATGAAGACCATGGCCTGGACCAGGCATACCTTGGACTCTAGACTGACATCCATGCTTCTCTGTACTCTGGAGATGTCCCTGACTACAGAATAGAAATTGTTTGTTCTAAGGGTTTTCAGAATAGTTCATTCAGTAGGCTGGACTTTATGGGGAGGAATGTGGCTTCAGGATTGGAGGAAGACTCATCAACAACCTGCATTACTTGCTGAAACTGAGGAGGACCTGAAGCGCTTGCTACAGAAGGTCAAGGACTGTAGTCTTCAATATGGATTGAAGCTCAATATCAAGAAGAGAAAGATTCTCACCATTGGTTCAATTGGCAGCACCATGAGAGATGGAGAAGAGATTGAGGTTGTTAGCAATTACAGCTAGCTTGCTTGGCTCCACAATCAACCCTCTTGGCACCAGTAGTCAAGAATTCAAAAAAAAACATTGCACCCGGAAAATCTGCAGTCAGGGACCTCTCCAGAGTACAGAGAAGCACGGAAGGACATCATACCAATGGTGTTAATTGTGGATCCAAGCAAGATGAAGCTGTTGACAATTTTAATCTCCACTCCATCCATCACAACACTGCCTATTGGTCCAGTGGTAATAATCTTTGTATTCTTGATATTGAGACAAAATCCATACTGAAAGCTGCATTCTTTGATCTTCTGAAACAAGTGCTTCAAGTCCTTCTCACTTTCAGCAAGTAAGGTTGTATCACCTGCATAATGCAGGTTGTTGATGAGTCTCCCTCCAATCATGATGCAACATTTCTCTTCACAGATTCTAGCTACTTGGATAATATGCTCAGCATATGGATGGAGCAGGTATGGAGATAGTATACATCCTTGATGCACTCCTTTCCCAATTCCAAACCATGCAGTGTTTCCCTGCTCTGTTAGCACAACAGCCTCCTGGTCCAGGTATAGGATCCTCATGAGCACAAGTAATTGCTCTGAGATTCCCATTCTCCTCAATGTCAGCCACAACTTGTCATGATCCACACAGGTGAATGCCTTTACATAGTCAATAAAGCACAAATAGGCATTCTTCTGGTATTCCTTACTTTCATCCAGGATCAATCTAACATCAGCATTGATACCACTGGTGCCCTCGGGCCTGCTTTTGATCGTGCTTAGAAACAACGGTGTTCAAAGTGGTGTAGCACTTGTCTGTCAGTTTGCTGTAATATGATTACTTGAGGCTGCTGTGATATTGAAATCTTTGCCACTGGTGTGTCAGATTCCAAAAGGTTACCAGTTGTGAATGGAGTTTCTTGGATCTCCATGATTAAGACAGACTTGAAAGCAGGATGGGCCATCTACTTCCTAAATAAAAAACCCTTGAAAGAGGATAGTTATACTAGTGTAGTGGAAGAGCCCAGATTGGAAGTTAGTTGAAATGAGGAAAATCAGTAACAAGTGGCATCCACTTCCTACACAACGTGCATCTGGAAACTCTATGAACTTTGATAAATGATGATAGTTATAGAAAAACTTCAGGCCTTTTGTTTGTAGGGTAGCTGTGAGTCATGTTCGACTCGAAGGCCATCAACAACAAAAGATATTGTTTAACAATTGGTACATGGAATGATTGTAGCTTGAAAGTTGGAAAACTGGATATTGTTAAAAATGAAATGGAACACATGGCTACTGACATACTAGGCTTTAGTGAAATGTGATGGCTATCTCAGTAGCTATGGATACTTTGAATTAGAAAATCATATGAAATATTATGCAGGAAATGAAAAACAGAAGAATGTGGTGTTGCGTTCATAGTTAAAAAGTCAATTTCAAGTTCTATCCTGAAACCCAATGTTATGAATTATAGGATAATATCCATATGCATACAAGGAAGTGTAGACATTGAGGTCCCATTTTATCTGACACTTCTGATGATATCAGAGGTGTAAAACTAGAAAAATAATTAATGAAAGGAAATACAGAAACTATTTTCCCTTTTTTTTTGTTAGAGTTAAATATTTTTCTTTAAATCTGTGATGCCTAAAATTTCTGGGAAGGGAATGAGAGGAAAAATGAAGATAATGGGATATAGAAACAATGTGTTTAACAATGTGTTTCCACTTGACTTGGGCTCATGGTAATTGTAATCCCGTATATCTAAAAAAAAAAAAAAAAGTAAATTAACATTCTTCTGGTCTCAAAAGGGGAACTAAACTGTTTAATGAAATCACATTTTTCCCAGCATAAAGCACATTTGGCAGAGCTGTTGAACTATAAAAATGATAGTCATTGTTGACTTTCTGCCTCTGTGTTCACAAATTGCACTAAAAGTTGAAGATGTATTAGGCCAGTTCAGTTTCAATTATTCTGACTTCTCATTAGGGAAAAGATTGATAACTACAGTTTTGCTAATAGCATATAAAGCTTTTTGTGATCTAGATTTAATTTAAGCTAATTCCCAGCACAGTGTGAGCTACTGGATAGTTCGTGGAAAAAGACAACCTAATTTTCTCAACGCATGCAACAGCTACACAGAGGTAGGACTAGGAGCCGTTTGCCATTTGCAATTCTCTAAGTGTATAGACCTTAATTCATGCTCATTAATCAGTCTTGAAAATTAAAGTCTGCCTGTGTATAGAATCAACTTTTCAAATTAGTAAGGGGAAAATTTGATAAAACAGTAGTTCAAACACTTTTAAAATAATTCATGGGTGAAGCATAATTCCAATTTCAAGTCTGTTTTTGCTAATTTGTTATTTTATGTTACGTTAATCTTTAACTATGATCCCTTAAATTATGTCAATATACTCCAATGCCTTTCATTTAAAATAACCTTTCCCAAATACAAGTTCCATGAGATGTTAATGAATATTATGCAAAGCACAAGGGAAATGCTAGCCTAAAATTAAGTTAAGCATCCTTATTTCTTATAAAAAAATCTCATAGTCTTTAATATGATAATATGCACTAGGAATCCCAAAGAGTAGAGTTTAGTAAGCTATGCTTCAAAACTTAATTTGGCAAGACTACCTTTTTTGTCACTGATAATTTCAATGATAAATTAGGAAACATTAGTCAAATTCACATGCCATTATCTAAAATATATGAGAACAGGTTATTCCTCTCTCATTTTCACGGTAGACAATAATAGACTTACTGCTCAAGATTGACTAACATACCCTAACCAAAATCTAAACCAAGTTTAACCTTTTATCAAACAACTACAAATACAGTCCGATCTTTTATATTTGAACTATGATGGACCTTAAAATTAATGGAAAAAAAGAATGCTGGTATTATACTAGTATAAATTGTATTCCTTATGTGTAAGAGAAAGACAATTTAAAAGTAGAGAAGTTATGGTACTATTTGAAAAGGATAATACTCGGAACTAACATACCAACTCAGTAATTTTCCTATTATTATATATAATTCAGCATTATCTGCTGTTGATGTTGTTATTATTGTTATGTCCCACCAAGTTGCTTATGAATCATAGCAACCCTATGAAGAATGACTCTGAATCTTGCCCTATCCTGAGCCAACTCATCCTTTCTGATGCACTCAAGTTCACTGATACACTCACTATGTCAATCGATCTCACTGAGTGTCTTCCCCTCTTGCACTGACTCTCCACTTTTCCAAGCATGACGTCCTTCTTAAAGGACTGGTCGCTCTTCGCAACACACCCAAAGCATGTGAGACAGATTTTTACCATCCTTGCCTCTAAGGAGAACCTGATTTCACTTTCTATAGGATGAAACTGTTTGGATATTCAGTACTACTCTCCAACATCACAACACAAAGGCATCAATTCTTCTTCTGTCATCCTTAGTCACTGTTCAACTTTCAGAAGCATACCAAGCATGGCTTGTATCAGGCACACCTTAATATTTAAACAGATATTCTTTCTTAGTCTTTAGAATTTTGGAGAGGTCCTTGACAGGAGAGTGTCCTAATTCAATTAATATTTTGATTTCTTGACTGCTGCTACCATGGATGTTGACTATGGATTAAAAAAAAAAGTTCAAATTATTGACAATTGAATCGTTTCTCCATCTACCATGATGTTTCACATTGCCCCAATGGTGAGGATTTTTGGTTTCTTGATGTTGAGAAGTAAT
>NW_006399828.1:2795578-2796411 GCF_000299155.1 Elephantulus edwardii
CAGTGGTGAGAATCTTTGATTAGGCACTAATATTTGTATGACAACAATCCACGATAAGATGTATTGCAAAGTGGACTGGGGGAGGGTGGAAATTGTGCAACAACTAATAATTTTTTTTTAAGTGAACAGAATAGGGAGTAGGGGTGAAAATGTGCAACAATGAGTGAATGACAATCCAACTTTTCTGTAAGCTTTTGTTAAATTCACGGTTTAAAAACATATAAAGAAAGAGTTTATTCAAACCTCAATTGCTGACCCTCCATCTCACTTCTTCTCCTTAGATATTCACAACTATTTTTCTAGCATTCTAGAAATTTTAAAAAAGCTATTAAAATAAGACTTCTAATGACAAAAGTAACTATATAGTTCAGAAATTAATAGACATACAAAAAAATCTGTGCTATTATTAGCTGTCGTAAATTTTCTTTTCCTCCTCCTTATCCCCCCACCCCCCCAGTTCATTTTTTTCTTTGGAAAAAAGATCTTTCATTGTTATACAGTCTGCACCACCACCACCCCCATATTGCCATGGATCTCTGATTACAATTCAAAGCAAGTCTATGAATAATAGATCAGATCCTGTTCTATTCTGTATCATCTTTGATATAGTTGAGGCCATTGCTGTGGTCACTGTGTCAGTCTATCTCGTTGAGGGTCTTCCTTTCTTATGCTGACCTTTCACTTTTCCTAGCATGATATCCTTTTTCAAGGAATATTGTTGTTGTTGTTGTTACATGCTATTGAGTCTAGTATGACTCATAGCAACCCTATGAACAACATATCTGAACCCTGTCTTATCCTGTGTTATCCTCATCATCTCTGATACATTTGAG
>NW_006399828.1:2802167-2803451 GCF_000299155.1 Elephantulus edwardii
CCATAACACATAAAGAGTCTCTCTCAGATACTGATTCAACAATCTTCTTCATCAAGTCCAGCTTTTTAAATTTTCTGTTCCTTATATAGATTGAAAATGTATGGGGAAAGTACATATCCCTGATACCCATCTTTCATGATTTTGTACCATATAGTGTTCACTTGTATTGTTCATAGAACAGCTTCTTGTTCTAGGTGTAAGTTTCTTATGAGCACAATTAATTGTACTGAGATTTCCATTCTCTCCATGTCAGCCATAATTTGTTGTCATATACACAGGCAAAGTCCTTGTGTAGTTAATTAAACACAGGTAGACATCATTCTGATACTCTCTGCTTTCAGCCAAGATCCATCTGTGATAAACAGTGATATCCATGGTGCCACAACCTCTTCTAAATGTCTTTTTTATTTCTGGTAGTATTATATGAATGTATTATTCTAGCCATTTTCAAAAATATTCAACAAGATTTTGGTTGCATGTTATATTAATGATATTGTTCAGTAATTTGCACATTCTATTACAACATATTTTGGGGAATGGGAATAAGCATGAATCTTTTCCAGTCATTTGGCCAGATAGCTGTCCTCTAAATTTCTTTGCACAGTCTGATGAGCATATACAGGGCTCCATCAGTTGGCTGAAGCATTTCAGGTGGTATACCATCACTTCCTGAGACTTTAGTTTGTTTGGATGCCATCAGAGAAGTTTGATCATCTTCCTTTACTACTACTGGGTCGTTGCAGATTGGGTTCTTTTCTCTTGTTGGTTTTTTTTTTTTTTTTGGTTTTGTTTTGTTTTGCTTTTTTTAATATTATGCCACTTTCTTAAAGTAATGGCATCCACTTCCGAAATAGCTTGCCTCTAGAAACTCTATGAACTTGGAGAAATTATGAAAGTTTTACAAGTGTTCAGGTTTTTCATTTATAGGATCACTATGATTCATCTACTACTCGATGCCAGTTAACAACAACTTCCTTAAATTAGTCGATGTGAGAGAGATATTACACCTGGATATATTTCACAATAACAGACAGTAACAAATAGAATTAAGGAATAGGAAAAAGATCCATAAAATGGAAAACCGGGCCCAACATTTTGGTTACAGGTCCTATGATGATACGAGGACCTTTCAACTCTTACAGCTACACCAAAGCAGGGTTAGCAAAAACTTTTTTAAAATCTAAATCATAACAAACTATGGCTGACTCTGAGAAGAATGGGAATCCCAGAACATTTAATTGTGCTAATACGAAACCTATACTTGGACCAAGAGGCAGTAGTCAG
>NW_006399828.1:2807541-2825254 GCF_000299155.1 Elephantulus edwardii
TCTAACATACTGTGGACATGTTGTGAGGAGAGACTGGTCCTTGGAAAAGGACATCATGCTTGGGAGGGTGGAGCGACAGCGCAGGAGGGGAAGGCCCTCTATGAGATGGATTGATTCAGTGACTGGGATGATCGGGATGGGAGTGTCGGAGACAGTGCGATTGGCACAGGACAGAGCAGAGTTTAGGGCTGTTGTATATAGGGTCGCTATGAGTCGCAAGCGACTGCACTGCACATAACAACAACAACAAAGTTGTGTCATCAGCATGATAAAAGGTTGTTGAATCTTCCTCCTGTGAAGTCACATTTTTCTTCATAGCTTCTCAAACTATTTGTTAAGCATACTGATCGAATAAGTATGGAGACAGGAAGTCACTCTTTTGTACACCTAGGCAGTGGAAAACTAACTCATAATAATAATAATAATAACAATAATAATAGTAAATTACTACAGAGTAGTGAATACATAATGATGTTGTTACTAGGTTTCATCAAGTTACTAGAGCGCAGAGCAACCATATGAACAATGTCCTGAGCCTTCCTTTATCCTGTGTCATCCTCATGATCTCTGACATGCTCGAGCCCTTTATCAGAATCCCCATTTCAACTGTTCCAAATACATGTATAATTGCTAATTTAACTCTTAGGCACAGCTCCTATATATGTTATAGTATTGTTCTCATTAAAAGATTAAAAGAAGCACAGGTAGGTGGGTGCATTATCCAAAACTGAAGCATGAGATAGTAGAATTCAAATCTATCTTTGGGATTCCAGATTTCTTGCTCTTAACAACTAGACTTTGCACTACTTAAAAACCAGCTACCATGAAGACATGATGGCAGACTCATGTTTTCTAAATAAAGCTGCACTTTAGGGCTTTCATTGTCGCATCTTCTCAAAAGCGGAACATCAGATCTTTCTTTCAAGGTCTTTCCACATTTTAGTTTGTAACATAAGGATAACCTCTTGCAAGTAGATACTCAAACTCATTCAGCGAGTTTTCAAAGGCTTTCAATCACATGGGAAGAAACTGTCATCTTTCTCCATTAAAGCCATTGGTGGATCCCAATTGCTTGAGAGGCGCCACCTTTGGCTTAGTAGGACAACTCCCGATAGGCTTTGCCACCAGAGTTCCTCACCAAGTATATAATTATGAAAATATTTCCTGATATATGGGTTTTACTTGTCAAAAGCTATTGTAACTAGGAACTAGTGACTTAAATTGTAATCCCTAAATGAAAACACTCTCAGCATTCCAGAGATCAAAAGGCAAATAGCACAGGGACCTCTCTAGAGTACCAAAGAGCAACAGTGTCAGTCTAGAAACTAAGGTGTGCCTGATCCAGGCCATGGTTTTCAAGCAGACAATGCAGGAATAATATCTCTCTGTATTTTATTGACTATTCAAAGGCATTGGACTGTGTGGGTCACAGCAAACTATGGCTAACATTGAGAAGAACGGGACTCTTGGAATATTTAACTGTGCTTACATGAAAGGTAAATCTAGACCAAGAAGCCGTTGTTCACACAGAGAGGCTGTTCCTTGGAAAAGAAGATCATGCATGGAAAAGTCAAATGTCAGAGAGAGTGAGGAAGACACCTAGAGAGATGGATTGACACGATGACTGCAGCAATATGCTCAAGTGTATCAGAGACGATGAGGATGGCAAAGGATAAGACAGGATTCAGGCCTGTTGTTCACAGGTTGCTATGATGTGTACTCAACCAGCAACAACAACAGAAACAACAACTCTAGAATTAAAAGACACTCCCAAAATATCTTGTGCAATATTCGGAGTTCTCTCTTAAAAATGGGCTCTCTTCCAGGGAATTGATCAAATAACTGTCTTCCAAATTTCCAGGAATAAACTGGGGAGCAGGTCCAGGACACTGTTAGCTGAAATATGTCAATTGGTATTGCATAGATGCCTGGGGCCCTATTTTTTGTCAGTATCTTGAGTGTAAGAATGAACTTCTTCCTTTATTACCATTAGCTCTTGTTCATATGGTACTTCCTGAATTTTTTCAGTGTCAACCAAGTCTTTTTGATCCAGTTACTCTTTATATTCCTTCCATTTTCTTTTGATGGTCTGGATCATTCAAGATTTTTCCCACAGTATCTCACATAATATCTCTCTGATAAAATCTGCAGTTAGGGACCTCTCCAAGTTATTGAAGAGTAATGTCAGTTTAAGGACCAAGGTATATCTGACTCAGGCCATGGTCTCTCTGATCACTTGCTATGTATCTGAGAGCTAGACAGTTAATAAGAATGACAAAATAAATGATGTCTTTGAGGTATGGTGTTGGAAATCAGAGCTGAACATCTCATGAATGGCCAAAAAACCCAAACAAATTTCTCTCAGAGGGAGATCAGCTGGAGTGCTTTTTGGGGGCAAGAATGATGAGGCTTTGCCTCACATGATTTGGGCCGGTTGCCAGGAGGGGCTACTCTTTGGTTAAAGGCATGATGCTCAGAAAGGTAGAGGGTCCGTGAGGTGGAGGAAGATCAATCCTCCACCAGGTGGATTGACACTACAACTGCCACAGTGGGCTCTAATGTGTCAGGAAGTGTAAGGATGGCACAAGATAGGACACTCAATGCAACTCTGGTTTGAATTTCTTTTATAGGCATTTCTATTTGAGAACAGTTGAGGGAGTTCTTCCCTTCTCATTCTCCAGTTCCAGTTCTTTACACATTCCATTATAAGGCTTTGTTTTATCAAGCTGCCCTTAGAAATCTTTTGTTCATTTCTTTTACTCTGCATTTCTACCCTTTGTTTTGGGAGACACTCTAGTGCAATTTTTAGAGTTTCTTCTGACATCCATTTTGGTCTATTCTTCATCCACTGTCTTTGTAAGGACCTTTTGCTTACTTCGTGTTTTATATCTTTGATGTCATCTCATAACTCATTATGCCTTCAATTATTAGTATTCAATGCCTCAAACCTATTATGTAGATGATTCTGAAATTTAAGTGGGATATATTCAAGGTCATATTTTGGGTTTTGTGGCATGGTTTTTAATTTTCTTCTGCTTCATTTTAACTTGCACACGAGTTTATAATAAGAAATTTGAAAGTCAGCTATTTGGCTGACTGAAAGACTGGAAGAAACCCATATGTGTTTCATTCCCAATAACGGTGATTCAACAGAATGTGGAAATTATCAAATACTATTATTAATATGACATACAAGCAAAATATTTTTAAGATAATCCCAAAACAGCTAGAATAGCATTGAAGGGAACTTCCAGAAGTACAAGCTGCATTTAAAAGAGGCCAGGGCACCAGGGATATCACTGATAGTGTCAGAATCAGACAGAAAATAGAGAATATAAAAATGTTGTCTAATTTTTTATTATGCAAAGGTATTTGACTTATGGATCATAAAAAATTATGGCCAACATTGGGAAGAATTAGAATTACAGAACACTTAATTATGCTCATACTAAATGACATACGTTTAAACCCATATGTGGGGAGCACTAGTGCCTAGCAGCAAGAAGCTATGCTGAAATCCCAAAAGCATGTGGCTCAAATCCACCAGCTGCTCCGCGGGAGAAGGATGGGCAATCTCCTCCCATGCGATTAACTGCCTCTGAAAACCTGCTTGAAGGTCAGCTATGGGTTTGTTCTGACTCAACTGTACACAACAACAACAAACCCATATGTGGACCAAGAAGTTATAGTATGAACAGAGCAAGGAAACACTACAGAGTTTAAAATCAGGAAAGATATGCATTAAGATTATATCCTCTCTCCATACCTATTTACACTTAATATTGGGGAAAATCACTTGTGGGTTTGCACTCTAAAATAATGAAGAAGAATGTAGCATCAGGTTTAGAGAAAGACTCATCCACAAACCGCACTACGTAAAGAACAGACTTGAAATTCTTGTTGCAGAAAATCAAAGACTCTCTCTACAGCCTTCAATGGATTACTTCTCAACATCAAAAAGACAGTATCTTCACCACAGGACTCATAAGAAGCATCATTATAGATGGAGAAAAGATTGAAATTGTCAATGACTTCATCTTACTTGAGTCCATAATCGACGTTCTTGGTACCACCATTTAGGAGATCAGGAGATGTACTGCATTGGGTAAATCTGCTGTCAGGGACTTCTCCAAATTGCTGAGAAGCAATGATGTCAGTTTGAATGCTAAAGTATCCCTGATTCAGGCCTTTTTAATAATTTGTGTGCATCTGAAGGCTGAAAAAGAAATAAGGATAACAGAAGAATTGATGCGTTTAAGTTGTGGCACTGGAGAAGAGGACTGAATATTCCATGGTATGTTCAGAAAAATAAACAGACATGTGTTGGGCAAAGTACAGCCAGGTTGCTCCTCAGAGGCAAGGATGACAGCATTTCATCTCACATACTCTGGGTGTGTTGCTATGAAGAAGGACATCATGCTTGAAAAGGTAAATAGGGTCAAGTTCAAAATTGATTTTAAAAAAATTTAAAGAAAACAAACACAAACTGATTCTCAGAGAGTCCCTATGAGTCATACTAGGCTTTATGGAACCTAACAACAACAACAGCAACAACAACTTAGAGAGTGGAAGGGAAAAAACATCTTTGCTGCCAAGATGAAGCTGCGATGAACGACAGGATGCAGGAGGTTTGATTTGGTGTTTGTATATCTCAAGGAGCGTCTGACAATCTGCCAAGCTGCTGCTTTATGCAGTGTGACTTTGCAGACCATATCAAGACAGCTTGCAGACAACTCATTGTTTATTTAGGAAATGTGTTCTTAATGGCTTCCGTGTCTGGAGTTTCCTTAGAATCAAATGCTACAATGCACTTGCTTTGGCTTCATTTTATTTGGAATTTGTCCGAAAAAGGAGTTGTAATGATGGAAAGTCTCCTTGCTGACGTAATTTACACATAGTGTAGGAGTCCTGCTGACACAGTGGTAAGACTATTTGGCTACTAAACCAAACGTTGATAATTTGAACCCACCAGGCACTCCATGGCAGAAAGACATCACAGTCTGTTTGCATAAAGATTCTCAGCCTTGGAAACTACAGGGCAGTTCTAGCTTTTTTCTATTGGGTCACTACATATTGGAAAGAACTTAATAACATCGGATTTTGTACACACAACACTGAGACACATGAACTAATTATGAGTCCTGATGAAACCAACCTTTTGGTGACTGAAATCCAGATGTGCCTTATTGTATTTTATCACAATATAGCTTAAGTCTGTGCTATCCTGCTTTTTATCCATTTATTAAGAATGAATTTATGTTGGTGAGTTTAATATGTAGTTTAAAAGGACTGCATAAGTTTAGTTTATATTCCAATGGTAATTTTGGAGAATAACACTGAAGACAGATAGTTAGCAGAGTCAGTTTGTTAGATTCTTAGGTGAGCTTTTTCGTTCATTTTCTCACATAAATTTCCAACATTTGTTAAATAAATGGACTATCCACATTAGTAATCCATCCTGTAACACTGATTAACTATATCTTGATGTCCAGACTTACACTAAGCTCTGTGTGAATTATATTTAAATTCTAATGCCCTGGAGATGTTAGCAAGTCCATCTCCTTGGGCTTCTTACAAGCCCTTATATCTGCTTTTGAAATCAGTGGATTCTGTACTCCAAGTCATTTTTGAGAAATATAACAATGGATAAGAAACAGTCCCAGGGACATTTGGTATTATTGATCACAGCTTGCCATGTTCATTCAATTATGTGGGTGAAATCTTAACTTGTCAGAGGATATTTTCTTATTGTACTTGATGTGTGTCTCTCCCCGCAGGTTCTCAAGTTTGTGAGTGCTCGGATGTGAATTCTTTGATTTCTTTTCAAAGACAGATAGGAAAAACCCTGTAGTAAGTGTGATTCAATTGTTAGCAGAAAAGTCAATGATTTTAGAAATTGTGCAATTAAACTCTATTATTTATAGGTAAGTTATGTATAGCAAATAACTATAGAGTATATACTGACATTAATTTAGGACTTTTTCTTTTTCTGTGATTGTGAATCAGCAGAAGATAGCTCAAACACAATAAAGCAAGTACAAAAGTATATTTCATATGCTATTATATTGTAATCTAGAATGAGAATCCATGTTATCCCTAATTAATATTAATTGCAGATGTTTTCTATCTATTTTCTATTGTGTACTCATGAAACAAAACTTTATTAAGCATCTTCACTTTAAAGGAAACATATGAAAAATCTCAGTAAATTATAAAATTACAATATTCTGGAAGTGCAGAGAGATAAAAACAAATTAGTTTGTAATTTATGTAAAGGTTAAGTGATCTAGTAAAGAGTGATTATGAAAGAAAATTTATTCTTAAAATTTTGTTATTCTAAACATAAGCAGGGAGTCGGTTCCAACTCCACGGTACACAACAACAACAACAACAAAAGCAGCAACCACCTAAATACAGAAATCATAAACTAATCAGAAGACTAGCTGCTCCACCCGGGAAGATGGACAATCTCTTCCTGAGTGATTTATAGCCTCTGAAATCCCACTGCAGGATCAAGCAATGAGTCAGTTCCACCTCACTGGTAGCTAACAACAGCAACAACTATATCTACATTTAGTTATTTTATAATAGGCCAAGATAGCATACTAGCAAGGAAGTGATTAAATGAGTGTAGTATATTATTAAGGAAGCTCTGGGGGCCTAGTGGCAAGAAGCCATGCTGCAATCCCTAAAGCAGGAGGCTCAAATCCACCAGCTGCTCCGTGGGAAGTAGGTTGGGCAATCTCCTGTGATTAACTGCCTCTGAACACCCGCTGAGGACTCAATGGTTTACAACAAGAACAACAACAACAACAACATTATATTATTAGTGCAATGGAGTATTACTAACATATTCTTAAAACTAAGATACCAGGCTCTCTTTTATAGACGTTGTTGTTGTTGTTATTGTTGTTGTTTAACACTGAACCGAACCAACCCATACCTGACCCTCAGGTGAGTTTTCAGGGGCATTTAATTGCATGGGAGGAGATTGCTCACCCTCCTCCTTCAGAGCAGCTGATGATCTCAAACCAGATACCTTCGGGATTGCCACCAGAGTGCTCTAGAGACATGCTATTGATAATTGTTATTGTTATGTGCTATTGAGCCGCTTGTGATTCATAGCAACGCTATGTACAATAGCCCAGAAACCTGCTCTATCCTGTGTCAACTTTACTGTCTCTGACACACGTACCCACATTATTCTAGTCACTGCATCAATCCATCTCCTCCATAGTTCTCTCTCTTTTTCTGGCCCTCTACCCTTCAAAGCATGATGTCACTCTCCAAGGACTGGTTCCTCCTTGCAACGTGCCCAAAGTGTCAGAATAATAAATATAAAAATGCATGTCTCTCCAATAATTTTCTAGAGCTCTAGTTTCTGCAGAGTTACAGAGTTAAATCAAAGACTCATCTCTCTGGTAATTCAACTCAGCAAACAGCTAGTTCTGTGATAGAAATAGCTCGTCCTGTGTGACTTAAAACTTCAGAAACTCAGTGGAAGATCAGCCTCGAATCAGTTTCAACTCAACAGTTCGTTTCATTAGTAATTTGAGTTACCACTGAGTCCGTTGTGGCTTGTGTTCCATAAGGTTTACCACATTGTATTTATTTCTTTTTATGTAGCGTGCCAGATAAGATACTTCTGGGTGGAGCCAACTACCAACAGTTTCAGTTAGCATATGAGCACTTAACCATCCGAAGACATTATGTACATTCTAATTAAATAATTTGTAATGATGTAAATAGATTTTTCGCAAGGATTACTAATGGCTTTATATTTTCTGTCATTTATTTCTTCATTTTCTGAGTTTCATAACAAAGATCTTAAAAGATAGCGAGAGTGATGATGTGTAATATTATTCATAGGTGCTCTGATGCCCTAGTGGAAAGGAGCCGAGCTGCCAACACAAATGCACGTGGTTTGAATGCATCAGATTCTTTGCGGGAGGCAGGCAATCTCCTCCCATGCACTTTACTGCCTCTGAAAATCCACTGGAGATTCAGCTATGAGGCAGTTCTGACTTGACAGAACAAAGCAACAATATTCCTCATCTGAACATTTAATATGTACCTTTTACAACTCAAGGTATTAGAAATACAATTATACATGAGAAAGGTAATCAACAAAAAGAGCATGGTATCAGATGGTGGTTAAGCAGGCAATGAAAGTGGAGAAACACTGAATTAAAGACAACATCTAAGCTGAGTTCTGAATGAGAAAGACAGATATGTAATGATTAGGCAGAAATAACATCTAATGCAAAGGTCAGAAAACAGAATTAACTTAGTAGATGTGATGAAAGAAAAAATATTATCATTTATGAAAATGGACCAAGCCCTAGAGGTTTAAATCACAATGTAGAATTCAAATAATGTGGGCATGTATAAACCAGGTAAAGATTCCATAGCATTGTTCTTAGATCTTCAAGGTGCAAGCTATGCTTCACATCAAGACCTACCAAAGACTTTATGCAATGTCCTTACTTGGCACAGGCAAAGCAGACTTAAGAGCAGTCTACACCTACACTGTAAAGTTTCCTTTCATCGCAGACCTTACAAAAACTGGGAAATCTTTAAGATTACTCAGTTAATAAATTGCAGTAACACTTCCAAATTATTTATTTGTATCTTTAATGGTTTTAAAAAAATCAGAGATCCCTAGATGCTAATTTATTAGTAATTGCTACTGGTAAGCGTTATTGAGTCAAATATGATTCTCTGAGACACTACGTGCAACAAGATGATCCTCAGGCCTGATCCGGAGCCACCTCATGATATCCACTGTGTTTGGCTCATGCAAAGTAGCACTCTTCTTCTTTGCACTTCATACAAGATGGAGTTGCTTTTTATTTTAGTAGTTCATGGTATATTTAATGCATGATATATTTTTAATGATGGTGGTTGTTGTTATATGCCATTGAGTTGCCTGTGACTCGTAGCAACCCTATGTACAGCAGCCGTAAACCCTGCCCTCTCTTTTTTTGCCTCTGACGCACCTATCCCCATTATCTCACTCACTGAATCAACCCATCTTATCGAGGGTCTTCCTCTCTTGCGCTGTCTCTCCACCCTCCCAAGCATGACATCACTCTCCAAGGACCAGTCCCTCCTTACAGCACGTCCAAAGTATGTCAGATGAAGGCCCAGAATCCTTGCCTCCAATGAGAAGCCTTGTTTAACCCTCTCTAGAATGAACCTGCTTGTTCTCATAGCAGTCCATATATTCAATACTCTTCTCCAACACCACAGCTCAACGGCATCAAGTCTCCTTCTATCACCTCTAGTCATTGTCTAGCTCTCTGATACATAACAAGTGATTGTTGACTATGGCCTGGATCAGGCAGACCTTAGTCTTCATATTGACATCATTGCTTTTAATGGTAGCAAAAGCCAAATGGAACAATTTGTCCTAGACTTTACAAGGGATAATATGACACACTCTTGATGATTAATACCTCTAGAAATCTCACTAAAGTCTTCTAAATTCTTGTGAATTTAGAAATTTGTAAATCTATTTCCTACATATACATCTTAACAAAATGCTAGCAGAGTTGTTATGTCCAATCTGCAGATCCAAATAGCTTTAGCAGTGCAGTAAAATACAGAAATGTACAAGTGAATTAATGAGTAGTCAAGATCTTTCTGTGAACTAAATTATATGTAGTTAATACATGATGTTGTCTTGATATAGGACAGTTGAAAGAAAATTGGCAAAGAAAGAAACCTTAGTCAGATCAACAGTTGAATGCAGAGTTCCACAGGATATGTTCATTTGTTCCAGCAATGAAATCACATCTGGAACAACTTCTTCAATTAAAGGCACCATCTGATGAAGTCTACAAAAACTCGACACAATTCATCTGAGTTCTTACTAATAAGATGTTGTTGTTGTTGTTGTTGTTGTTATCGTTGTTAGGTGCCATCAGTTACTACTCATAGCAACCGCATGAGTCATCCTCACACTTTCTGACACTTAAGAGCCCCTTGCAGCAGTCAGCTTGTCAATCCACCTGGTCTAGGATTTTCCTCTCCTTCACTAACTCTCTACCCTTCCCAGCAGAATGTCCTTCTCCAAGGAATAGCCCCTCCTAGCAACATGCCCAAAGTATGTGAGGCAAAGCCTCATCATTCTTGCCTCCAAGAGCACTTTGGCTGCACCCTTTCCAAGATATATTTGTACTTTTGGCCATCCATGGGATGTTTAGTGTTTTTATCCAACATGACAGCTCAAAGGCATAAATTATTTTTCGGTTATCTTTATTAATTGTCCAGCTCCCATATGCATAGCAGTAATCACAAAAACTTCGGCCGGAATCAGATGCACTTTAGTTTTCAAACTGACATCATTTTTCCTCAGTAATTTGGAGAGGTCCCTAACTGCAGATTTTTCCAGTGCAATGCATGTCCTTATTTCCTGACTGCTGGTACTAAAGGTGTTAATTGTGGATTCAAACAAGATGAAGTTGTTAACAATTTCAATCTGATAAGATAGACTCTGAAATGGTGATGATGTAGTAGGAATATCTTTACTTATTTCAAGGCCCACTGCTGGTACTGTTATCAGTAATTACAAACTGCTTTCAGTTTGTTATTTTAGTAGACAGAAGCAGAGTTAGTTTTCAGGTCTCACTTGACCTTTCCTAAATCAACCTCACTTCATACTCACTGTTCGGCATTGAGTCAGAACTGGCCAAATTGCTGGGCTCAGTATGTTTTCAGAGGCCATGAATCACATGAAAGGAAATTGTCCACTGCCTCTGGATTGGCAGTATGACTCCTTACCCACTGGGCCACCAGAGCTCCCTTAATTCACTTGACTTTCTTCACTTCATAGAATAGGGGTGTCTGGGGAATGTGCTGGGTGTTGAGTATGCTTGATGGTCAATGTCTGTGATCTGTGGACATTAAAACTTACTGCTTTGCCTCTCCCACCAATTGCAGAAATCTTAATCCTTTACTTTATCTTTCCACAAAGAAATTTCACTACCAAGCCCCTGACACCCTCCTGGGTTATTATCATGTCCATTTAATCCTGAGGACTCGACTCCGTAACAGTAGTTCCCATGGTCATTCCCTACGTACGGACAGGAACACTACAGAACTCCTCAAGGACAACATTGTTCCTATCATCAGTATATTCTCAAAGTCTTAGAGAAAATAAATATCAAAGGATTAAATGAATAGAATAAAAGCTAGCAACAAAAACAGATTTTCCCCCCTGTTAAACATGACATGAAACAGTCACACCTGTTTCTTTTAAAAAGGAAGCTAAAGAGGAAGATTAATCCTGTCAGATATTAAAAATAATTAAAACTGCGAAAACTCTAAGTGGGGTTTTGTGGAAGAATTGACAGGCAGATAAATAGAATGCATTAAGTTGTCCAGAAACAGAAAGTAGCCTCATTAATCTCTTGTGGGGAGGGGTGAAGTATGAGTGGGAAGCTATTCAATGAATGGTGCTAAGATAATATAGGGGCAATATATTTACCCCTCCCAAAAAATGCAGAATAGATTATCCAGGAGGCTGGGCTCTATGGGGAGAAATGTGAGGTCAAGATGGGTGGACGATTTATCAACAATCTGCGTTATGCAGATGACACAACCCTGCTTGCTGAAACTGAAGAGGACCTGAAGCACCTGCTGCAGAGGGTCGACTGCAGCCTACAATATGGATGGAGGCTCAATGTCAAGAAGACAAAGATTCTCACCACTGGACCAACTGGCAGCATCAGGGTGGATGGTGAAGAGATTGAGATTGTACACAGCTTTAGTTTGCTTGGCTCCACAGTCAACACTCTTGGCACCAGTAGCCAGGAAATTAAAAGGTGCATTGCCATGGGAAAGGCTGCTGTTAGGGACCTTTCCAAAGTACTGAAGAGCAATGGTGTCTCTCTGGAGACTAAGGTACATCTGATACAGGCCATGGTCTTCACAATCACTAGTTATGCATCAGAGAGTTGGACAATGACCAAGGAGGATAGAAGGAGAATTGATACCTTTGAGCTGTGGTGCTGGAGAAGAGTATTGAGCATACCGTGGACTGCTAGGAAAACAAACAGATTTGTCCTGGAAAGGGTTAAACCGGGTGGCTTCTTGGAGGCAAGGATTCTGAGGCTCCATCTAGCATACTTTGGGCATGTTGTAAGGAGAAACCGGTCCTTGGAGAGGGACATCATGCTTGGGAGGGTGGAGGGCCGGCGCAGGAGGGGAAGGCCCTCTATGAGGTGGATTGATTCGGTGACTGGGATAATCAGGATGGGAGTGTCAGAGACAGTGCGATTGGCACAGGACAGAGCAGAGTTTAGGGCTGTTGTATATAGGGTCGCTATGAGTCGCACATAGCAACAACAACAACTCCTCCCAAAATCTAAATTAGTAAAAAACGAAATGAAAATGAAATGATACAGAAAACTTCCATCAGTTTTAAGATTACATAAATACCTATTTTCAGTAAATGCTCTTAGTTATTTTTATATTTTCAAGCAGAAGAAAGTCACATATTTTACCTCCTATGTGTATTTTACCTAGTTTCAGTAACAAGCCACATTCTGCAACCTTTTAGTCCATTCATTATAGGACGAAGCAATGCAGTAAAAATTCTACATGTTTGACTGTATTTTAAAAGAGGAAATGTATGTTAAAATGGTGAAAAGAAATTAAAAGGTAAATGTCTTATTTCTGAATGCCTTTTATAACCTAATGAGAAAGACTCCCTACAAAAACTAACTAAAGGAAATTATTATATTCTACATTCCCATTTGAAGCAAAAGACTAAAAATGTCTACAAATAAATCACAAAATATACAAATTTAAAATACACACTATGTTAAATATATGGTCGTGTGTGTGTGTGTGTGTGTGTGTGTGTGTGTGTGTGTATGTGTGTTTGCCTGTCTGTCTAATACAGCGGATATATTGTTATTAGGTGAGGTTCTGTTCAGTCAAGCAGGACTTATAGAGACCCTATGAACAAAAGATTGGAACCCTGTTCTGTCCTTCGCCATCCTTACAGTTCCTGCCACAAAAGCCCACTGTAACAATCCCCATGTCAATCCACCTGGTTGAGAATCTTCCTCTCCTTCACCAACCCTGCACCCTTCCTAGCCTTATATTCTTCTTCAAAGAATAGCCCCTCCTAGCAACATGCCCAAAGGATGTGAGGCAAAGCCTCATTATTCTCGCTTCCAAAGAGCTCTCCAGTTGCACCTTCTCCAAGACATATAGTACAATATAAACAAATTGAGAATGCATTGCTCTAAATTTTAGGAAATATTTCTCTAAAAGTAAACAGTCCAGCTCTGAAATGTCTTGGCATCATTCTTTGGACTTCGCAAGATTTGTGAGCATGAGCCAGTGACAGGAGGAATAAGCAAGATTCTCATGGGAACCTAGTTCCATATGGCGGAACAGCAGGGTGCTGTTTTAGAAGCTAGTGAACTTGGAAAAAGAAATGAGGAAAAAAGGAAAAATAAAATAAACTAATCACAGATTGCAGTAGACATCAATTTATATGTCAAGAGAATATGATAGAATGGACAAAAATCAATTAGAAACAATAAAAACACACATCAATAAGGAGGCATTACAAATTCAGACTATCCAAGCAACAGTTTATCAATATACAGACCAGTCAGTTAGAAATTTGATGGAAAAATGAACGTCATTTTCATTAGAAGTAACAGAAACATAAAATATCTAAAAAGAAACGTAACCAAAATTTTGTAGCATATGGATAAAGAAAGTCTTAGCACTCTCTTATGCTTTAAAAGTTTGAGAGAAATTATTTGTTCACAAAAAAAAATTCACACTGTAAAGATATTAATTCTCTCCAAGTTACTCTATTGACTCAACATATACCTGGAACAAAAAAATTAAAAGATAAAATGTTCTTTTTAATTGGGTAAAAGAAATATACCAAAGTAGACAAGAAAATTAATACTACAGAAAATGAGGGAAGAATCTTTGTTGATGTTACTACTGGTTGGTCAGTCTAGTGTATTACATGGCAACTCTATATGTTGCAGAATTATCTGTTCAGTAGAATCTTTTGGCTAAAATATTCATGGAAGCCATTCTCTAGGTCAAACCTTTCTTCGTCAAGTTTTCTCGGTGGGCTTAAACTACAGACCTTTGAGTAAGCACACCACAGTAAATCACTTGTATCACCTAGCTCCCAAAAGAGCTCAACCAAATATTGTAACATGTGAGAACTCCCTTCTGCTTTTTAAATTTAGGTAGCTATTTTAGTGTTACCAAAATTTTCTTTTTCACATTTGTTAATATGGTCTCCTAGACAACATGCTTAGAAACAATATTTGATCTGATAATTTAAATAATAAGAAAAAATTAACAATTTTATGTGCCTTATTATAAAATATACATCTCCAAATAAGACACATGTTCTCCAAACAGTGTGTAAGAATCACATACAATTCATGCTAATGTTTTCATTTTCTTGGTAGTCAAGCCTCTGGAAAATCTGATTTCCTAAGCATAGAGTGGAACATAGGACTATGCATTGTATAATAGAAACTCCCAGATGATTTTATTTTAATAAGGTAAAGTACACCTCTCCTTTCCTTCACTAACCACCAACTGAACTGAGCTTTCCTTTCATCATGGAAAGCACTGACCCTTCCCAAATGCACTCTGTCAACAAACCACACAGTTACTGTCAGACAGACGTGTTCCCAACATTGTCATATTGTTTTCCTTTTTCAGGACAGTTTAAATCTATTTACATAAATTACCTACCTAATTTAATTACATTTCATGTAAATCCATATATTGTGAGTTCCAAACAAAAGTTGCATATATTAAAACTCAGTTAAATGTTTTAGAGAGACACAATAAAAGTAAATTGCTAAATAAGAGTAGTTTAAAACTTGTACGGGTAGGAAAATTGTAACAGAATGAGACACTAATGAGCTTACTCATAAGCATCTAAGTTCTTGCTTCATTTTAATGAAAATGCATCAATCATGCAATACTGATGATATAAAAAGTTAATGGTATACTTACAAGAAAAAACCCCAAGAAAACCCCTAGTTTTATATCAATATACTAACAAATAGGCATTAATATATTTTAAATGGCTATATTTATAAAAGAGAGAGTGAGAGAGAAAGAGAGTTAGTTTTAGGGAGCTGTCTTGGCTTAGACTATAGCGATTTATGTTGTTATTCCAAAGGTGACAATTCTCTGTCGGTTCAAATTCACCATTTACTTTGAGGGAGAAAAAAGTTAAATCTGTTCCCATGTTATTTAAATTTTCAGAAATCCACTCAAGGGCCAAGTATGAGTCATTTTCAATATGACAGCAATAAGCTTTTGGAGATATATTTTTTATAATAAAGCACATAAAATCATTTGTTCATATTTTGATGTTATTATTTAAATTAACAGATCAAATATTGTTTCTAATCATGTTGTCTAGGAGGCCATGTTAACGAATGTGAAAAAGAAAATTTGAGTTACACTGAAATAGCTACCTAATTAAAAAAGCAGAAGAGAGTTCTCACATGTGAATCAGTACCATAGGACACTTCAAAAATATTTATTCCAATTACATGAGGAAAATTTAAGTCAATGAGAGGTGATTAGCAATTTGGGGGGGAACCCATAAAACTTTTCTTACTCTTACAAGAAAATTAATTTGAAAAAAACATGTAAATATAAAATATAAAGCCATAAAAGTAAAAAAATAAAAGCTAAATCACAGTTTTAGTAGAATTACAGATTACATGACAAAATCTATATCATTAAATGTACATTTTTTCTTTTTATGGTTTCTATTTAATGCTATAAAAATAAAAGGAACTTGCTCAGCATTTCTCAAGTTGAGAAAACTGAAAAACAACTTCAAGCCTCAAGTTGTGTGACTTGGAGATTTGCTATGGGCAAAATCTTCACTAAACCAGGAAGCATCAAAAGAAAATGGAGGAAATGCACAGAGTCACTGTACCAAAAAAACAATGGGTCAACATGGAAACATTGCAAAGGGAGCATATGCTCAAGAGCCAATAGTAAAGAAAGAAGTTCAATCTGTACTATATGCAAAGGCAAAAAAGGAGACCTGAGGAGTCAAGGGGATACTAATTGAGATTTTTCAAATAACAGATGCAATTTTGAACATGTTCATTATTCTGTGCCAAAAAAAAAAAATGGAAAACAGCTACTTGGCCAACTAATTAGAAAAGATTCATATCTGTTCCCATTCCCAAGAAATGTTATCCAACAGAATGTGGAATTAATAACATATATAAGCAAGATATTGCTGAAGATCATTAAAAAAATGGTTAGAACAGTACACTATTTGAGAACTACTAGAAGTTCAAGCTCTGCTTAAAAGAGGGTATAGCACCAGAGATATGATTCCTAATAACAGATAGATATTAGCAGAAAGCAGAGAATACCCAAAGAATGTCTATTTGTGTTTCATTGAAACTGCAAAGGCATTTGACTGCATAGATCATATAGTTAATTCCATAAAATAGTAAAAATTATATATGCAAATACAAGAGCCAACATTGCTCTCAATGTACAGAGATTAAAAACATTCCCTTTGCCAACAGAAACTAGACAAGGATGCCCTCTATCAGCTCTCTTATTCAATATTGTATTAGAAATCTTAGTGATATCAGTAAGACAAGAGAAGAAAATAAGAGGTATTCAAATTGGCAAAAAGGAAATAAAGCTATCTCTATATGTAGATGATATAATTGTTGTTGTTATGTGACGTCGAGTCACTTGTGACTCATAGCGACCCTATGTACAACAGTCCTAAATCCTGCTGAATCCTGTGCCAATCGTACTGCCTCTGACACACCCATCCCGATTACCCCAGTCACTGAATCAATCCACCTCATATAGGGTCTTCCCCTCTTGCACGGTCCCTCCACCCTCCCAAGCAGGAATGGTCCCTCCTTACAACATGTCCAAAGTATGTCAGACGAAGCCCCAGGATCCTTGCCTCCAAGGAGCAGTCTGGTTTAACTCTCTTCAGGATGAATCTGTTTGTTTTCTTAGCAGTCCATGGTACACTCAATACTCTTCTCTAGCATCACAGCTCAAAGGCATCAGTTCTTCTTTTATCCTCTCTAGTCATAGTCCAAAGCTTGGAAGGAGGAGTGGCATCCACTTCCATAACAGCTTGCCTCCAGAAACCCTATGAACCTGGAGAGAGGATGAAAGACACCCAAGCATTGAGGACTCGCCTTCATAGGATCGCCATGAGTTACCTGCAACTCGACGGCACTTAACAACAATAGTATCAACATAGAGAGAGATCAGCTGGCCCAGTGGACAGGAAGTGATGCTACCAAGTCAAAGGTAGGTAACTTTTAATCCGCGGCCCTCGGGCCTGTCGTTCATAGTTTTTGTTCAGACATTCCTCTAGGTTGTATAACCCTGGTGTACAAGCTGCCGTACCGCGCTCACTTTTGGTTACTCTGAGGCTGAACACTGTGACACTGACATGTCAAATTTGTTAATGGTTGGCTACCCAATGCAAACAGAGAGTGGGGTAGATCTCCCCAGTTAAAACAAGCTTGGAAGGAGGAGTGGCATCCACTTCCATAACAGCTTGCCTCTGGAAACCCTATGAACCCGGAGAGAGGATGAAAGGCACCCAAGCATCGAGGACTCTCCTTCATAGGGTCGCCATGAGTCGCCTGTGACTGGACAGCACTTAACAACAACAACAACAACA
>NW_006399828.1:2825539-2826565 GCF_000299155.1 Elephantulus edwardii
CAGTGGTGAGAATCTTTGTCTTCTTTATATTGAGCCTCAATCCATATTGAAGGCTGCAGTCCTTTACCCTCTGCAGCAAGTGCTTCAGGTCCTCCTCAGTTTCAGCAAGCAGGGTTGTGTCATCTCCATAACGCAGATTGTTGATAGATCTTCCACCAATCCTGATGCCACACTTCTCCTCATAGAGCCCAGCCTTTCGGATAATCTGTTCTGCACACAGATTGAAAATGTATGGATATAGGATACATCCCTGGTGTACACCCTTTCCAATTTTGAACCATGCAGTGTTCACTTGCTCTGTTCTGACAACTGCCTCTTGGTCCAAGCATAGGTTTCTCATTCTTCTCAGAGTCAGCCACAGTTTGTTATGATCCACACAGTCAAACGCCTTTGCATAATCAATGAAACACAGATAGACATTCTTCTGGTATTCCCTGCTTTCATCTACGATCCATCTAACATTAGCTACAATATCCCCAATACCACAACCCCTTCCAAACACAGCCTGGACTTCTGGCAGTTCTCTGCTGATGTGCTGTTCCAGTCGTTTTTAAATAATCTTCAGTAGAATCTTGTTTGCATGTGAAATCAATGATATTGTTCTCTAGTGTCCCCACTCTGCTGGATCACCCTTCTTTGGAATAGGAACAAATATAGATCTCTTCCAGTCAGTCGGTCAAGTGGTTGTTCTCCAGATTTCTTGGCACAACTTGGGGAGCACATCCAGGGCAGCATCCGTTAGCTGAAATACGTTAATTGGTATACCATCTATTCCTGGGGCCTTATATTTTTGCTATTTCCTTCAAAGCAGTTTGACCTTCTTCCTTTGTCACCATAGGCTCTTGCTCATCTGTTATATCATGAAATTCTTCTGTATCTGCCAATCCGTAGAGTGGCTCAGTATAGTTAAGAAAACCCTAAAGGCTCAGAGAGAAAACTGTTAGACATGGCTGACCAATTCAGCAAAGTGGCAGAATACAAGATCAACATAAAAAATCAATTGGATTTCTCTACAGTGAAAAAAAA
>NW_006399828.1:2855410-2860413 GCF_000299155.1 Elephantulus edwardii
TTCCCAGTAGTGGAATTGCTGGGTCAAATGGTATTTCTATATGCAACTTTTTGAGAAAGCACCATACAGCTTTCCGTAGTGGTTGCACCATTTTACACTCCCGCCAATAGCGAGTAAGGGTTCCAGTTTCTCCACAACCTCGCCAGCATTTGATGTTTACTGTTCTGTTAAATTTTGCTATTCTTACTGGGGTGAAATGATATCTCATAGTTGTTTTGTTTTGCATCTCAGAGTTAAGGATTTTGAACATTTCTTCATGTGCTTGTTGGCCATCTGAATGTCTTCTTTGCTGGTATTTTCTGCTTCAACCAAGATTCATCTGACATTAGCAATGACATCCTTCCTTCCATAGCCTCTTGAATGCAACTTGAATTTCTAGCAGCTCCCTATCTACACAATGTTCTAATAATTTTTTAAGTTCAGTAAGATTTTACCTTCATGTGATATTAATTTTGTCTAATAATTTCCACATTCTGTTGGATCACTCCTTTGGGTGTATGAAAAAAAAAAGAAAACCATAACCTCCTCCTGTCAGTTTGCCAGGTAGCTGTCTTCCATATATATTGGCAGAGATTGTTGAGCATGACCAGGTTTTATCTATTTCTTGAAATACCTCGTGGCAGAACTTAAAAAATTAGTACCCATAGTAACAGCAGTCAAGAAACCAAAAGATATGTTGAAAATACAGATTTGTACACTGGTATTTATAGCAGAATTATTAAAAATAACGCTAACAGCCCAAATGTCCATCAACAAACAAGATTGAAAAATTGTAGTGCATTCACACAGGAAGTACTATGCGAGACCCCTGCGAAGGGCAGGCAGGGAGGCTTTTCCAAAGCCCGTCAGAGGTGTCCTTAACCTTGGCGCTCTGGTCGCGGCTCTGGACACGGTTGTCAGTTTGCAAAAACCCTGAGTTCGGGTCTGTAGCCCTCTCAACCGGTGCCAGACCAGCGGTGAAGCCCGAAGCGGCCCTTGCAGACAATGAAGCGGTGGCCCTCCAGTTCACGAACCCGAACCCCGGAATCTGGAGCTCTTGGCCGTGGCCAGGAAGGAGCAGGGCTGGGAGACAGAGTGGCACTCCTGCGAGTTCCGGCACAGATTGCGAGTTATAAGGACTCAGCATCATGTGGAAGCATTTATAGAGCATCCAAATGACCACGTCGTGGTTTCGGCGTCCACTCGTGACTGGGCTATTAAAAAACACCTTTATAGGACCACAAACGTGGTGGCCTGCGAGAGTGTAAGACAAGTACTGGCAGAACGATGCTTACAGGACGGAATTAACTTCATGGTCTACCAGCCCACCTCGTGGGAGGCATCCTCGGACTCGATCAAATGACCTCAAAGTGCTATGACAGAAGGTGGTGTCATGCTACAGGAACCTCAGAGAATCTATCAGAATCCAAACTGACTGTCGAAATTGCCAATAGAAGTGATGCGCTCCTGCATCCATGGAAAGAGAGCACCTGGAAGAGCAGCAGCTTGGGAGCTTTGTGACCCTGACCTTCCAGCGCTGTACACCGTAGGAAAGCTAGTTTCTCCTACCCCTTCGCATTTCTGTGTTTGCTTTCTCACTGAGGACTGGATTCTTTCTTATTGGACATGAGAGGTATATCTGAGAAATGTAGTCACCAATTTTTATTAATTTTTGCAGGATTAATTAAGAGTATATTTTGTTGGGGGTTTTATTTGTTTAATTGCTAAAGAATAAAGGCACACTGTAATTAGAAAAAATAGTATGCAGCACTCAGGAGCAATGTTTTTGAGTAATATAACATAGAAGAGGCTAGAGAGTATTATGCTGGGTGAACTAACTCAGGTGCAGAAGGGCAAATACTGCACAAGACCATTACTGTAAAAGCAGAAGGATAATCAGTAAAATGCGTATGGATATCCAAAAATTGAAGAGACTGGGGGAGAGAGGCTGAGGAGAGAGAGGGAGAAATCATGAGGGTCACAGAGTTTGGTGGGTGGAGGGAGGGGACAAAACCCCTTCACAATGTACATGAATGAAGCATAATGTAAACAAATTATTGTAAGTAAATCAACTAAAAGCAACCAGAAAAATAAAAGCTGAGAGTCCATATATTAACAAGATTCTGTAAGAAATAATATGTCAAATATTCAAATGTATAATTTTGTTAATTATGCTAATGAATAAAAATATTTTAATCTTTTTGAAATTAAAAAAATTACAGAAAAGAAAAGGTATATTGCATTGGGGAAAAATGCTGCCAAGGACATCTCCAAAGAGTTAAAAGAGCAATCGGGTCAATTTAAAGATTGAAGTGAGCTTGATTCAAGTCATGATATTTTCAATTGTTTCCTATGTCTCTGAGAGTTGGACAATGAATAAGGAAAACCAAAGTTGATTTGACGCCTTTGAAATGTGGCATTGGCTAAGAGTATTGAATATCCCATGGATTTGTAAAAATAACCCCATATTTATCTTAAAGTAGTGTAATTACTGTGCTCCCTAAAGCCACACATGGTGAAACTTCATCTCACTTACTTGGGTATATTTGAGGAAGAACCAATCCTTAAAGAAAGACATCATCCTGAGGAAGGTAGAGGATCAGCAAGAGAGAGGAAGACTCCCAGTGAACTGGGGTAACACAATGGGCTAGAGCATGACAGAGATCATGAGAATAGCAAAGTACAGGGCAAGATTCAGATCTGTTGTTCTAAAGATTCTGAGTCAGAGTTGACTCAATGGCAAATAACAACAGTATTTTCATTGGGAAAATGAACTCTTACATATTGCTACGCATAGGTACACAAACAGATGTACACAAAGATACACACAGGTGCACACAGATTTGGGAGTATTTACTGTTATTTTAGTTCTTAATGATCTCCTGTCCAAGCACTTTTATGTAACTGACCCTGCATTTCTCTCACAACACAATCTTTGAAAGATGAAAATTATGTATGTCTTTTTACTGTTGTATCTTTAAGATCTATCTTGATAAACAGAATTTATTCATTGCTGAATGAATATATTTATTAATAGTGTTGTTAGGTGCCATCAAGTTAAATGTCAGCTCCCAGAATGAAAACCACCTCTTTCTCCTGTAACCTTCACAATTTCTGCTGTGTTGGATGCCACTGTTGCAACCCTGAGGAGAGGAATTATGACTATATTCTCCAAAGACTCTTTAGCATATTAAAACATAGATAATATAATAAGCTTTTACTATTTAAACAAAGTTGCTAAGGTTAAATGTTTTAATTTTGTAATAAGTTGGTATATTTCATGATAGAATATTACTTTATGAAAATCATCAATTTCATGAAGGTCAACAGTATTATTTAATTGTCTTGATGTTCAAAAAATTTCCAATATTCATGCCAACCAAACATTTTCAGAAATGTAGCTTTATACTAATTGAGAGCTTTATACTAATTATTGTAAGCAAATCAACTAAAGACAACAACAAAAATAAAAGCTGAGAGTCCATGTATTGACAAGATCCTGTAAGAAATAATATGTCATATATGCAAATGTATCATTTTGTTAATATAAATTATATCAATGAATAAAAATATTTTTTCTTTTTGAAATGAAAAATTAATCTTTTTTACTAATTAATAGAGAATATCAAATGCACAGAAAGTTCCAAAGATAAATTTAAGCACATCTGTATTTGAAGGATAAATGTATGGTTATTAACTATTTGATATAAAATCAAATAGACTGACTTAAAACAACAAATTAAATATGTTATAAAGACAAAAAAACCATCTACTAAGAATATACTATATCTAATTGAAAATAGAGTTCACTCAAATTTTTAAACACACAGAAGAACAATATAAGAAGAAAAAAGGCTTCAAGAAATGCATTACTTCATTCCAAGAAAACATTAAATATTCATTACAGCCTGATAGGTTGATTCATTTGGGGAATCAATAATTAATCACTCTGGAAGCTCTAGATTCTTTATAAATATCAAAGACTTTTAATAATTGCTTTACAAATCCTAAGTTGTGTAGAGTCTACAGACTTTATACATCAAGGGAAATGAATACATGTTAAAAATATGGGTGTTTTAAAGTGAATAAATGAAATCCCAAATGTTCGTATTTTGAAATGTTTGCTCTTATAAAAGAGAGAAGTGTGGTACAGGAAGGCAAAAAAATTCCACCTCTAGGCACAGATAGAGCATATGTATGAGCAATAATGCCAACAGAGCAAACCTACTGCCAATTCTTTTCTCAAAAATATTAAATATGCATCCAAATGACAATTACTTTAGGTGAAAGAGGCAGAAATAATTTGCAGAAATTAAATTCATAGATAATATGCCAGTTATTTATATTCTCTCTTTTCCTTAACTACATAAGAAACATGAGAATTAGTTACATTGTGTGTCAACAATTTATTTAACCACACTTTACTTATAACCTTGATTATGTAATAATGACAACTGATATTTGTTGCACAATCAGTTCGTATATAAATCCCTTTGCCAATAAATTTACATGTTGTTGTTTTTAGGTGTCATTGAGTTGATCTTATGAACAACAAATCTTAATCCCATCCTATTTTGTACATTCTTAATATCTCTGAAAAATTTGAGCACATTGCTGCAGTCATCATGTCAATCTATCTCAATGGAGTCTTCCTCTCTTGGCTGACCCTCCATCCTTCCAAGGATGGTATCCTTTTCCAAGGAATACCCTGTCCTAGAAACGTGTCCAAAGGTTGAGAGTCGAAGCTTTGCCATCCTTGTCTCCAAGGAGCACTCCTGTTGCACACCCTTTCCAAGACATACCTGTTCATTCCCTTGGCAGTCCATCCAAAACTCTTCTTCAATACTACAACTCAAAGGCGTCAATTATTCTGTCATTATTTTTCACCCAGTTTTCATATGCATAGCCATTGTCTGAATCAGGTGCACCTTAGTCTTCAAACTGACATCACGACGCTTCAATATTCTGGAGAGATCCTTGACAGTTGACTTGCCCAAAATATTGCATTCCCTTGTCTTCTGACT
>NW_006399828.1:2860988-2864817 GCF_000299155.1 Elephantulus edwardii
CACCTCTGATGCACACCATCCTCAGTGTAAAACCATACAAGGTTACGTTGCTCCATTCTGACAACAGCATCTTGGTCTAAGTATACATAACACAAGAGGGTAGTTAACTGTTCTGGCATTCCTGTTCTGTTTCATGTTAACCATAATTTATTGTGATTCACACTGTGAAATGATTTTGCATAATCAACAAAACACAGGTAGGCATTCTTCTAATATTCTATGCTTTCAAACAGGTTCTATCTGACATCAGCAATTCTAACCATAAGTGCCACAATCTCCTCAAAATCCAGCTTGGATGTTCTGGCGGTTCCCTTTAGAAGTAACATTTCAGTCATTTTGAGATCATCTTCAGCAGTATTTTACTTACATGTGACATTAATGATATTGTTCAGTAATAGCCATATTCTACTAGATCATCTGTTTTGGAATGGAAACAAATACACATCTCTTCCAGTTGGTTGGCCAATCTCTTAATAATATCATTAATGTATTTATTATATAAAAGAAAAATCCCACATTATGTAGTAAGTGAAGTAAAAAAAATAATTGCATAAAATAATGATGTCATATTACTGTACGTGTAATTAAATAAATTACCAAAATGAATCTGTACAAGACTTCAGAAGAAGAGAGGGTTAGAATGCAAAACTCCACCATGCTAGTTCGAATGGTAGCTTGATACCAGTTGGGGATCGTTTTCAACTCTGGCTTAAATATCTTTATATGTGTGACCTTCTGGGTTCTCTGAATGCTTCTTGCGATCCGTGCTTTATATTCCTATTACTCTTAACTATGACCAAAGTAACTCCTTAAGCAGGCATATTGTTGTTGTGTACCATTGAGTCAGATTGGAACCATAGGTGACCCTCCAATGAGTTTTCAGCAGCAATGTGGCCACTCATCTTTCTAACATGGAGTACCTGGTAGAATTGAACCACATGCCTTTGGGATTGCAGCACAGCTTCTTACCACTAGGCCACCAAAACTCCATATGTAGATATAAACGAATACAAGATCTTTGACCCAAGTAGAGGTTACGGTGACCTACAATCTGTAGTTACCTTAACTGCTGCCGAGCATTATTCTCCACAATGCCAATTAATTCCTATACTAAAACATTTACTTTTTCCTTTATTCCCAGTAAAGTTCATTTTTTTTAACTTCAGCTTATGTTCTAAACTTTTCAGATAATTTTTGTCTTGATTTTATCATCCATCTTATTAGTTCTATCACCCAGATTTGTGCGTGTGTGTGTGAGCCGCAAAGCACAGTTTTTCCATCAGTCTCCAAGGTATTGATTAAAATGTGATAATTAATCAATAGTTCTTTATTGCCAAGCCTAATAATCCAGCTATGCATTGATCTTTGATTTGACTGCTAGATCTATTTTTTTTCTACAGCAGTAACAAATGTGAATGTGTCAGATTCCTCCTCTGTCATCAGCTTCATATTTTTATGAGGCTTTTTTATATTTCTTTCAAGTTGAAGATTTTGTAATTGGCATAAAAGAGAAAAACCAAGCAAGCCTGAGTCATGTGTCTAAGTACCTCATATGGTAATCTGTTTTGACACTTGAGAAATAGATTTGTTATACCATGTAACTATTAAAAAAATTAACTATATTATAACACAAATACCAATTTTTTAAGTGTTGTCATGTTACATTTAAATACTATTTTCAAATAATTCACACATTTTGATATGCCAACCACATTTGAGAAAATTAAGTGATAAATTAGTAAATTGAACAATTCTCTATCAATTAATTTGGAAATACAAAATAGAAATTAGACCATTTTCTGGGAAAATATAGCTTACCAAAATGGATACTAAAAATAAAAATTTAAAACAAATACTTCTTAAAACTCTCTAAAAGATACTCCACTCTCCAGAAAAACTGTCAGCTCCAGATGGTTATGCAAGGAAAGTTTCTATGTAATTTAATCCCTGAAAATCCAACACCAAAAAAAAGGATAGTATTCTAATCCTTTTTTCCCCTAAACTTGAAAAATGCCATTGTATGATCAAATGTTGCGAAGCATCTGAGAGTTGAAAGTTCTATTAATCAGGGTACCAATGCAGAAACAGAGTTTGAAGGAGAAATATATTAATGTGTGCCAACACATTAATCCCAAACCACAGTGACCCTATAAACACAGTAGAAGAACCCTCAGAGGGTTTGCTTTTAATTATCCACCAAGTCTGTAATCATTTTGGCACTATGTCTACATGGTTTTATATACCTGTATCTGTTTAGTTATAAAATATACATATTTGGGTTTATGATATTTGTATTCTTGCTTATTTTATGATTTGCTTTTTTGAGTACAGCATTTATCTATAAATTTGCTGCTTTGGGGGATGACTTGCATGTTGCATCTTGTTTTATAATTTGTATTTATTTATGTTTGCTTGTTTACAATTTGCTCTTATGGGTAAAGTACTGGGCTGTCAGTTGGCTCTACGACGGTGACTTGCATGTTGCTATGATACTGGAAGGTAAGCCTCTATTGCTTCAAATATTAGCAGTGTTACCTGTGATGGGCAGTATTAACAGAGCTTCCAGACTAAGACAACAAAGAAGCAGGATTGGCCATCCACTTTTAAAATAATAGACAAGCAAAAAACCCTATGAATAACAGAGGAAAATTGTTAAATTCTGGAAGTAAAGCATCTTAGATTGGAAAACACTCAAAAAAGAAGTAGAAAAAAACTGCAAACACTCATTAATGATTGGAATATGGAAATTATGAACTATAGATCTAGGAAAATTAGGAGGTGTCAGAAATGAAATATTGATATCAAATATTGATATCCTAGATGTTACTGAACTGAGATGGACTGGTATTGACCATTTTGAATTAGACAAGCATATTATCTACTATGTCAGAAATCACAAACTGAGGAAGAATGGTATTGCATTTATAGTAAAAAAAAAAAAGAACATTTCAATATCCATCCTGAAACACTATACAGTGGCATTCGCTGTAAACATACAGGGAAGATCTGATAATACTGATAATTATTCCAATATACAGAGTAACCATTAAAGCCAACGAAAACGAAATTGAGGACAGAGATGTACTCTTTCTCCATACCTATTCAATCGATTCGCTGAGCAATTTGTGAAGCTGGACTCTGTGAAGAAGAATGTGTCACCACGGTCAGAGAAGGAGTCATCAACCCCCTATATTATGCAGATGACAAAATTTTTTGAAAGTGAGGAGGACTTAAAAGGCTCACTGAAGAAGATCAAGGATTGTAGTTTTTTGTATGGATTACATCTAAGCATCAAGGAAATAAAGATCCTTGCCATTGAACTAGTAGGAAATATCATGATGAATGGAGAAGGATTGAAGCTGTTATAATTTCATCTTGCTTACATTAACAATCAACACCCCTGGTACCAGGAGTCAGTGAATAAATCATTGCTTGTACAAAATTCATCTGAAAAAAAAATATATAGATATGATGATTACACATATGAGACTCACTTGATGGGCTACAAGTTAGATTGACTACATCTATATATGATGATGTTGTTGTTTTTGTTGTTGTTGTTGTTGAATGCCTTCAAGTGGAGCATGACTCATAGTGACCCAATGAACAAAAGGCCTAAAGCCCCTCTACATTTATCAAAGTTCATAGAGTTTCCAAAGGCATGTTATTTAGGCAGTGAATGCTGCTCCTGCTTCCAAACCTGACATAATAAATTACTGTTGTTATGTGCCATGAAGTTGCCTGCGATAGGACGTACAGCAGCTCTGATCCTTCCCTGTCCTGGGCCAGTCTCATTAATTCTGACACACCAACCCCCATTGCCCCAGTC
>NW_006399828.1:2865977-2866916 GCF_000299155.1 Elephantulus edwardii
GATCAGGCACACCTTAGTCTCCAGACTAACATCATTATTCTTCAGTACTCTGCCGAGGTCTCTAACAACAAATTTCCCCCAGTGCAATTTGCCTTTTCATTTCCTCACTGCTGGTGGCAAGAGTATTGATTGTGTACTTGAACAAGATGAAATTACTAACAATCTCAATCTCCTCTCCATGTAGCATGATGCTGCCAATTGACCCAGTGGTGAGAGGTTTTGTTTTCTCATCTTGAGCTTTCATCCATATTGAAGACTGCAGTCATTGATCTTATGCAACAAATGCTATCAGGCTCTCCTCATTTTCAGCAAGTAAGTTTGTGTCATCTGCATAATGCAGATTGTTGATGAATCTTCCTCAGTTTCTGATCCCACAAGTCTTAATGTCTAACCTACCAAATGATCTGTTCTATGTATAAATTGAAAAGGTATGGAGATAAAACACATCTCTGACTCACTCTTTCTCAATTTTGAATCATGAACTGTTTCTTTGCTCTGTCCTGACAAGAGCCACCTGGTTCAAGTATAGGTTTTCCATTAGCACAACCAGATATTCTAGAATTTTTGTTCTTCTCAGTGTTGGTCACAATTTGTTGTGCATAGTCAATGAAACACAAATAGGCATTCTCCTGGTATTTCCTGCTGTCACCCAAGATCCATTTATCATTAGCTATGATGTCCCTAGTGCTAATGCCTCTGATAAATTTAGCTTTTACTTCTGGTAGTTGTCAATGTACTTTTTGAGTAATTTTTTTATAATCGTCAGGGGGATTCTGCTTGCATGTGACATTAGTGATATTGTTCAGCAGTTTCCACACTCTGTTGGATCAGCTTTTTTGGAATGGGAATAAATATGGATGTCTTCCAGTCAGGTAGCTAGCTATTCTCTCCATTTTCTGCCACAACTTGAAGAGCACCTCCATGACAGCATTTATTTGT
>NW_006399828.1:2868986-2870250 GCF_000299155.1 Elephantulus edwardii
CAGCATTTTAATAGATGGAGAAAATATTGAAGTTGGCATAGATTTCACTTCACTTGTATCCACAATCAACACCCATGCTAATAGCAGTAAAGAAAAAAAATGTGTTTTTTTAAAAAAAAATGTGTTTTATTGGGAATATCTCCATCAAAGTCTTCTCCAAAGTCCTAAAGAGCAATCATATTAATTTTAAAGACTATATGCCTGATTCAAGCCGTGGGTTTGGGTTTTTTCCCCCATTTATTTCCTGTGCATCTGAGAGTTGCACCAAAATTCATGCCTTTGAATACAATGGTGTTGGAGAAAATTACATGGGAGAATATCCCATGGACTATCAAAAGAACAAACAAGCTTGTCCTATAGGAAGTGGAACCGGGGTGCTCCCTGATGGAGATATGTTTTCAGGAGGGGTAAGTCCTTGGAAATGGATATCATGAGCAAAAAATCTCTAACAATTGTTTGATTCAATGACTGTAACAATGGACTCAAACATAACAAAAATCATATGGATGTGCGCATTAAGGCAATATTCAGATCTGTTGTTTATGGGGTCACTATGAGTTATATTTGACTGAAGTCATCTAACAACAATAACAAGTATAATAGAAAGACATAACCTGATGTATTTTTTGTTCTAAATATTAAAAAAATAAATTTGATGGAACTGGCTTACATGATGGTGGGGATGGCTAGGCAAATCCAAAATCTATAAGGTAAGCTATCAGTGAAGGAAAGGCTGGGAATTCTTTTATAGAAACTGAAGTTATAGTGCACTGGTGACATTTCTTCTTGACAAAGACCTCCATTCTGTTTTCAGTGCCTTTCTACTTATTGTATCAATGCCTTTCAAATATATAGATCAAGCCCATATTTATTACCGGAAGTAACATCTTTTACTTAAAGAAAACTGATTGTAGCTCTTACTCACATATACAAAATACCTTTACAGAAATATCTTGACTCGTTCTTGGTCTAACAACTAGGAACCAAACCCTAGCAAAATTAACCAAAAACAGTGCCTGGAACACAGAGGGGGAAAATTCTTATCATAGAAACACTACTGTGAGAAGATCTATTAAGGTTATTTTAATGGTTAAGAAGCTCTTCTTGTTTTACCATACCTTTCAATATGCCATAATCTGTTTCTTTAAAAATTACATATAGCAAAAACTCAAATTTGAGTTTCTTTTTTTTCTATACTTATATTTTATCAGTTTTCATAAACATTTACAGAGATTTTGGGTTTCCATTCATTCATTGTTGCACT
>NW_006399828.1:2871591-2909787 GCF_000299155.1 Elephantulus edwardii
CTTATCTGATATGTTATTACCGAATACTTTTTCCCAGTCAGTGGCTTCCCTTTTTACCCTACTGGAGAAGTTTTTGGATGTGCATAGGGATTTGAGTAGGCCAATATAATTTCTTTTCCATGAATTAATTAAGTTGTATTTTATTTTAGAATAAACAAGAGCAACTAATATACCACCACACAAGATAGGAGATTCTTCATTATGTGTTAAGAGACAACCAAATTTTCCAGATTGGAAAAGCACAGCTGTAATAAATTGCTACTTCTTCCATCATGATCTTTGTTAAAAATTTAGACTAGTCTTTGGTTTTATTTGACCATCATAATATGGAAAAATTGACATTGTACAAACTCTTGTAGCTCCTATCTTCATTCTTTTGGACTACTCTTGCCCTTACGTGAAACAGCCAAGCATGAAAATCACAAAGAGAAGGGCTCAGGCATCAAGATATAACTAGTCTTGTCAATAGAAGTTCAAAACACGTGAACAGAGCTCTTTCCATTCCAGCTGAGCTGCCAAGTGAATGAATCAGGATGAATGAGATGAGGTGAAATAGCAAAAGAAATCACGAGGTGGTGCATTGGTGTTGTTGGACACTGCTCTTGGACTGTTTCTCATACAACAAATGCTAACAAGTACCAGTGTCCTGAATGCTGAAGCAAATTAAGTGTGCTAATTAGTAGAAAAGTGATGTTTGTCAATAGTCCATGTAAATCTCATTCTTTATTGTTTTAGCTTTTGCTGAACTATAACTTTTAAAGAGACCTTTTATAATAATGTTTTTATAAATTATAACTATGCTTATCACCATCCTCTTATTAGACTTCTGGCTCTGATTCACGGAGGCAAGGATATTTACATGTTTTGTTGACTGCTGTTCATTCAGTAAAATAGTCCCAAATTATCCTTGCCAATTGTCAACACTGAGAAATATTGGGTAAATAAATTATAAAATGAATTGATAGAGTATTCATAGTATAATATTTATTCTATAATCATTTAAATCCAAGTTGAATGGGAATCAGTGTTTTGGGGCAAAAAAAGTATTTCCACAGGACGGATTGATGGAGTAGCTACAACGTACTCACACATAGTAACGACGATGAGAATGGTTCAGGACCAGGCAGCATTTAGTTCTGTTACATATAGGGTTGCTATGAGTTACAAACACTCGAATCTAGCTTACGGCATAATATCTTTAATGTGGTACAATGATTAAACATTGGGTTGCAAACTAAACCATTAGTATTTGAAACTAACCTAATGGCTTCATGAGAGAAAAAAAGAGTAATCTTCTTACGTAAAGATTACAGTCCCCAAAGTTTTATCACATTATTCTACTGTCAAAATGTGTTATCACAAGTCAGAATCCAGCCAACAACATAACAACACTATAGTACAGAACCGAAAACTAAAGATAGTAAAACAAGAATTGTAGTTGTTAAGTGTCATCGAGTCGACTCATAGTGGCACTATGAATGAGAGACCTGAACACTTGTATACCTTTGGTAGTTTCTCCATATTCATTGAGTTTCTGGAGGTAAGCCATTTTGGAAGTGGATGCCACTCCTGCTTCTAAGCTTGTTTTAATCAGGAAGCTCCACCAAATACTGTCCACCATGGGTAACCATTATCACATTTAATATTATATCGAAATATCAAGTACTATCGATGACGAACTGAAAAGAATAACATCATATTTGGGGAGGAGATTGTATAGTTCTGGTTAAGGTAGAACAGGGAGGTAATAGAGAAGGATACTTTATCTTTTTTAGACAGAAGTTGATGATAATTTAACATAAATATGCCATTTAGATTTTTAATAGTAGCCATCAGAAGGATAAAAACAAAAGTATTTAAAAGTGTTTATGCCTTGGGTTTGAAGCCAAAAAGAGGGAAGGAGATGTTTTGTTTGACTTGCAAGTTTTATTTATTAGAGACAGACAGACAAATATGAATTGGCTTAAACTTGATGGAATGTAACAACAAATGTATTAACTATATGCGTGCATGAAGTCTCTATTTCAAAATAATCACTAGGTGCCATTGAGTTGACTAGGACTCATAGCAATCTTACGGACAATAGATCTGAACTCTGTCCTATCCTGTGCCATCTTTGTGGTTTCTGACATATTCGAGCCCATTGTTGTAGTCACTGTGTCAATCCATCTGGTTTGAAGTTCTTTCTCTCTTTTGCAAACCTCTCCATTTCCAAGCATGGTGTCCCTCTTCAAGGAATAGTGTCTCCTAACAACATGTTCAAAGGTTCTGAAAAGAAGCTATACCATTTTTGCTCCAAGGAACACTTGCTGCACCCTCTCTGAGATTTATCTATTTGTTCTTTTGGTGGTCCATGGGATATTACGTACTCTTCTTTAACACCACAATGCAAAGGCACCAATTCTTTTGTCGTTCTTATTCATTGTCCAGCTCTCAGATACATAATGATTGAAAAGATCATAGCTGGATTCAGGGCCACGTTAGTCTTCAAACTGATATTTTTGATCCTCAGAAATTTGGAGAAGTCCCTGACTGCACACTTTCCCAGCACAATACACATATTCTGATCTCATGACTACTGGTACTAAGTTTGTTGAGTGTGGATCCAAGTAACACAAAGTTATTGACAGTTTGAAACTTTTCTACAATGATCATGATGCTGTCTATTGGTTCAGTGGTGAGAATATTTTTTCTTGATGTTTAGATGTAACTCATATTAAAGGCTGTAGGTTTTGATCTTCTGCAACAAGAGCTTAAAGTCTTCCTCACTTTCAGCTAGCAAGGTTGTGTCATTTGCATAACACAAATTGTTGATGAGTCTTTCTCTGATCCTGATGCTACATTCTTAAGTTCAAGTTCTCGAATTGTTTGCTCAGCATGTAACCCTGGCACACACCTTTCCTGATTTTTAACCATGTAATGTTCCCTTGCTCTGCTAAAATAACAGCCTCTTGAACTATGTGTAGGTTTCACACGAGAACGATTAAGTGTTTTGGGATTCCATTTTTCTCAATATTAGTCATAATTTATTATTATTAATAAAGTCAAATATCTATTCATAGTTAATAAAGCATAAGTAGACGTTCTTCTGGTATTCTCTGCTTTCAGTAAGGATCCATCTGACATCAACAATAATATCCCTGGTGTCACGTCCTCTTCTAAACTTAGCCTCTTTTAAACCCTCATTAAAACAATGGTAATACAAATATAGGAAAATTATTTTAGGCTTAAAAATACATATAAAGCATTCATGATGTTATTATGTGCCATTGAGTCACTTGCGACTTATAGTGACCCTATGTACAAGAGTCCTAAACATCGTTCTATCCTGTGCCAACTTCGCTGTCTCAAACACATTCATTCCCACCACTCCACTCACAGAATAGATCCATCTCATTGAAGGTCTTCCTCTCCTGCACCGTCCCTCCACTCTCCCAAACATGATGTCCTTCTCCAAGGACCAGTCCCTCCTTGTAACATGCCCAAAGTATGCCAGACGAAGCTTCAGAATCCTTGACTCCAGGGAACATTCTGGCTTCACCCTCTCCGGGACAAACCTGCTTGTTCTCCTAGCAGTCCATGGTATATACAACACTCTTCTCCAGCACCACAACTCAAAGGCATTAATTCTCTTTCTATCATCCCTATTCACTGACTATAGCCTGGATCAGGCACACCTTAGTCTCCAACCTGACATCGCTGCACTTCAATACTCTTGAGAGGTCCCTCACAGCTGACTTTCCCAATGCAATTCATATCCTGATTTCCTGGCTGCTGTTACCAAGAGTGTTGACTGTGGAGCCAAGAAAACTAAAACTGTTAACTCTTTCAATCTCTTCACCATCCATACTGATGCTTCCAATTGGCCCCACTGGTGAGAATCTTTGTTTTCTTGATGTTGAGCTTCAATCCATATTGAAGACTGCAGTCCTTGACCTTCTGCATGATAGGAAATTTAAAATTTTATGATGGGAAATTGAAAATTCATTCTAATCATTCTTTGTTCATTATAACTTTTCACAGTTACAGTCAAAACAAATTTTTTTCTAAGGGAGGCTAAAACTATGTGATGCATAAAGGAGTTTGGGAAAATGAGAGAAGTAGTGCCACTCAGCATCTAAATAATTTTCAGGGTGTTCCTGATGCCACAAAATGGAAGCAATACAAGGAGTCCTATAAAAGTTTCCAGTATTTTTACTGGCTTTTTTTTTTTTTTACTGTAAACCTTCTCTAACTCTGATCTTGTACCTCTTAAATGATTTCACTTTGATTTTCTACAAACAGGAACTCAACCTCTGTGAAGACTACGGATTTGTGGGTCAGGCAGTAATCAAACCAATTTACTTCTAACTTTGAAGTACAAAACATTTTTTTCTGTATTTTAGAGGTAAAGTAATTTCTTCTACAAGTCCTTGTAACTTCTGATTATCTTATGAACTTTAAGATATTTGGTGATCTTATTCTTCTTCCTAAACTTTTCTACCTGATTTTGTCTGTAAATGGAAATAACTTACATACCTCCTGAAACAGAGAAACACTATGAATTTATTGAGTGATTCTACAGATAAATAAACTATAAAATAGCACTAATTACCTTAGATTGACTATTGAATGAAAAAGTAGTAAAAAATGTATTATCTCTAATTATCAACTGAGGTGATTTAAAATAAAAAAAAAATAAAAACAGAGGCACCACTAAAAGCAATGTAGCATCCAGAATTGTATCTTAGAACTGAACAAAGGTATGAATGGTAATGCTAATTTTTTACATCTTATAAAATGTAACAAGTTAACATTGAAGGAAATTAGTCAAAAGGTGTTCCAGAACATGCTGTATTATTTTTGTCAATGCCTGGAGTTTGGCAGAAATTAAGAACGAAAGTTACTCTATAAACAACATGGGCATCAAGACAAAATTATTAGCCTACCATAACTAACCTTGATTCAACAGAAGCAAAGGATACAAACTTCTTTATTTAGACATGAAATGGCATATTCTTCATTTAACAAAAACTTGTGAATAAAAAAACACTCTACTTCTGTAGCTATGTAGAAATATTTTCTTTCCCATGTTTCTTGAAGCCCAGACTTTGTTCTTTGCTCTATTTCTGGTATTAGAAACATAATAAGAATTTAGTAAATATTTCATAAATGAAGAATAAATGAAACAATTTTCCATTAGATATTACCCTTCCCATCTGAAGCATATTTAATGCATAAAAATTATTCTGAAGAAATCGTTGTTGTTTAAAGACGACGTCAAATTGTGTATGACTCATAGAGACCCTAACGAACAAAAATATTACCCCTTTTCCGTCTTGCACCATCCTTATAATTCCTAATACTGTTTATTCCTTTGCTGTAGCCACTGTATCAATTAATCTCATTGAGTATTTTTCACTCCTCTTTTTCCTCTACCCTCCTCCACCTTTCCAATCATGATATCCCTCTTCAAGCAATAGCCTTACTACATGTCTAAAATATATGAGACAAAGCTTCACCATCTTTTCCTCTAAGGAGCACTGTGTACTCTTCTCCAATATTATAACCTAAAGACTACAATGCTTCCTCTGTTATCTTTATTCATTATTCTGCTCTCAGATGCAAGGGATTGGAAAGACCATGATTTGATTCAAGGACACCTTATTATTTAAACTGGCATCATTATTCTTTAAGACTGTAGAAGTGTCCCTAATAGCTGAGTTTCCCAATTCTATTCTTCTGATCTTCTCACTCCTGGTACCAATGGTATTGATTGTGGATCCATGTAAGAAAAATCCTTGACAATTACAATCTCTATCTATCATAATGTTGCCCAGTGGGTGACAATTTTTGTTTTCTTGATGTTGAGTTATAATTCATGTAGAGGGTTGTGGTCTTGGATTTTCTGCAGCAAATGCCTCAAGCCTGCTTAACTTTCAGGAAGTAAGGCTATGTCATCTGCAAAATGTAGGTTATCAATGACTCTTCCTCCAATCCTAATATCCATTCTTTTTCAGAAAGTCTAGCTTCTGTATTGATTTGCTTAACACAGAGATTGAATAGGTATGGAGCAAGGGTACAGATCTGACACACCTGGCATCAAGGATATCATTGCTGAAGTGTGATGGATCCTAGCTGACAACAGCAAATACTAGAAGAATGTAAAGGAAATGGGAAAGATCCAATGTGAAAAACAGTGTATACAAATTTTGTAAGTAAACCAGTAAAAATTAAAAATATTATTTAAAACAACAACCAACCAAAAACTATATTTGATTATGTGGATCCTAACAAACTAGAGCTAACATTGAGAGGAATGGGAATTCCAGATTTTTGTTTTCCTTATACAAACTCTTCGCCAAGACCAAATAGTTGCTGTCTGAATAGAAGAAAATGGTTAAGTAGAATGAAACTAGTTCTAATTCCTACAATCAGAACATAGAGACAGAGTTAAAATATTATAAATTGTAGTCAATTTACCTCTAGTTAGAATGATAAATCCCCTGGGTAATGCAAATAGTTAAAGTTCTGGGCAACTAACAGAAATGTTGGAAAGACCTCAATATCTATTTCCAAAATATGAGCCATTAAAAACTCTACGGAGCATGATTCTGCTGTAACACACATAGGGTCACAAAGAGTTGGAGTTGGCCCTCTGGCAACTGGCTTGGTTAAATTAAGAGCATATTATCAGAAAGCATTGGTAACAACAGAGTCCTTGAATAACACAAGTAAGCTCTGATGGCCTAGTAGTAAGAAAATGTGCTGCAATCCCAGGGGCATATGGTTGAAACCCACCAGCTTCTTCTCTGTAGGAGAAGGATAGGCTTTTTTCTCCCATAACATTTACTACCTCTGAAAACATGCTGGAGGGTGAGCTATGGGACAGTACCTACTCGACAGCCCACAACAACAACCAGAAGCTGAAAGCTTGACTGCTTAAAGACCCTCAAAATTCATGCTCAATCCCAGCAACAATATCAAAATTCAATAACTCAGGAAACAACAAATGCCAGAAGATGTGTAGAGAGATTGGAATACCCATACACTGCTGATGGGACTGTAAAAGGCTATAACCACTGTGAAAAATCATTTGATGGTTCCTTAAAAACATGTGAATATGATGACTGTCCTCACTTAACTTTTCCTTACTTCTAAGATTACCATCTTACCTTCCTAATCTATGTGTTGTTGTGTATTGTCAAGTCAGAATCCATTCATAGTTTACTCAAGTTATTGAAAGCCATTTTCAGAGGCTGTAAATCTAATTGGAGGTAATTGCCTAACTTTCTCCTGTGGATTAACTGATGGATTTGTGTTCCTGCCTTTTGACTAGTAGTGCACCTCTTTGCCTGCTAGGCCAACAGAGCTCCCTTCAGTAGTTGTATATGTTGTTATCATCATTATCCTGTACCCTGGAATAAGAACTAACCCATTGCCAAGGTGGACAAGTAAGAAAAGCAGCTGTGGGCCACTAAAGGGACTATACCCATGACTGTAAACCGGCTTGGTCAACAGTATTTCTACCTTTGCATTTGTATATTCTATAAATATCCCCATGTACCCACGTAGTTAATCAAGAGCAGAATTATATAACCTCTTAGCCATAACGAAAGACCCTTAGTTTATTAAATCACTGGTCCTGAGACTTTAGAAACATAATCTGGCATAATATCAAGTTTAATTTTCATAACATAGTCCACAAAGGCAGTGTTCTATATTCTATTTTGGCGAGCAGTAACTAAGATCTTAAAAGTCAATCAGGAGTCATCTAAGGTACAACTATTGATCTCTGTCCATCTGGAGCAAAGAAAAATGTAGGAAATCAAAGACACTTGGAAACAATTAGTTCATAGAGCTAATGAACCACACAAATGTCAACCTTTTGTACTCTGAGACCAGAAAAACTGTTGATGCTCAGCTCCCACTGGTAACTAATGTGAAACTGATCACTTCAGAGGGTTCCATATAAAGCAGAGGGTAAAAATTGAACAACATTTAAAAACATTAAAAAATGGCCAGGTTTGCTATTTTGATAGAGATTGGTGGAATTCCCAAGGATTAGCCCTTAGTTCCCGTTTGAGCCTGAAAATGAACTCTCCATTGCTCAACTTTCAGCCAAAGAAAAGACAGATTGATTTAGAAGATGAACAATAACATTAGGGAAATATTCATTCCCTAGAACAATCAACTACATAAGAACAAAAGAGACACATTTGCCTAACGATATAGCTGAGAAGTCAGGAAGGAATGTAAGGAAAATGGAAATGAGCTCTGAAGGGGAAAGATGGAAGAGTTCTATTACATTGTAAGAATTATAATCAAGATCATAAAACACAATCTGTATGCTTTGTTTCATGAAAACCAATTTGCTCAGTAAACTCTCGCTCAGATTACAATACAAAGTAAAAAATAAAGCAACAGGTCCAGTACTTTCTTCTGGAAAGCCACAGTCTTGAAAAATCTTACAGAACAGGTCTACTTGCACATAGGGGAATAGTAGACGTTGGAACGTGTTCACTGGCAGCTAATAACAACGTAACAATCAGGTCTTGGTGATTCTATGGTAGAGTCTTTGTCTTCCATGCCAGAAACCTAGGTTCAATTCACACATGAAGACTTCAACCACCACTGTCTCTAAGTAGATGCTGTATAACACTGAACAGGTTTCAGTAAGGCTTCCAGACTGAAATAGACTAGGAAGAAACAATGGGTGATCTGCTTCTGAATATCAGTCAGTGAAAACCCTCTGGATCACGAGAGTATAATCCATGACTGGTCATAGAGGAGTGTTGTTGTTGTTGTTTGTTACTGTTGAATCATGTACAACTCATAGCAACCCTAGGAAAGCATACCTGAACTCTGTCCTATCCTGTGCCATCCTCCTCATCTCTGAGCCCATTGCTGCAGTCACTGTCTTGTTAGAGGTCTTACTCTTTTTTGCTGACCCTCCATCTTTTTAAGCATGATATCCCTTTTCAAGGACTAGCTTCTTTTAGCAACATGTCCAAAGTGTAAGAGATGAAGATTCACCACTCTTGCCTCCAAGGTGTACTCTGATTGCACTTCTCCAAGACATATCTGTTTGTTCTTTTGACAGTCCGTGTCATTTTCAATACTTTTCTACAGCACCACAACTGAAATACAGCAATTCTTTTTCTCTCATCCTTAATCATTGTCCGGAAGTCTGAGGGGGAGCTTTAATGGCCTACTGGTAAGAAGCTGCACTGGTAAGAAGCTGCACTATAATCCCAAAGGCCATCAGCCACTCCACCAGAGAAAAATGGGAAATCTCCTCCCAAGTAATTGAAAGAACATGGCCTAAATCAGGCACACCTCATCCTTTGGGCTGATATCATTGCTCTTCAGTATTTTGAAGAGGTCACACTTGCCCAAAGTAATACATCTCCTAATCTTCTCACCACTGGTAGGAAAAGTGTTGGTTGTGGATCTAGATAAAAATCACTGAAAGTTTCATTCTTTCTGCATATATTGACTTTATCTATTGGTCCAGTGATAAGAATTTTTGTTTTCTTTACTGAAAATTTAGAGAAGGGATGGATATCATCGATATACATTTTCCTCCCTTCCCCTCTTCCAACCCATTTAGAAATGCATGTCTTATTCCAGATTGTCAATTGCCATACATACAATGTCTTTTATTTATTTGTTCCTTTTAGATAGTTCCTTCCTTCTTCCATTTCAGTGTAGTTTTTATTATCCATCTATTTTCGCCCTGCTTTTCTCTCCCCTTTGTCCACTCTATTTTTGTAACAGAGGTCTTGTGTAGTATTTGTCCCTTTTTAAATGAAGTATTTTATTCAGCATGATGTCTTCCAGACTTTGTGTCTACTACAATTATGTTGTATGGTATTTTAAAAGTTCATTGTTTTTCAGTGCTGAATAATATTTCATTGTGTGGGTACCACCGTTTTTTTACCCAGTCATTTGTTTGTGGACACTTGGGCTCACTCCATCTATTCGCTATTGTGAATAATGGTGCAATAAATGTGAGTATGCACACATCTGTCTACATCATGGCTCTGGTTTCATTAGGATATATTCTCAGTAGTGGGATGTTGTTGTTGTTGTTATGTGCCATCGAGTCCCTTGCGACTTATAGCAACCCTAAACAAGAGCCCTAAACGCTGCTCTATCCTGTGCCAACCTCACTGTCCCCAACACATTCATTCCCAGCACCCCAATCAGAGAATCTATCCATCTCATTGAGGGTCTTCCTCTCCTGAGACGTCCCACCACCCTATCCAACATGATTCCCTCTCCAAGAACCAATCCCTCCTTGCAACATGCTCAAAGTATGTCAGATGAGGCTTCAGAATGTTTGACTCCTAGGAGCAATCTGGCTTCACCCTCTCCAGGACAAACCTGTTTGTTCTCCTAGCAGACCATGGTAAATTCAAAACTCTTCTCCAACACCACAATCCAAAGGGATCAATTCTCTTTCTATCATCCCTAGTCACTGTCCAACTCTCTGATGTATAGCAAGTAATTGCAAAAACTATAGCCTGGATCAGGTGCACCTTGGTCTCCAGCTTGACGTCGTTGTTCTTCAGCACTCTTGGGAGGTCCCTCACAGCTGACTTTCCCAATGCAATTCATCTCTTGATTTCCTGGCTGCCGGTACCAAGAGTGTTGACCATGGAGCTAAGTAAACTAAAACTGTTAACTGTCTCAATCTCATCACCATCCATACTGATGCTGCCAATCATCCTAGTGGTAAGAATCTTTGTTTTCTTGATGTTGAGCTTCAATCCATATTGAAGGCTGTAGTCCTTGACCTTCTGCAGCAAGCCCTTCAGGTCCTCCTCAGTTTCAGCAAGCAGGGTTGTGTCATCTGCATAATGTAGGTTGTTGATGACTCTCCCACCAATCCTGATGCCACATTCCTCCTCATACAGCCCAGCATCTCGGATGAGATGTTCTGCATACATATTGAAAAGGTATGGAGACAAAATACATTCCTGATGGACCCCCTTCTTGATTTTGAGCCATGTAGTGTCTTGTTGCTCTGTTCTGATGATTGCCTCTTGGTCCAAGTATAGGTTTCACATAAGCACAATCAAATGTTCTGGGATTCTCATTCTTCTCAGAGTCAGCCATAGCTTGTTGTGATCCACACAGTCAAAAGCCTTTGCCAAGATTGATGACAGATGAGACTCAGAGTATTGTATTGTATTAGAGAGCCAAGAAGTGAAAGCTAAAGGAAGAAACAAAGACATCAAAGAGCTGAACAGAAAATTTCAAAAGGCAGCTTGAGACAACAAAGCAAGATACTATAATGAAATGTGCAGAGAGCTGGAGTCAGAAAATCAAAAGGGCCAAACTCACTCAGCGTTTCTTAAGCTGAAGAAGTTGAAAAACAATTTCAAGCCACGGGCGGCAATACTTAAGGATACTTTGGGTAGAATGTTAAATGATCCATGAAGCAAAAGAAGATGGAAAGAGTGCACAGAGTCACTGTATCAGAAGAAATTGGCTAACATAGAAGAATTTCATGAAATAACATGTGAGCAAGAGCCTATGGTGATGAAGGAGGGAGTTCAAGTATTTCATGAAATAACATATGAGCAAGAGCCTATGGTGATGAAGGAGGAAGGAATTGGCAAAAAACAGGGCTGTAGGAGTTGATGTCATACCAATTGACATATTTCAACAAACAGATGCTGCTCTGGATGTGTTCACTAAGTTGTGCCAAAAAATCTGGAGGACAGCCAGCTGGCTAACTGACTGGAAAAGATCGATATTTGTTCTCATTCCAAAGAAAGGTGACCCAACAGAGTGCGGAAATTATCTAACAATATCATTAATATCATATGCAAGAAAGATTCTGCTGAAAATTATCCAAAAACAATTGAAGCAATAAGTCAACAGAGAACTACCAGAAGTGCAGGCGGGATTTAGAAGAGATCATAGTACTAGGAATATTATAGCTAATGTTAGATGGACCTTGGAAAAAAGCAGAGAATATCAGAAGAATGTCTGTCTGTGCTTCAGTAGTGGGATAGCTGGGTCAAAAAAGGTATTTCTATTTCCAACTATTTGGTCAAACAACCCAATCACAAAATGGGATCAAGATATGAAAATGTATTTCACCAAAGAAGAAGATCAGATGGTCTACAAACACATGAAGAAATGTCCAAAACACTTAACTATCAGAGAAATGCAAATTAAAATAATTATCATCTCACCACAACTATTACAATTTTCAACAAAGCAACAAACAACAAAAGCTGACAAGGATGAGAGAGAAAGTTTTATTCACTGCTTATAAGAATACAAAATGGCACAACCACTATGGAAGGCAGTTAACACTTTTCTCAGAAAGTTGAGACCTTGTTTTCTTGTTGTGGAGAGGTAATTCATATTGAGCGCTATAGTCATTGATCTTCTGCAACAAGCATTTCAAGTCTTCCTCATTGTCGGCAAGCAAAGATGAGTTATCAGCAAAGTACATATTTTGGATGAGTCTTCTTCTGACCTTGATGTCAGATTACTTTTTATTAAGTCCAGCTTCATGAATTATTTTCTCAGCATACAAATTGAATGGGTATTGAAAAAGAATATAACCTTGATGCAAAACCTTTATTACCAAAGACCCAGCTGAGCCACTGTCTATGCAAAATAACCTCTTCCAACACCCCATTCTGCCATGCCACCACAGGCCTCAACAGAGGTCAGAAAAGGGTGTTCTGCACCATGATATTTATATGCCTGATTGTCTTTACAGTTTCCTATTAGAGGTACAACATTTCATCTGTCAGCTTATTACATTGCGGACTTATTTGCATGCTACTAACTATTTGGAAGCAGGAGTGGCATCCACTTTGTAAAACATGCCACCAGAAATCCTGTGAACTTTGATGAATGTCAATAATTGTAGAGATTCTACAAGCCCTTTGTTCACAGGTTCACTATGAGTCATGCTCAACTTGAAGGCAAACAACAACTACTACTCCTCTATGTTGTTGTATACTGTAAAGTCAGAACAGACCCATACCTGACCCTCCAGTGGGTTTTCAGAGGCAGTTAATTGGATGAGAGGAGATTGTCCATCCTTCTCTCACAGAGTAGCTGGTAGATTCAAACCATGTGTCTGTGTGATTGCAGTGCAGCTTCTTACCACTAGGACACCATAGCTCTTTATAGCTCTGTGTGTATGAATTTACATTGTTATTATTATTGTTATTGTTGTTATATGCCATCGAGTCACCAGTGACTCATAGTAACCATATGTATAACAGCTCTGAAGCCTGCCCTGTCCTGAGCCAGCCTCACTGATTCTGACACACCTATTCCTATGGCCCCAGTTACTGTATCAGTCCATCTCATCTGGGGTCTTTCTATTCTGTACTATGGAACGTTAAATTTTTTGGGTTGCTGTGATGCAGGAAGCCACACCACCAGTGTTTCAAATGACAAAAGGGTCACCCAGGGTGAATAGGTTTCAGCAGAACTCCCAGTGTAAGACAGACTAGGAAGCAGCCTTGTGGAAGCATCCACTTCTGAAATTACAGGCTTTGAAAACTCTATGAACAACAAAAGAGTAGGTAGCTACAGTCTTAAATGTAGAGTCCATATAGAAAATCAATCAAATATGAGGAGAAACAGCCACAATAATTACTAATAATTTGAATGAGGAATGTTTGGAATATGAATGTCAGAAAACGGAAAGTTTTTTTAAAATGAAATGGAACACATGAAAATCAACATTCTAGGCATTGTGAACTGAAATGAACTGGCATGGGCCAATTTTAATCAGATAATCATATTATCCACTATCCTAGGATTGAAAAACCAAAGAATGGTGTCACATTTATAATTAAAAGAACCTGTGGTTGCTGTGAAGCTGAACACTGTGACACTGATATGTCAAATGTGATAATGGTTACCCATGGTGGACAGTGTTTGGTGGAGCTCCCTGATTAAAACAAGCTTGGGAGAAAGAGTGGCATCCACTTCCGTAAATAGCTTGCTTCCAGAAACCCTATGAACCTGGAGAGAGGATGAAAGTCATGCAAGTGTTGAGGACTTAAGTTTGTAGGGTCACTGTGAGTCGCCTAGGGCACAACGGCACATAACAACAACAATGTTGTGAATAATAGGACACTATAAATGTACATGCAAGAGAAAGATCTGTTGATATAACTATTATGGAAGAGTGATCAGGCACCATTTCATATTATACATATATCAGATGCCAACTCAGCAGCTAACAAGAGTCAGTAACAAAGGAGGCTATGATGAGTATAATTAAGCCACTAATTGCACAAGTTTAACAGGTTTTTTTGTTTTTCTTTATACATGTAATTACAATATTTTTAAGTCTATGTAGCTTTAAAGAGACACTATTAATATTAATGTTTAATATGAAAATATTTTGCTCTGCATAGTACAATTTATTGCTTTAGAATTAATATTAACATGACTCTGAAAGTAATTGTATGTTATTACCGAAAGTAATGCATCTACGGTTTTATTACTTTGCTAAGAAAGCTGCATTTGAATTCTCAAAAATCATTTCTCCATTAGAGTTAGACATTCATGTACTTAAAACTACAACATTTAATTTAATATGTCTATTTTAGAAAAATAATGGAAAATATCTAGCTTTACAATAGTTATAACAGTTTAATTATTCAGAAGATTTTTAACAGTGGGCTATATTTCAATGAGATAGAGATTATTAAATGCTTTAATGGAGTCATTCATTTGGAAGAGAGACTTTCAACTTACAATTAATTTTCCAGCTACCAAAATGTTAAATTAATAAAATTTTCATATCTTTTCCATGTAATTAATCATGCAACTGAAATTCACAAGGTTTACTCCACATACCCTTTCATGGTTTATTCTTTTCTGATTGTACAAAAAATATATAGTTATGGAGGAGAAATTAAAAGATTGCAATATTGATAGGACAGTGACAATCAACACTTCTGTCATTATGTTTTGAGAAGGTCATTCATTAATAATAACATTATATGCTTTAACTATCTTATCTTATTATTGTGTCTAGAAGTAAAAGTCTAAACATTTTGAAACAAAATGTCTTACAACTAGGTGCTTCCAATGGTGAAACCTAAAAATAGTAATGAGTATATAAAGATTTTCTGCATATTTTTACTAATATCTCATTTTAATTTTTTCTTCTTAGTACAGTACATTTTTGTTCTAACTCTATATTTGCTTAAAACATTTTAGGTAACTTTTAATTTTGTATTGTCACCAAGTATCTAATTTTTATATTAACCTAAAGGCAGTTCCTTTCTACTGGTTTGAATCTATCAGCAGCCCCATGGGAGAAGGGTGGACAATCTCTTCCCATTTGATTTAAAGTCTCTAAAAACTTATTGGAAAAGCATCTATAAACAGGTTCTAACTTAATGACAGTAAGTTTGAGTTTTGAATCTAATTTTTATGACACAAATGTCTGCTCACAAAAATCATGCTACACTAGATCACTCTTAAGATTTCTTGAATCCTAAAAGAATCAAGATCTATTCTTAATTATTAGATGACATAGCTATATAACTACTTTAAAAGTTAACCCAGCAATGAAATATTTTTAAAACTACAAATAATTAATATATAATATAAAGACATGGACAGAATTGATTTGGGGAAATAGAAGTGATTTTTCCCAGAGACTTCAAAGGTACTTTAGTATTTGTGAAAGGTAAGAAAAATAGTTCAAAATTATTCATTATTAAGATTCTTTCTTAATACTAGAAACAAATACACTTTCAAGTAAAAATATTAATGTAAAGAATAAATACTAACTACCAAAAAGTCTTCCAGATATTCATAGGGTAAAAACATGCTAAAACCTTAGAAATACAGGCTTTAAAGAAAAAGTAACATAGCACACCAAATAGAAATATGTGAAAGCTGTTCAATTGGAAATATTCTTATTAAGGGCATCAGAAGTCAAACAGGCAATATCAAAGCTAAAGACTATAAAAAACTTAAGAGTGTAGTTAGTTTAGGTTAATGGGAGCTGAAAAATTTGGAAAAATCAGGTAAGAAAAGTAAGATATCACTGAAATGTTTAGAAACTGTTGAATTGGTTTTATGTTCTGCTTGTGTATCCTCAGTAAAAAAAAAAAAAACAAAACAAAACAAAACACCAAATTATTAAACGTGTAAAGAGACTGTAAATATTTGAAAAATAGATCATAGCCCTTGGCCAGAACTCCAGGATCCCTTTTTCTGAGACTACAACATAAATCATATTCCTGCAATTTTAAAGCCGATTCCCAATACAAAATTCTTTGCATAAGTGGAAAAAATGGGGTAGAGCTTTTGAGCTGTGGAAAAGAGTACTAAAGATCTCATGGACTGCCAACAGAACAAACAAATATATCTTGGAGAAAGTGCATCCAGAGTGTTCTTTGGAGGCGAAGATGACAAAGCTTTGTCTCATATACTTCTGGTATGTTTCTAGGAGGGGCTATTTCTCGGAAAGGGATATGATGCTCAGAAAGGCAGAGGGTTGGCAAAGAAGAGGAAGACCCTCAACCAGGTGGACTGACACAGTCACTACCACAACGGGTTGTAATGTATCAGGAGGTGTGAGGATGACACAGGATAGAACAGAGTTCAAATTTGTTGTTCATAGAGTTAGTATGGCTTGTACTTAACTCAACAGCACCTAATAACAGGACAAGTAAGGCAAATTATATGATAATGATGAGACTTTTGGAGACTAGAATCAACTGCAATACCCTGTCCAAATATTTTGTTAGTCATCTTCATCCTATTATTGTCATGTCAGGCCCAGATCTGCTAGACGATCAAGTATCTATGTACGAGTGTGTTTAAAGTTGCTGTTGTTGTTGTAGAGTAACATCAAGTCAGAACTGACTCACAGCTGACCCTCTAGCAAATTTTCAAAGGCAGTAAACTTTGAAGGAGGAGACTGTTCATCATTTCCTGCAAAGAAGATGGTAGATTTGAACTATGTATGTTTGTGTTAAGTATGCATTTCCTTACCACTAAGCCACCATACCTCATGCTTAAAGAGAAGAATGAGATATCTTAACAGAAAATGTATTTATATTTATGTGGGAGAAATTTAACCATTTGTAATCTCTCAATTTGTCTCACCTGATGCAAGAATTTCCCCCTCACATTATGTGAAGTGGCTCCTTATATTCAGGATTTTTCTTCAAAAGACATTAAATGGGAAACTTTGACCCAAATGATGGAATGTACTTTATCTTGTAAATTTACAAAGTTGACTTGCCTTTTATTTTCCTGAGAAATGGAAATAATTAGAAGAGCAATCTCTCACGGTTAACATCTGTGAAAAGCAATCTTTTATAGTTCAAATCTACTTCAATCCAATTATCCATTCAGTATTCCTCCGATCCTCACTATCCAAACCCAGATCAGACCTCACAAGTAAAGGGATCAGTCATCCACCCTTCCAAGTCTGCTAAAGACTTTAGGAACAAATCAAAAGTTTGAGAGTCCTCACAACGTGTAAACTTCAGACCTGCAGTAGTTGTTGTTGTGTGTTGTAGAATCAGAACCTACCTATAGCGGACCCTACAGTAAGTTTTTAGAGGCAGTAAATTGTATAGGGAGGGAATATGCATCCTTGTCTCACAGAGCAGCTGATGAATTAAAGCAAAGTGTCTTTTGGGATTGCAACACAGTTTCTTACCACGAGGCAACCAGAGCTCCTACAGGTTACAATTTCAGGGCTTCCTCTACTCTCTCAGAGAACTCTGTTGAGCCTTGTTCAATAGTTTCCAAAGTCAGTTAGATCACCTTTCTTGGGAATGGGAACAAATAAAGACCTCTTCCAATCCATTGTCCAGACAAGTCAATTAGTATTCCATCAATGCCTGGGGCCTTATTTTTTACCTATGCCTTCAATGAAGCTTCCACTTCCTCTTTCATTATCATTGGCTCTTGTTCATATGGGACTTTCTAAAATCTCCCGGTGTCAATCAGTTCTTTCTGATTCTGTGTATTCCCTCCATTTTCTTTTGATGCTTTCTGGGTCCTTCAATATATTGTCTGTAGCATCTTTCATTATTAAGACTGGAGGCTCAAATTTTTTTTTTTCAGTTCTCTCAAGCTGAGAGATGCAGAGCGATTTTTTCCCTTTTTATTTTCCAATTCCAGCTCTCTTCACATTCTATTATAATATTTTGCTTTGTCCTTCTGAGCTGCCCTTTGACATATTCCATTCAACTCTTTTACTTTGGCATGTTTTCCTTTAGTTTTGATTTCTCTACGCTCCAGTGCAATTTTTAGAGCCTCTTCTGACATTCATTTGAATGATATTTTTTTTTTATCTCAGTTCATATAATAACCTTTCTCTTTCTTCATGGATAATATCCTTGACATTATCTCACAACTCATCTGGTCTTTGATCATTGGTGTTCAATGCCTCAAACCTATTCCTAAGATGATGTCATAATCCAGCTGGACTTGATTCAAGATCAAATATTTATTTCTGTGGAGATATTTTAATTTTCTTTGGCCTCAGTTTGAACTTGTATATGAGTACTTGATGGTCTGATCCACAGTCTGCCCCTGGCCTAGTTTTGACTGCTGATATTGAGCTTCTCTAATTCCTACGCAGCCTATCAGCTAAAATTCATGTATAAGGTAATTTTTTTTGTCTTTTCAAAGAGTTCTTTAAAATCAATAAATCATTGTAAATATAAAAGTTAATCTTTCTATTCCCAGCCTCATTTCTATCACCAAGACCATATTTTCTAACTACTACTATTTCTTCACTGTTTCCCACTTTTGCATCCCAGTCACCAATTATTGTTAATGTATCTTGACTACATATTCAGTCGATTTCAGACTGCAAGATTTGGTAAAAATTTTCAATTTCTTCCTCTTTGGCTCTAGATGTAGGAGCCTATATTTAAATAATAGTTGTGTTAATGTGTCTTCCTTGTATGTGTATAGATATTATCCTATCACTCACAACACTGTATTTCAGAATAGGACTCGAAATTGACTTTTTTTATTGTGAATGCAACACCATTGCTAAAACTGTACCCTGAGGAAAATAGAACTGAGACACAAACAGAGATTTCTACACCTAGGTTTATTGTAGTGTTATTCACAATAGTAAGAAAATGGAGAGGGCTGGGCAGGCAGAGAAGTGCAGCAATGAATGAATGGGAAGCCAAATTCTCTGTAAATGTTCATTAAAATTATTAAAAAGAAAAGAAAAGAAAATGGAAACAATCCAAATGTCCATTAACAAAAGAATGAATTGAGAAACTATGGCACATTCACAAAGTGGAATATTATACAGCACTAAGCAGCAACAATTTTATAAAGTACAATACCATACAATATGGGAAGAGTTTAAAGAGCAATTTACTGAATCAACTAACTCATCTTATAATGACAAATACTGTATAATTACTGTAAAATACAATGATAACTAATAAGATATGTCTAAATATCCAAAGCAAGAAGGGGAAGGGAGCAGGGGGCAGAATGTGTATGTCAGGGAAATCACTAAAATTTGATGGGTAGAAGGAGGAGTTGATGGAATTAGAAGGGACACAGTGGGGACCTGAAAAGATGAAAAGACAGAGTAATAGTGAGTATAAATCAATGTTGATCAATTTTATAAAATACAATGTATAGGAATGATGGCATGAAACACAATGTGAATAAAATAATGTGTGAAACACTATTGCACGAATGAAACACAATAAATACAAATTTTACATGCATATCAATATAAGATAAAAAAACAAAAAATTAACTAATAATACTGATATCAAAGGTCAACAAGTTATATACATTCAAGTTGGAACCGACTCATAGCTGACCCTCTAACAGGTTTTCAGATGCAATTAATCATTCAGGAGGAGATTGCCCATCATTCCCCTGTGGAGCAGCAGGTGGGTTTGAACCACGTGTCTTTGGGATTGCAAGGTAACTTCTTAATACTAAGCCACCAAAGCTCCCTCAAAGGTCAACCAACAGTAGTGGTCTTTATTTTGATTACTCTTTATCAGTTCTGATATTCATTTTATTAATCTATCAATAGATGTCACCAATCTCATAACTTCTTTTTAGTCATCATTTTCATTTTAATTCTATCCACTCTCTTTGGTCTTTTCCCACATCTAGTCCCCTTGATTGTGTATTGTTTTCATGTCACATAGTGTTCAGGACATGAAAATAAATGTCTAGTCACATGTTTTCTTTGCCTGGGATCCAGAAGTCATGCTTGAAACTTGAACAGATACTACAAATGGGATATTAGTTAATAGATATCTACTTAATGGGTTCTGATATCTATAAAAATTCATATGGGTGAGAAGAAAATGAGTGATGGTGAAAAGAAAAACTACTGTGAGTGAAGAAATCTGAGAAAAATAGGAAGGATCTGAAAGCAAAAAAATGGAGTAAGAGGAAATCGTGATTTCAATCCCAATATGAGAAGCAAGTTAATTATGACATGAGCAAGTATCTTCCTGTCTATACTCCCTGCAGCCCCAAGGAAGGAGAAAAACTCAGGTAGAAGAATAAAATTAAAAAAATAAATAAATAAAAACTGTATGCTCAATAGCTCTGTCAATGGGAAGCCTTTCAGGGGTGGGGGAGGAAGTTTAAGAACCAAAAGAAGCTATCTTTCCCATCAAAATATCTAGAGGTGGGACAGTGGAAAGAGATGAGTAAAGCCAGCTTGGGCAGACAGAAGAAAATGCAGCAGCAGCACTCACTAAACAGAAGGGAAACTTGAGTGGTAGACACAAGCTAGCATGAGGAACTACAGACGGAATATTCCAACTTCATCTAAGGATGCACAGAGGAAAAACTGGAGAGAAAGAAAATGAGAAAAAGCACAAGCTTCCTGTTTGTATATTCTTTCTATAATTCTGAAATAATGTTAAAAAATATAATCAAAGTCCTCATAATTTTTTCTTATAACGCCTTAAATACTTTAAATTTTCTTTTTAAAAAAGTCTATGGAAACAGTTTCATTTAGGATAATTTTAATGCAGTCTCACTGCAGCTTTTATATTTGACCACTGAACATTTCTAAGTCCCACTACTAGATCTCTGTCCTTTCTTGCTCTAGATCCTGGCAACCCACTAGTTCTTTAGGAAGGGCTGTATATGTTTTCTCTAGGCATCATCAGTAAAGTTCACATCATTAAAACACCCCTACGTGCACAAGAACCCACACTAAGATCTCACTCCTTAACTACAACGAAAAAGTAAACCTTCATTCCTTCCATTGCTACTCTGCTCTCGCAGAAGATTTCATTATAATGCGTATGAATAATAAGTTCATCTTGTCTCAATAAGAGTGGAAAATGATTCCACACCCTCACAAGTAAACCGAACAGCAGGACTGGGGTACCAGAGGTCTGAAAAAAAAATCTAAAAAAAACCACAAAGAAATAATAACTTTTTTTAAGCAGGAAGTCAGATAGTCCTGAAATATCCACTCTTCATTATTTCTCAAAGACAAATTTTATTATTATTATTATTAATACTAATATTAATGAACATTTACAGAGATTTTGGATTTCCATTCATTCATTGTTGCACTTTTCTCCCTGCCCACATCTCACCCCAGTAAGACTAGCAAAATTTAACAGAAAAGCAAGTAATAAATGCTGGCTAGGTTGTGGAAAGATAACTTTTGAGCTATCAAAGTATCAAAGAGTAAGTAAGTAATCTCTCGGTAATGTTCACAGAAAGCCCTTATAAATTCACAGGTGATATTTACTGGGATGTCCTTATATGCAAAATACACTGAAAAAGAAGCAATGTGTAATAGAATGAACATACTACAAAGACATTTTTACTACTAAAGAAGCATTTCTCTTTTATTTCCAAGATGTGACTGTCGGGTGTTATTCAACATGAAGCATCCTGGTCTCTAAGGACATTCACGGGCTCTTTTTTACATGTTCAGAACCTGTCCTTGTCAGCTGACTATTGGGGAAATCTTTGTGTTTTTTAGAGTAAGCATGGGCGGGGGGAAGCAAATTTGATTAAGGGCTCCTTCCTCAAAGAATGAGAAATTTCCATTGATAAAGCCTTAAGGAGCATTTATTTTAAGTTAAAAATTTAAAAGAAAAAAAGAGAGAGAGAACAAGAAGGAGAAAAAAGGATGAAAACCTGAACACAAATGTGGAACATCTTGTTTGCATGTGGAAAATAGGTATTAACATTTCATACAACCTCTTAAGATTTAAATGTCACTGATTTTAAGTGCAATGTTAATTTCTCATAGACAAGATTCTGTCTACCATAAGTTAGATAATTAGTTCTATTAAAAGTTTTAAATTTCTGACATTTTTTTCTTTTTAATTGTCTAAATGTTAAAAAGAGGTCTGAACAAACTGCAAAATAAAATCTGTATTTAACCTCTTCAGCTGAAATTGGGTTTGATAAAACATTGTTTCTTGGGCAAAACAACTTTAAAACTGTATTAACAACAGTCTGACACTTTAAAGCATTTTTAGTATTTGTGGCAGATTGAGATATATGTGGCAGACATAAAGGAAGTCCCAGAAATCATTTCTTTTTCACTAACATTTTTAATCTGTATAATTGAAGAATTCTAAGAATTAGGTGGACTTAATGAGGTGGCATTTAACTCATACTAAAACACTAATGCTTGGAAAAGTAGAGGGTAGGTGAAAGATAGGAAGACCCCCAGGGAGATGGATGAACAGTGACTATGGCAATGGATTTGAGCTTGATGGAAATTGTGAAGATGACTCAGAAAAGAACAAGGTTTTCATGTTGTTCATACTGTCACTATGAATCATAGTCTACACAAAGACACCTAATAACAACAACAAGAAAGCATTAAACTATTTTGCAGTACCTTCCATTAGACAGGTCTTGTACCCTCAAGAGGTTTACATTGTATTTAAATGTTGTTGTTGTTGTTGTGTATCATAGAGTCAGAACTGACCCATATCTGACCTTCTGGCATATTTTCAGGGGCAGTTTATAACAGAAAAAGAGATTGCCCATCTTTCTGCAGAGAGGCTGGTGGCCTCATACTGTGTATCTTTGGGATATTACCATTTATGTCACATATGATGCTTTTATTGATAATAAATTACTTCTTTATCTTTCACTAATTTCCAGAAGCAAATATTTTACCAACTATGGCTAAGTATATAGCTTAATATTTTGAAAATAAATTAATAATAATAAAGAAAATAAGATATTAATAAATTAATAAAATAAGAGGTTATATTATTGAATGCATCATTCCATTGCCTTGCCTGAAAAGACAATGTTTAAACATAGTCATTGCAACATCATCTATCAAGCTATACTCTAAATTGGTTTTTTTTCTTATTTAAAGAGGAGAGTATAAAAATGTTATCATAATTTTATACATTAAAAATATTCTGAAAAACTACTCATTTAGTTTATTCAAAATGGAGACTTCAATACACACACACACACACACACACACACACACACACAGATGGAAAACTCCTTAAATATTTAAATTTTTTTTACACACACATGGAAAACTCCTTAAATATCTAAATTTTTTTTACATCTCTTCAAACATTAAGAAGCTATTTCAGGAATCACTATCTCTTTCACTATTACTAGGTTGTACGGTTTTGTTTCCCTACTTGTGCCCTTTTCTTTCCATATAGATTCTTACTTTACCAAACTTTAACTCTTTCTTGTTTTGTTTTCCAACTATATTTGTCAGAAGTGTCAAACTATAACTCTACATTTACATTACAAATCATTATCTATATTTACCCAGTATTCTCTGTTCTTGAGGTCATTATGTTGGCTCCTTTTCTTTTCAGAATATTTTTGTAGATCTGATCTTCAATGAGTACTCACAAGTGCTATTTCCCTGATTTCATTTATACTTGAGACAGTAAGTTTCCTGTTTAAATGATTAGATGAATCTAAGATTCCTGGGCCTGCAATCACTGTTTTTCTTTAGATCTGTGCTTTCAATTCTCTCTTTTTTTAATCATTGAAGTAAATATATTCATTATAAATAATTTTCTCTTTTCAGAATTCTTAATGCATGCAATTCAGTAATGCTTGTTATATTTATCATGTGTTCAACCATTAACATTATCCATTTCTGAATTCTTTTAAGAAAGGAAGTGGGGCTCTAACCCAATCTCCAAAAATGAACTTCATCTTTATCAATGTATTTTGTTCATGAGTTGGCAAGTGAGCAAATTCAGTACATAAAGCAATGAGTCTCCTCAGCTCCATACCAGGTTCTCTGAGACCAAAAATCTCTATTTTACCTTGAATCTATTGTTTTGGTAGCTGTTTGGGTGGCAAGCATTTCAAGTATGTATGGGAGAGATTTCGTGGTTGCTGTGATGCTGAAGCCTGTGACAGTGATGTGCCAGTCGTGGTACTGGGCACCCATGGTGGACAGTGTTGGCTGGAGCTTCCCGACTAAATCAAGCCTGGAAGCAGGAGCGGCATCCACTTCCAAAATGGCTTGCCTCTGGAAACTCTATGTATGAACAGTGCTCAGGCTGTTCGTTCATAGGGTCGCTATGAGTCGTCTATGACTTAACGGCATTAAACAACAACAACAACATGGGAGAGATTCAAGATGGAGTCACTAAATAGAGCTGGCGAGAGATGAGCTTGGCGGCCCTTAAACAACATGACCCTTACATCACCAGATCGCAGACCTCAAGGGCCAGGCTGCTCTATACACTTTCTACCCTAAGGCCAACCAGTGGGAGAAGATTGATATTGAAAAGACTTTGTATATTGAAGGTCAGCTTCACCTTACCACGGTTTGACCACTGTGAATCGACTGAGTATGCAAAATCTAATTGAACCAGTCAATGCAGATTTACAAAATTATTTTTAAAAAAATAAAGAATATATGGGAACCTTGCTCTGACTATTTGGGACTGCAAGACACAGAGCTGACATAAAGGAATTGGACTTTGATGTTATCTAAAACTTGGTCCGTCTCTGTACTTTTCAGATACATTTATCAATAACATTTTATTATTAATTAAATCTGTGCATAGTGGATATTTTGCCACTACCAAAGAAAAGTGATGAGGGATAGCCAACAATAACTTCAATCAAGTTTTAAATTTTTATTTCTTCAGTATGAATTTGTTATATGTACCAAAATATAGGCTAAATCTAGAGAACATCTGATAAAACCAACATGATCTCTTATTTCTTCCAGAATTTAGATACCATTGTATCTTTAGCGAAATAAATAGTCAAGATCACATAGTAATTCTCATGATGGAAGAAGTATAGTGGGAACAATTATGAAGCACTGTCTAGTGATTGGAAGCAGGAGTGGCATCCACTTCTCTATGAACTATGATAAATGTCGATAGTCGTAGAGGGGCTTCAGGACTTTTGTTCATAGGGTCAACTCAAAGGCAATCAACAACAACAACAACAACATATAGTGATAGTTTGGTTTTTTAATGATTTTTTACAAGTTTCTTGTATTGTCTTCCTTCTTAAAACTCCCTGATACTCTTTTGAAGAATTACCTTTCCGCCGGGTATTGTAGAAAAGTAAATTCAGAGGTCTTCCTCACACTACAAAAATCAAAAGATTCAAGTTCTTTCTTTTTGATAGCCCTAATAATTCATGGCATGAGTACAGGGGTTTGATCAGCCTCTTTCTAACAGCATGCATCTTGAACCAACACCATAAGTGCAAAAAACATTTGGACTTTATAATTCAATTCTGCTCAAATAGCCTAAAAATCCAGCTCCTGCTAAAAGATCATTGTTGAGTTCTCTGCTTCTATGTTTTTTAAAACCTTCGCCCCAATGGTCAATTTTGAAAGCCTTTAATTGTCTCCCAATAAATTCAATAGTGTTTGTTGTTTGTTCCTGTTATGTGCTGTCTAGTCGCTTGAGACTCAAAGCGACCCTATGTACAACAGCCTAAAAACTCTGCTCTGTCCTAAGCCAATCGCACTGTCTCTGACACACCTGTCCCAATTACCCCAGTCACTGAATCAATTCACCTCATAAAGGGCCTTCCTCTCCTGTGCTGTCCCTTTACCCTAGCTAGCAAGCATGACGTCCCTCCCCAAGGACCGGTCCCTCCTTATAACATGTCCAAAGTATGTTAGATGGAGCCTCAGAATCCTTGCCTCCAAGAAGCCACCTAGTTTAACACTTTCCAGGATGAATCTGTTTGTTTTCCTAGCAGCCCATGGTACCCTCAACACTCTTCTCCAGCACCACAGCTCAAAGGCATCAATTCCCCTTGTATTCTCCTTAGTCATTGTCCAACTCTCTGATTCATAACAAGTGATAGCAAATACCATGGCCTGTACTAGGTGCACCTTAGCCTCCAGAGACACACCATTGCTGTTCTTCAGTATTTTGGAGAGGTCCCTGAGAGCAGACTTCCCCGTGGCAATATGTCTTTTCATTTCCTGGCTACTGTTGCCAAGAGTGTTGACTGTGGAGCCAAGCAAACTAAAACTATGAACAATCTCAATCCCTTCACCATCCATCCTGATGCTGCCAATTGGTCCAGTGGTGAGAATCTTTGTCCTCTTGACATTGAGCCACAATCCATATTGGAGGCTGCAGTCCTTGGCCCTCTGCAGCAAGCACTCCAGGTCTTCAATAGTGCTTAAATTATCAAAACTTTTGTTTCTTTCAGCAAAAGAACCTTAACCTACACTTTGCATGCCAAAGAAAATTGCTGAGAGAAATGAAATCTAGGTTGTCATCTTATTGTTATATGTCTCAAGATGGAATTCATTAATGGCTGGAATGCCTAAGATTAATTTTGAAGATCTTGATGATAAAATAAGAAATTACAACTTTAAAAGGTTAGCAAAAAGAAAAGGAGCTAAGAGAAATATGGTCCTACAAAGAATGAGGAAACATGCAAATATATAGTGAGTCCTCCTTAACCAAGAGTTTCCTACTCAGAATAAATCAACCGTAGACAGATTGAAAATATTAGAGGGAAAAGAGCAACTAAGTAGTTAAAGCAATCTTTCAATACTCACTGGAGATTAGAGTGGAAGAATGGAAATTGGTGGCTGGGGTATGGTGGTGGTACCATCAAGAAAGAATTTCCAAGAGTGGAGTATTTGGGGGCATCAGTTCTGTATGAGGAAACTCCTTGAAGTTGGAGAAGGTCAAGATATGAGACAATCTCAAGGAAATGCCAGGTCTACAGATGCTAAAGAAAACCAAGACTTTCCTTACAGAACCGACACAGAGAGCATCTTCTCCTAGACCTGGAATCCTGAATTTGGACTTCTAATCTCTTTAAATATAAGAAAACATATTTCTACTTGTTAAAGCCACCCTCTCGTAGTATTTTTTTGGATAAAATTTTTTTACTGAATTTCTTAAAAGGTTTGTATACATTGTTTTTCACACCAGATCTTTCCCATTTCCTTTATCCCACACACACACACATCAAATTGTGAGAGCCTGTGATTAACAATCTCCCAGCCCATCCTCACCCCTGTGAATTCCCCTCTCCCACTTAGATCCTCATAGACATTTTACAATAATGGTAATTCTAAAATAATGGTCTCATACAGCATTTGTCCTTGTGGGACTGAGTCAATTCACTTACCATAATGCTCTCCAGTTCCTCCCAAATTAAACAGTGATTTACAAAATCGTTGTTCCTTCATGTTGCGTTGTATTCTGTCATATGAATGTACCATAACTTCTCAATCCATTTGGTGGTAGTTGGACATAAGTGCTGTTTCCACATTCTTCAGATAGTGAATAATACTGCTATGAACATTAGGTACAAGTCTCCATTTGTGTCTCATTTCTCATTTTCTCGGAGTATATTCCGATCAGTGGACTAGCTGGGTCAGATGGAATTTCCATGTTCAGCTTTCTGAGGAAACACCTAACTGCCTTCCATAGTGGTCGTACCATTTTACAATTCCACCAACAGTGTTTAAGAATTCCTATCTTGCCACATTCTCTCCAATATATATTACTTGCTGTCTTGTTAAACTTTGCCACTGCTGCTGGGGTGAGATGAGATCTCATTTTGTCTGTCTATTATAGCAGCATTAGCTATTTGCTAAAGCAGTGCTAACCTGCAGTAGTCCCCTACTGGTTAAGATTCAGTTGCTTGATAAAAGATAACTGCACCAAATTTCTACTTGAAGCCTTTAGAAAAGACGGACCTTCAGGCCTTCACACAGGGAAGAAGTTCTAGGGTAAATTAAAGTCATTCAGATGAGGTGCCACAAGTCAATTGAAGCAACACAATTCATCTGCAGCAGTAGTAGTGGAATAATGAGGGTAAATTGAGACCGACTATGTATTTCTAAAACTCACAGAAATATTTTACTGTCATGTCAGCACATTGTGGATTAAAAACCGTGAGGATCTTCCCTCATTCATTTTATTTTTCCAAAGCTGTGTGTTTTGCTGCAACAACTGCAATGCTGGTTTTCCTATTCTACCTCCAGATGCATTCTTGTGCCTTGGAAAGATGTTCCAACAGAATGTGGAAATGCCAGTTCATTGACACAAAAACTGCTAATAGAATTCTTAACTTTCATCATATCAAAGTTAAAATAATTATTGTTATATAATGTGCTGTTGAAAAGCATAACTATTACTATACATAATACCTTTGATATGTTTTTATTGTTGTTTGAATGGAAGTTTCAATAGAAATTGGCTTTTCATTCACTCATTTATTACAAATTTACACTCTTTGTCTCCTCTTTAATTCCCTAATGTGTGTCCTATACCAGTTTGTTACTTTACTCATAATGTCTTACAACCCATTCTTTTCAGAATTACCTAATCTTCACCATTTTTCTTTTTAAAATGGTTTTATTTTAATTATAATTTTAACGAAAGTTTACAGAAATGTTGAATTTTTTTATTCATTCTTTGTTGTTCATTTCCCCCCTTTCCCTCCCTGCCCCCTCCCAGTTCACTGCAGCCTCCAATATGGATTGAGTCTCAATGTCGAGAAGACAAAGATTCTCACCACTGGACCAACTGGCAGCATCAGGATGGATGGTGAAGAGATTGAGATTGTTCACAGCTTTAGTTTGCTGGGCTCCACAGTCAACACTCTAGGCACCAGTAGCCAGGAAATTGAAAGACATATTACAATGGGAATGTCTGCTGTTAAGGACTTCTCCAAAATACTGAAGAGCAATGGTGTCTCTCTGGAGACTAAGGTGCACCTAATACAGACCATGGTCTTTGCTATAACTTGTTATGCATCAGAGAGTTGGACAATGACCAAGGAGGATACAAGGAGAATAGATGCCTTTGAGATGTGGTGCTGGAGAAGAGTATTGAGAATACCATGGACTGCTAGGAAAACAAACAGATTCATCCTGGAAAGGGTTAAACCGGGAGGCTTCTTGGAGGCAAGGATTCTGAGGCTCCATCTTACATACTTTGGACATGTTGTAAGGAGGGACTGGTTCTTGGAGAGGGACATTATGCTTGGTAGGGTTGAGGGACAGCGCAGAAGGGGAAGGCCCTCTATGAGGTGGATTGATTCAGTGACTAGGGTAATCGGGAAGGGTGTATTGGAGATGGTACAATTGGCACAGGATAGAGCAGGGTTCAGGGCTGTTGTACATAGGGTCGCTATGAGTCGCAAGCGACTCAATGGCATATAACAACAACAACAGCAACAACAACAACATTCACTTATTGTTGCACGATTACCTCCCTCCCCTCTCTTCTCCTCCAGCCCTCTTTGCAGTGCACAGCTTATTCTGGGCTATTGCCATACGTCATTCCTTTAGGTCATATAGTCCTGGTGTACAAGTTGCCATCCCACGACTGAACACTGTGACACGAATGTGTCAAATGCGTTAATGGTTGGCTACCCAATGCGGACTGAGAGTGGGGTGGAGCACCCCGATTGAACAAGCGTGGAAGGAGGAGTGGTGTCCTCTTCCATAATAGCTTGCCTCCGAAAACACTATGAACTTGGAGAGCGGATGAAAGGCACCCAAGTGTCAAGGACTTTCCTTCATAGGGTCGCTATGAGTCGCCTGCGACTCGACGGCACTTAACAACAACAACGACATTGTCATACGTATAATATCAACCATATATTCCTTTCAAGCAGTTCTTTCCTTTGTGTGTTCCAATACACTGCTTATTACCCACTCTTACCCTATTCTCCTTCGATTTCCTATGCCAGTACTGCTTTATAATAATGGTGCTATGCAATATTTGTCCTTTTGTGACTGAGATATTTCACTCAATATAATGTCCTCCAGGTCACCTTGTTATGTAAAGCTTTTACAAGTGCATTGCTTTTTAGGGCTGCATAGTATTGCATTGTATCCATGTACCGTAGCTTTTCTATCCATTTGTTTGTTGATGTTGCTTCCTTCTCGTTACTATTGTAAATAACTAAAAAAAAAAAAAAGTGTACAAACACCTGTTTGGATGGCTGTTATGGTTTCTTTGGAGTATGTTCCCGGTAGTGGCATTGTTGGGTCAAACGGTATTTCTGTTTCCAACTTTTTGAGATAGCATCAAACCACCTTCCATAGTGGTAGCACCATTTTACACTTCCACCAGCAGTGAATAAGAGTTCCAATCTCACCACAACCTCACCAGCATATATTGTTTGCTACTTTGTTGAACCATGCTATTTTCGCTGGAGAGAGATGATATCTCATAGTCGTTTTTATTTACATCTCCCTGATAGCTAGGGATATTGAACATTTGTTCATGTGTTTGCCATTTGAATGTCTTCTTTGATGAAGTATCTATTAATAATCTATGCCCATTTTGCAATTGGGTTGTCTACCTTTTTTTGTTGAGGTGCTGGAGTATCCTATAAATTTTAGATATGAGTCCCTTATTATATGTCATTACCAAATATTTTTCCCAATTTGTGGCTTCCTTTTCACCCCGTAGGAGAAGGTTTTTTGATATGGATAGGCATTTGATTCTTAGAAGGTCTCACTCATCTATTTTATTCTCTCCTGGTTGTAAGCTACTCATGTTTTCAATGGCTATTTCCTTATCTATCCATTCTCTTCTGATTCTGTCAGCCTTTCCTTGCCCTTGTCACCACTTAATCCTCTTGATTTTATAACAATGGTTTGTAGTGCCCTTATATCTTTTTGACTGAGTAAATTCACTCAACATAATATCCTCTACACTCATCCATGTTGTAAAGTCTTTCTGGAGATCTCCATTGTTTCTCAATAATTTATTGTGTGGATGTACCACAGTTTCTTTAACCAGCCTTCATTGATAGACACTTGGGATGTTTCCATCTCTTTGATATTATGACTAATAATGCAATAAACAGGAGTATGTGAGCATCTATTTATCTCTTATTTCTTATTTCTTTCTAGGGATAGACTCCTAGTAGTGGGATAACTGGGTCAAATGGTATTTATATTTTCAGCCTTCTGAGAAAGCACTTGACTACCTTCCATAGGGATTGTACAATTTATACTCCTACAATAAATGCACAAGCATTTCAATCTCTCTGCAAACTCACCGGCATTTATCATTGGTACTTCTGTTGAACTTTGTCTTTGTTGCTGCCATAAGATAATGTTGGGTCTATTGCTTTTATTTGCATCTCTCTAATAGGCTCAAATCAGTAAATTGCTTTTATTTGTGTCTCTCTAGTCGCTACCCTTAAACATGATATTATAAATATCCCATGCAAGCAAAATACTCCTATAGATCATTCAAACCAGCTAAAATAGTACATAGATAGGAAATTGCCAGAAGTTCAAGCAGGATTTAGACGATGCCATGGCACCAGTATACCATTGCTGATGCAGATTGATCCTGACTGAAAGTAGAGAATATCAGAAGAATATCTATTTGTGCTTTACTGACTATGCAAAGGTGTTTGACTGTGTGGATCATAACAATCTGTGGCTGACATTGAGAAGAATGGGAATCCAAGAGCACATAATTGTGTTCATGCATACCCTATACTTGGACCACAAGGTTATTGTGTGAACAGAGGAAGGAAACCCTGAATGGTTTAAAATTAAGAAGGGAGTGTGTCAGAGTTGTATTCTCTCTCCATACCTATTTAATCTGTATGATGAGTAAATTATTCAAGAAGTTGGACTGTATGAAGAAGAATATGGCATCAGGATTGGAGGGAGATTCACCAATAATCTGCATTATGCAGATGACACAACCTTGCTTGCTGAAAGTGAGAATGTGAAGCACTTGTTGCAGGAGATCAAGGAATGCAGCCTTCAAAATAGGTAGCATCTCAAAGTCAAGAAAATAAATATTCTTATCACCAGACCAATAAGCAACATCATGATGGATGGAGAAGAGATTGAAACTGTCAACAATTTCATCTTTCTTGGATCCACAATTAATACCTTTGGCACAAGCACTTATGAAATCAGGAGACATACTACATTGGGGAAACTCTGTAGTTAGAGACCTCTCCAAATTATTGAGGAGTAATGTCAATCTGAGGACTAAGGTAGTTCTGATCCAGGCCATGTTTTTTTCTGATCACTTGCTATGTATATGAGAACTGGACAATTAATATGGATGACAGAAGAACTGATGCCTTTGGCTTTAGTATTGGAGAAGAGCGTTAAACATCTAATGGACTTCCAAAAGAACAAATAAATGTGTCCTGGATAACATGCAGCCAGAGTACTCTTTGGAGGCAAGGATGTGAGGCTTTGTCTCACATACTTTGGGCATGTTGTTAGAAGGAGAGGGACATAATGCTTGGAAGGGTAGAGGGTTGGGAAAGAAGAGGAAGATCCTCAAACAGGTGGATTGACACAGTGGCTTGAGCAAAAGGTTCTAATAGGTCAGGAAGTGTGAAGCTGGAACAGGATAGGACAGGATTCAGATCTGCTATTCATAGAGTGACTATGAGTCACACTCAAATCTGGCACCTAACAACAACAACAACAGCTAACCATCTCAAGCATTCCTTTATGTGGTTGTTGGTCATCTGAATATGTTTGTTTCTTCTAATCTTTTGCTTATAACTGAGTTGTTTGTATTCTTCTTGTTGAGTTGCTAGAATATGCTACAGAGTTTTAATATGAAGCTCCTATCAGATATGTCAATTCTTCTTCTATCTTGACATAGCCAGTAGGATGACAGAAGATAAATTAATACCTTTGAACTGTGGTGTTGGAGAAGAGCAACTTGATGGCACCTAATAACAACTATCAAGTAAGTCATTGTTGTTGGTGTTGTTGGGTGCCTTGACTCAAGTACAACTCAGGGGCACATAGGGATCCTATGAAGAACAGATCTGAACTGTGTTCTATACTGTGCTACCCTCATCATTTCTGAAATACTTGAGCCCATCTTTGCAGTAACTATTTCAATCCATCTGGTTGAGGGTCTTCCTCTCGTATATAGATCCTCTACTTTTCAAGAATGATTTCTCTTTCCAAGAAAAAATCTCTTCTAAGAACATGCTAAAAGTATGTGAGATGAATTTTGACATCTTTGCCTCCAAGAATAACTCTGGCTATACTTTCTCCGAGATGTATGATTGTTGGGTTTTGTTTGTTTATTTGTTTTTTTTTATTTTATTCTGATTTATTTATGAAGTTTGAATAAATGGCCAACAGACTTATGAAGAAATGTTCCACATCACTGGCAATAAGAGAGATGCAAATCAAAACACCATCTCACTCCAGTAGCAGTGACAAAGTTTGACAGGTCAGCAAGTAATAAATGCTGGAGAGGATGTGCAACATAGGAACTCTTACATTGTTGGTGACATTGTAAAATGGTGTAACCACTCTGGAAGGCAGTTTGGTGCTTTCTCAAAAGGCTAAACATAGAAAATCCATATGAATATACCCCAAGAAAATGAGAACTAAGACTCAAACGGAAACTTGTACACCAAAGTTGCAAGCAGCATTATTCATCATCACAAGAACATGGAAATAAGCCAGATGTCCAACCACGAACAAAAGGATTAAGAAGTTGTGGTAAATTCATACAATGGAATATGATGCAGGAGCAATGATTTTGTAAATTACTACCTAACTTGGGAGGGACTGGAGAGCATTTTACTGAGATGAATTAATTCAGTCCCACAAGGACGAATACTGTATAAAACCAATATTGTAGAATGAGTATGAGGATCCAAGATGAGGAGAGAGCATGGAAGTAAAGGGGTGTGGATAAGGGGTTGTTAATCATAGGGTTGCACAATTCTATGGTGGGGTAGGGTGAAGGGATTTGAAGGATCTATATTTTTGTAGCATACCATGGGATATTCAGTACTTTTGTCAAGCAACACAGCTCAAAGGCATGAATTCTTCTCTGTCATCCTTATTAATTATTCAGCTCTCAGGTGCATAACAAGTGATTGTAAAAGCCATGGCTTGAATCAAATGCATCTTAGCTCTCAAAATTATATTTTTCCTCAATAATTTGGAGAGGGCCCTAACTAGATAATTTCTCAGTGTAAACAGATCTTGATACTCTGACTGCTGGGACCAAGTATATTGACTACGGATGAAAGTAAGATGAAGTAATTTATGTCTTGAAGTAAGATATGTCTTGAAGGCAAAATGATGAAGCTTTGTCACACATATTCTGGGCATATTGCTAGGAGAGGTTACTTCTTGGAGAGGGATATCATGCTTGGTTTGTGGAGGGGAGGTGAAAGAGTGAGTTGATATGATGACTAGGGAAAGGGAATTGAGTATGTCAGAGAATGTGAAGATGGCAGAGGATAGGACAGGGTTCAGACTGATTATTAATAGGATTGTTATGAGTTGTACTCCACCTAACAGCACCTAATAACAATAACATCCACAAGAAGGGTATATTCCTCCATTTATCTACGCCCCTTTATTTTGTTTTTACAGTAATTAAAGCTATGTAATCTGTTATTGAAAAGCATAAATATTATATACTATTTGTGCTATTTTAAAACAGCATAAAAAATTTGAAATTATTCTGAGAAGTTTGTAGACTACAACAGATTACAAAAGAAGTTTATAGCCAAAAAATGATTAAGAACTCCAACTTTCTGATGGAAAGTAATGAGTGTACAAGAGCCCTACACTCCATTCTATCCTGTGCCAACCTCACTGTCTCAAACACATTCATTCCCACCACTCCACTCACAGAATCGATCCATCTCATCGAGGGTCTTCCTCTCCTGACCCATCCCTCCACTCTACCAAACATGATGTCCCTCTCTAAGGACCAGTCCCTCCTTGCAACATGCCCAAAATATGTCAGATGAAGCTTCAGAATCCTTGACTCCAGGGAGCATTCTGGCTTCACCCTCTTCAGGACAAACCTGTTTGTTCTCCTACCAGTCCACGGTATATTCAACACTCTTCTCCAGCACCACAACTCAAAGGTATCAATTCTCTTTATATCACCCCTATTCACTGTCCAACTCTCCAATACATAGCACATAATTGCAAAGACTATAGCCTGGGTCAGGCGCACCTTAGTCTCCAGCCTGACATCGTTGCACTTCAGTACTCTTGAGAGGTCCCTCACAGCCGACTTTCCCAACACAATTCGTCTCCTGATTTCCTGCTGTTACTAAGAGTGTGGACTGTGGAGCCAAGCAAACTAAAACTATTAACTATCTCAATCTCATCACCATCCATACTGATGCTGCCAATTGGCCCAGTGGTGAGAATCTTTGTTTACTTGATATTGAGCTTCAATCCATATTGAAGACTGCAGTCCTTGACCTTCTGCAGCAAGCGCTTCAGGTCCTCCTCAGTTTCAGTGAGCAGGGTTCTGTCATCTGCATAACGCAGATTGTTGATGATTCTTCCACCAATCTTGATGCCACATTCCTCCTCGTACAGCCCAGAGTCTCAGATGATCTGTTCTGCATACAGATTGAAAAGGTATGGAGACAAAATACATCCCTGATGGACCCTTTTCTTGATTTTGAACACTATGAATAATTTAATTCATATAGTGAACACTGTCATTCATTTCCTAGTGTTCTCCCCTGTTGAGAAGAAGCATTTCAATTTTAGGAATTGATCTCAGTCAAAAGAAAATCTAATTGGTTTAAGGAAAACTGTATTCTTCTTATCAACAATTCCTTCCAGAATGAGCAAGTAACAATTTAAAAGGAGAAAAATATTCACCTTTCTTAAAAAAAAAATTTATTCCATTTTACCCAAGAGATAAGGTCTCATTCTCAGCCTTCCATTTGAGTGAGTAGGGAAAAGTCCTTAGTAGTTGTTTGCTTGTTTGTTTGTTTGGTTGGTTGGTTGGTTGGTTGGTTGGTTGGTTTCACTTCACTTCTATTTGAATAATGATGGAAGCTATCATGAGACAAGCCTACCCATACAGAAAAGAGGAGTGCTAACATAATAGGAGGGAAGAAATTAGAGCCCAGAGTCCATAATTTGAGTCACAAAGTTCTTGTGACTCACCCAACTCTTGAACTCACAGTTATGAATTAATAAAATGTAAAATATCTTTAAGTCAATTTGAGTTAGTTTAAAATAGCTGCCTAAATTTGTTTAGCATCATTCTATTTGCACTTTTAATTCAGTTATACTGAGCATTTACTATGTACTGCCCAAATCTATATATTTATATTGAATCCTATCTTCATTATTGCTCCATTTTTATTAATGAGTAAAGCAAAGTACAGAGCAGTTGTATTAGTTCCTAAGGTGGCCCAGTTGGTAATGTATTGAGTTGGCACCTGAAATTGGCAGAAGTTATTTCTCTTGGCTTGGGATTTACACTGAATGCATAGTTCCCTGCTGCCCACCCAACATGACCCGAGACTTTGTATAAAATAGTGTTTTACTATGAAGAGAAATTAAAAGAAAAGGTTAACAAAATGTGCTATTTCTCAAGGAATACATTTCTGGGTTCTGTAGAACTATGGGGGAATATTTAGTTTTGCATCTATTTTATTTATATAGTAAAATCCCCTGAGAAGAGACTGTAATTGAAAGTAAAGGGGAAAATGCATTTGCTTAAAATGCAATAAATGTTTTTATATAGTTACAACATTTAAGATCTCACCGGAATTGTTGCTTTTTGCCTCAGGGACACCTGGGCATGAAGCAAAATGGAAAAATGCATGCTGGGAAGTGTAAGGTCTCACTGAATTCACGCTTAATTTTTGTGTAAATTCATAACAAGGCATAAAGAATGAGTCAAAAATGGTCATTTAAACAATGACCATTGGAATTAAATAATGGTCCTTTTCCAAAGGGTTATTCTTTGGAGTCTGGAGGTAGTCAACCCCAGGCAAAAGGATGTTGGGAACTGAGTTGTGGAAAAACAAAAAAGCAGGTATTGAAATAAGAAAAACGTTATCAAAGTCAAGTCCTGGAAAATTCTATTGATTGCATGCAATTGATTATGGATTGATTTAGTTGACTGTACAGGCCAACTAAAGTCAATATGTGCAGCAAATGTTCAGTAGCCAATGATTATTATAAGTTATTATTATAAATAGTGTTTTCCAATGTTTTTGTTAAAATAATTGATCTCTACATTTTACTTTCTAGATTATCACACAGAAAAGATCAGAAAACAACAAAAATTTGTATTTGAACAGATACTCATGATGATTCTTGAAATTTGTTAATTGTAGGAAATTCTATTTTTACACAAAGCAAAACTCGGAAAACAGTAGTCGTAACTATGAAATAGAGAGTGCAATATGAGTCTGTGTATTGAAGATCTGTATACCATTCCTTAAAGTATAACAACTTGAACTTTTATCTATCAAATATTTATCACTTGATCACTTATTACATACTAACCATTGTGTTCTCATTCTGCTTGATATCAGCCACAACTTGCTATGATCCAAACAGTCAAATTCCTTTACATAGTCAATAAAGAATAAATAGACATACTTCTAGTATACTATCAGCCAAGATCCATCTGACATTGGCTGTGATATTCCTGGTACCACAGCCTCATCTAAAGCCTGCTTGAGCTTCTGGCATTTACCTATCTATGTACGGTTCTACCCATTTTTAAATGAACTCCAGCAGTGTTTTGCTTGTATGTGATACTAATGATATTACTCAAATAAATTGTGTCTATTTGTGCTTCATTGACTAAGAAGAGACATTTGAATATATGGATCATAACAAGTTTTAGAAGACATCAAGAAGAATGGGAATCCCAGAGCACTTAATTGTGCTTATGCAAAGTCTATACCTTGACCAAGAGGCTGTTGTGCAGACAGAGTAAAGAGACACTACATGGTTTAAAATTA
>NW_006399828.1:2910067-2911547 GCF_000299155.1 Elephantulus edwardii
AATTAACACTCTTGATATCACCAATCATGAAATTAGGAGACAAATAACACTGGGAAAGCCTGCAGTCAAGGAACATTGGAAATTATTGAGGAACACTGATGTTAGTTTGAGGACTAAGGTGCTCCTGATCCAGGCTATGGACTTCCCAATCATTCTATGCTGTGAGAGTTGGATAATAAATAAGGTTGAAAGAAGAAGAATTAATGCCTTTATCTGTGGTCCTGGAGAAGAATACAAATTCATCCCTTGGGCTGCCAAAGGAACAAATACTTTCTTGGAGAAAGTGCAAACACAGTGCTCCTTGGAAGCAATGATGATGAAACTTTGTCTCACATACTTCAAGTGTATTGCTATGAGAAGATATTCCTCAGAAAGGGACATCATGTCTGGAAAGGTGGAAGGTCAGTTAAAGAAAGGAAGACCCTCAACCAGAAGGACTGACACAGTGACAGCTACAATGGCTGCTAATGCATCAATAAGTGTAGGGATGGCACAAGATAGAACAGGGTTCAGATCTGTTGTTCATGGAGTCTTTATGGGTCCTACTCAACTTGATAACACCTAAAAACAACAACCATTGTGTTAGGTATGGAAATTTAATGATAACCATATTGGAATTTCTCTTGGCACAAATCCTAGCATATAAGAGAGGTAAAGAGGTCAATATATAATTAAATTAAAATGCACTTTGTTGAATGCATAGATCTACAGGAACAAATAAACTAGAGATTTAGGCTTAGGAAGTCATGTTTAAATTTCTACTTGAAAGATAAAAGGAGGGTATACAGAGTATGTTCAAAGACTAAAATTATTTACAGAAGGTACAAATCCAACTAATGTTGATCTCATACAGCATACCAACATATAAAGTGGATGGGCAAACTATCTAGAAAAGAAAGTCAGAGGTCTATAGAAATCAAATGATTATCAAGGGTCTTCTGATAGTTGTGTTGTTGTTGTTGTTATGTGCCATCAAGTCGCTTGCGACTCATAGGGACTTTATGTACAAGAACTCTAAATGCTATTCTATCCTGTGCCAAACTAGCCATCTCAAATGCACTTATACCCACTGCTCCAGTCACAAAATCGATCCATCTCACCAAAGGTCTTCCTCTCCTTTGCCGCCCCTCCACTCTGCCAAACATGATGTCCCACTACAAGGATCAGTCCCTCCTTGCAACATGCCCAAAGCATGTCAGACAAAGCTTCAGAATCCTTGACTCCAGGGAGCATTCCGGCTTCACCTTCTCCAGGACAAACCTGCTTGTTTTCCTAGTAGTCCATGGTATATTCAACACTCTTCTCCAGCACCACAACTCAAAGGCATAAATTCTCTTTCTATCAACCCTATCACTGTCCAACTCTCTGACGCATAGCATGTAATTGTGAAGACTATAGCCCGGATCAGGCGCACCTTAGTCTTCAGCCTGACATCGTTGCTCTTCAGTACTCTTGAGCGGTCCCTCACAGCTGACTTTCC
>NW_006399828.1:2912747-2951771 GCF_000299155.1 Elephantulus edwardii
GCAAATAGAGATACCATTTGACCCAGCAATTCCACTACTGGGAATATACCCTAAAGAGACCATAAATGACATCCAAGTAGATATATGTATACCCATGTCAAATTTATTTTTAAAAGAAACAGAAAAGACAAAAGGTAAGTTTATTTGGAAAGGGAAAAGAGTCTGAATAAGTGAAGCACTTTGAAAAATAAAAAATGTAGTGAAAGGCATAGCACTACTTGATCTCAAAATTGATTACACAGCTGTAATAGCCAAAACAGCAAAGGTACAGGTACAATTGCATACACATAGATCCATGGAACAGAATAAAAAACCCAGAAATTAACCTTTCTATCTATGGCCAACTGGTATTTAAGGAGGAAACAAAATCAAGCAAATGGGGAAAGGATAAACTCTTCAATAAATTATGTGGGCAATTTAGGACTTATACTTACATATAGCTGAAAAAAGATACACATCCCACACCAAACGAAAAAGAAAAAAAAATTCAACTCCAGGTGCATTGGAGACAGAAAGGTAAAGCTCAAAACCATAAAGATTATAAGAGACATAATGGGACCAACATTGGCAGACATAGCCTACGGTAAAAATAGATTGATAAATACAGACAGAAATGCACAATCAGGAAAGGATAATATTGATGAATGGGACCATCTAAAGATTAAGTCCCTATGCGCATCAAAAACATTTTCTAATAATGTGGAAAAAAAATCCTATTGACTCTGAAAAGGAATTTAGCCAAGATATCTTAGAAGCTATCTTATAATGAAAGTTTACAAAATACTACAAAGCCTCTACAAGAAAAAGATAGATAAGCCAATTAGAAAATGGACAAAAGACATAGAAAGACTTTTAAGAAAGGAGAAGATTCAGATCGCCAACAGATAGAAGAAGAAATTCTCAAAATCACTGGCAATAAGGAAAATACAAATCAAAACCACAATTAAATACCTTCTCACCCCAGTAACACTGGCAGAATTTAACAAGACAGTAAGGAATAAATGTCCCTCTCCAAGGAGAGTTTGAGGCTAGAATCCAGTTTTTTAAGTTGTTTGGGACAGCTGGATTCTATAGAGGTTTTTTTCTGGTTCTAGTGAGGCTTGGGTGTGGAATGTTTACTTGTCATTGGGTGTGAATTGACTGGATTTGGCCTCCTATTATAAAAAGGCATTTGGGCCTGCGGGGTTTTGCTCAAACATTCTTCTAAGTGGTATAGCACTGGTCTGTCCATTTGCTGTATGGAGATAACTCATGGTTGCTGTGATGCTAAACACTGTACTAATCTGTTAAGTGCAAGAATGGTGGACAGTGTTTGGTGGAGCTCCCCTACTGGAAGCAGGAGTGGCATCCACTTCTGAAATAGCTTTCCCTGGAAACTCTATGAACTTGGAGAAACGATGAAAGTTGCACAATGTTCAGATCTTTCATTCATAGGGTAGCTGCGAGTCGTCTGTGACTTGGCGGCACTTAACAACATCAACATTTAAAATTAATAAATCATTGATTGTAAAAAACTTCTATCATGTGGTCTCCACTTCATCTGTCAGTGAGACCATTTTTTAAACTGCCAGCCCTTCTTTTCTGTTTCCAACTTTTGCATTTCAGCCATCCACTATTTTTAATGTGTCTTTTTTGTCAATTTCAGACTGCAAAAGTCAACAGAAATTTACTTCTTTGTCGTTGGCTTTAGTAGTTGATGTGGGTATCTGAATAATAGTTGTGTTAAAAATTCTTCCTTTTATGTGTGTCTATAGTAGCCTATCACTGACATCATTGTTCTTCAAGAAAGGTCTTCGAAATGCTCTTTTCCAAGATGACTTTAACAACATTCATCTTCAATCCTAAAATAGTAGATCATATGATTTTCTGATTCAAAATGGTTAATACCAGTCCATCTCAGCTCATTAATACCTAAGATGTTAATCCTTATGCATTTCATTTTTCACAACTTATAATTTTTATAGAATCACACTATGTATATTATACATTCTGAGTATTATAGTGTGTTTACAACTGTTTCTCCTTATTTTTATATTTGCTACATCAGAAATAAAGATCCATCATTGGATCAAACTTTTACTCTATTAGTGTCATTAATGAAGACACTTTTGAGACAGCAACTCTTTTTCAATCATATTTTGAATATCTTCTAACATAAGAGGTTCATCTTTCCACATTATACCAGTGTCGTTGTTGTTACTGTTGTTAGGTGCCATCAAGTAAAGTACAACTCATAGCAACCCTATGAACAAAAAAGATCTGAAACCAGTTCTGTCCTGCACCATCCTCACACTTCCTGACACAAAAGAGCCCATTGCAGCAGTCACCATGTCAATCTGCCAGGTTGAGTGTCTTTTTCTCCTTTGCTGACCCTCCACCCTTCTCAACATCATGTCCTTCTCCAAGGAATAGCACCTTCTAGCACTATATCCAAAGTTTGTGAGGCAAAGCCTCATCATTCTTGCTTCCAAAGAGCACTCTGGATGCACCTTCTCCAAGATATATCTATTCCTTTTCTTGGCTGTCCATGGAATGTTCAGTGCTCTCCTCTAACACCAAAACTCACAAGCATCAATTCTTTTTCTGTCATTCGTATTCATTGTCCAGGACTTAGGTGTAAAACTAGTATCAGGGCCTGAATCAGACACACTTTAGTTCTCAAACTGACATCACTACTCCTCAATAATTTCTAACTGCAGATTTCCCCATTGCAACACATCTCTTTATTTCCTGACTGCTCATAACAAGGGTGTTAATTGTGGACCCAAGCAAGATGAAGCTGTTGACTATTTAAATCACCTCATGGTATGGCCTATTGGTCCATTGTGAAGAAATATTTGACTGAAATTCATGGGATTTTCAAGGCCCTGTTATTTCAGAAAGGGATACTGAATCCTGCTCCAAAGTCTTAAGCTAGAAGCTTTGTTGAAAGTTGTCCACCATGGACATCTCTGCTAGTGTTTGAAAAACCCTTGGTATAGCTTCCAGCATTATAGCAACACACATGCTTCCATAGTATAGCAAATCAATAGATGAGTAGTAGAAGAATGAATTAGAATAGGGTAAAGTTTATTATTATAAAGGTCAATCAGAAAGAAAGTGCAGTAGTTCAACCTATATAATAGGCACCTATTGTATTTCTAGTTTTCTGTTGCTATATAATAACATTACCACAAGCTTAGTAGCTTACAGTAACACAAAGTTATTATAGTGCAATATCTGTGGACCAAGGTCTAAGTATAGCTTAGCTGTTTCACAAAGTATCAGCCAAGATTGTGTTTTCATCTGGACATTCATATTGAGAAGAATGATGGGAACGGTCCACACTCTCATAGATGTTGGTGACATTGAGTTCCTCACAGTTATGTGACTAGAGGTTTTTGCTGACCATTAGAAAGAGATCATGCTCAGATTCTAGAAATGACATAATGTTTCTTGACACGTAAGGTTTTACAACATACATTGAAAAGAAAGGAACTATAACCTTAAGTAAAATGATAACATACATGTGATTACACGCCTTGTCACTTCTACCATATTCTATTGGATCAAAGCTTAGGATCTCATTCATACTCAAGGTAATGGGCAGTCTCCTCTCATGCTGTGTATAGTCTCTTAACACCCACTGGAGGGTCAGATATATGTCAGTTTCTACTCAATAGCACTGAGAAAGATATAGAGACTGACAGAGGCTTAGAATACCATTCGCATGCAAGGAAATGAGATTATACTAAGATGTGACATCAGGAAATGGGACCACCAAAAGATCCTGTCCATCATTGTTGTTGTTAGGTGCCATCAAGTTGAGTACAAATCACAGCAACTGCATGAACAGCAGATCTCAATTCTTTTCTCTCCTGTGCCATCTTCATAATCTCTAACATACTTGAGCCCATTGCTACAGTCACTATATCAATCCACCTGGTTGAAGGTCTTCCTCTCTTTCACCATCCATTCACCTTTCCACACATAATGACCCTCTTCAATGAATAGCCTCTCCTAGCAACATGTCCATCTTTGTCTCCAAGGAGCACTCTGGCTGCACCTACTCCAAGACACATCTATTTGATCTTTTCGCAGTCCATGGGATAGTCAGTACTCTTCTCCAAAACCACAACTCAAAGGCATTAATTCTTCTTCTGTCATCCTTATTCCTTGTTCATTTCTCAGATGCCTAGCAACTAATTGAAAAGGTCATGGCCTGAATCAGGCACATCTTCATCCTCAAACTGATATCATCTGTCAATTAATAGATGTGAATTAATAGAAAAGGAGAAGTTCAAGAAATAGGACAAAATATTGGCTAAGATTACATACATTGTTTATTTATCATTCTATATGTACCATTAATTAACTGACACTCTATTTGTGATTGGTATTAATTGCCTTTAAGTTGACTCCAATTCATGGTATGTGCACAATAAAACTGCTCCGAAAGTTTTCCAAGGCTGTGATCTTTTGTTAGCAGATTGACATGCTTGCCTCTCCATGGATTCAAACCACCAACCTTTCAACTATTAGGAGAACATTTCACAGTCTAACCAAAACATATACATTTTCTCTTTTGGAATCAAGATTTGTCCTACAAGATTCAAGATCCAGAATTGTGGAATACTTCTCGCTTCCAGACAAAGATTATAAAATAGGTATTGTACTAAGCAGAGAAACAAATTTGAGAGCAAAGTTCTTCCCTATGGACAGTGAATTTGAAGATATACTCTAATTACCAAGGAAAGATGTCCAAAAATTACATTTCTACCCAGTAACACTAACAGCAAGCATTGTTGAAGTCTGGGCACATGAACACATACAAGGGTTGTAGAAATTCATTTGCAAATAGTTAAAACCCAGCATATCATTTTAACATGTGATAGTTATTTGACATTTCAAGAAATAGATTATTAATTAGTCTAAGTTACTTTAGCAAAAACCAGAGGAAATTAACCTCTTTGTTACAGCATTGCCTTGAGCTCAAAATTCTACTTTTCCTATTCATATTGCAAGCCTGTTATTAGTCAGAGAATTCAAAAGTCTGTTTAAATCATTCACTGAGATTCTATAAGTTCTAAGAGAATTCTGATTGGTTAATAGTATTCAAATAGGTGTCTTTCTTTAATCTTCTAGACTGAAGTTCAAATTTTCGAGTGTTGGTCCAACAACAAATAACAAAAAATTCTTCAACCATCATAAAGAACAAAACTGATACTTTTGTTAGTAAGAAAATGATCATTTCATTGGTACAGACATCACTGGATAGTGCAGTTTAAATGCCTTCTTGGTCACCAATGTGATCAAAGCATGCAAACCAAATTTGCCCCCAGTGGGCACCACTTCAGCAGTAAGTTCAAGCTGTAGACTGGATGCTGCCCAGTGGCCTGTTGGTATTAACTAAAACAGCTGCAGAACGGCCTCTGCTCACATCCCTTGTTATAGTTTTGTTCTCTCCAGTTTACTTCTAAATTGCCCTGGTTGCACAGTAGTGAAGAGTTTGCCTACTGACCAAAAAAAAGGTCAGTGTTTGAATCCCCACCAACCACTCTGTGAGAGAAAGATTGGACAGTAGACTTCCATAAAGATGTATAGCTTTAGAAACCCTATGGTATAGTTCCACTCTATCCTGTGAGATCTCGATTCATTGGCCTTGATTCGATGGCAATAGCTATACTTATTCAGGCAAGAAAAAATGAACAAGGAAAGTGACTGGTGCTTTACAAGTGTATATTTAAGCATACAAAACTAATATCATTTATGCTATAATATTCGTAATGCTTTCTATAGTTAACTGTACTATTAATGATGATTGATGCATTTATGTTGTTGTTATGTGCTCTCGAATCAACTGTGACTCATAGCGACCCTATGCACAACAGTGTTAAACCCTGCTTTATCCTATGCCAGTCTCACTGCCTCCAATACACCCACTCCCACTACATCAGTCTCATAGAGGGTCTTCCTCTCCTGCTCTGTCCCTCCACCCTCCCAAGCATGACATCCCTCTCCAAGGATTGGTCCCTCCTTACAACATGTCCAAGATAAGTCAGACGAAGCTTCAGAATCCTTGCCTCCAAGAAGCAGCCTGGTTTAACCCTTTCCAGAATGAACCTGTTTGTTTTCTTAGCAGACCATGGTATATTTAATACTCTTCACCACCATCACAGCACAAAAGCATCAGTTATCCTTCTATCATCCCTAGTCCAGCTCTGCGATATATAGCAAGTGATTGCAAAGACCATGGCCTGTATCAAGCACATCTTAGTCTCCAGAGTGACACCATTGCTCTTCAATACTCTGGAGAGGACTCTAACAGCAGACTTTCCCATAGCAGTACGTCTTTTAATTTCCTGGCTGCTGGTGCCAAGAGTGCTGGAGCCAAGTAAACTAAAGCTATTAACAATCTCAATCTCTTCACCATCTATCCTGATGCTGCCAATTGGACCAGTGGTGAGAATCTTTGTCTTCTTGATATTAAGCATTTATAGTTCAAATTATATAATAATAAATAAAAGTAATATTTGCTAAGGTTTTATGAAGGAAGCTCTGGTTTATCCAACCTTTTCCTGTGGAGCAGCTGGTGGATTGGAGCCGTGCCTTCGGGCTTGCAGCTCAGCTTCTTCCCACTAGGGCACCAGTGCTCCCTATAGAGAATGGCATCTACTTCCATAACAGCATGCTTCTGGAAACCCTATGAACCTGGAGAAAGGATGAAAGTTACACAGGTGTCCAGGACTTTTGTTCATAGGGTCGCTATGAGTCAGCTATGACTCGACGGCACTTAACCAAAACAGCAGCAATATTTGCAAACCTTTCATGGAAGAAGCTCTGGTAGTTGAGTAGTAAGAAGTTGTGTTGCCAACCCAAATATACACAGCTGAGTTCCACCAGCTGCTGTGCTGTGAGAGGGAGATGGGCAATCTCCTCCTGTTTGATTTGCTGCCTTTGAAAATCTACTGTAGTGTCAGCTATGAGTGAGTTCCAACTCCAAAGTACATAACAGCACAACAGGTTTTATGGTACATATGAGTGAGTTAATGTTGAGATAGATGCCCACGGTGAGCTTACTCTTCTCCACTTTTTAGAAAATAGACTGAGGCTTGACTCTATCTAAAGGTTTTATCTAAGGTGCCAGAGTCATAATTTCTAGAGGTAAGGGATCATATCCAAAAATAAATTATAGTCAAATTTATTCCAAAGATGTGAAAAGAAAATCTGATTAAGTTCCTGGTTGAAATAAGAGAAAATATATTGAAGGAAAACATGATATTTAAGAATTACTTATATATATTACATTGAGTCTCTTGAAATGTCACATTGTATATTCAGCACTGATTTGCTAGAAATATCAAAACAAGAGAGTAATTCTCATTTGTTAATGCTGAAAGACTCAGCTCCTATCTTATAACTTTAATATGTTCATTCATTTTCTTTTCTTTTTTGAAAAAATTGTTTCCTTCTAAACATTTGCAGTGAATTTTAAAATATGAAGCAGGCCGAAAAACAATTAACTCGTAATGATAAAAAGAAATGTGAAGCGAGATTAAAATCAAGATTGATCCATTGGATTGATTGATACTCACCTTTAGTAGCACACACAATGGACTCCATTATTGCTATTTGTAGCAAAGAACACTTCCATGAGAAACTGTTACCCCTTAATCTCATTAAAATCTAAGGTTACAACCTAAGAGTTTAGTAGCTAACAGCCCGCCTCATTTTAATTCTCTTTTTCTTTCTCTAGCCTGAATTCTGGACACATAATCACACCATTATAAATACTGCCTGTGGGAAATGAAGAAGCTGAAGCCATTTATGTGCTACACCAACTGACATGCCAGATGACAGCCAACTGTATAGCATTTAGCCAAGAAAAACAAACAGAAACCACACTGAAGCTCTCACGCGTGGAGGAAAAACTCAAGCATATGCCTGCCCTGTCTTTCTTCATCAAAGGTGCTCAGCTCATTCTACATGTTTTATGTGTTGCGTTCTGCCTGGAGCATTGCAGCGAGTGTGGGACAAGGGGAAAGTACAGGCTGAGACAGAGAACGTTTATTCTTTTGTCAGTCCATGTTGTACTTCATACTCTTCAACAATGCCAAAATTCAAAGGCAACACTTTTTCTTCGGTATTCCTTATTTATTTTCCAGCTTTCATATGCATTTGAAGCACTTTAAAATACTATGGCTTGAGTCAGGCACATCTTAGTCTTTATGGTGACATCCTAGCTCTTTAGTATTTTAAAGATGTCCTTAACAGCATCAAGATAGAGCAGTGTTCAGTGCATAGGGTCACTATCAGTCATAGCTGAGTTGACAGCACATGATACTAACAATAACATATTTTTTTGAAGTGCAACAAAGCTGCTCCTTGGAGGCGAGCTTAGTAAAACCTCATCTCACATAATTTGGGTGTTTTTTAGGAAGTATCAGTTCTTGGAAAAATATGCCATGCTATGAAGTTATTATTGCCATATGTCCTCAAGTTGACAGTGACTCACAGCAACCATATAAACAGCAGATCTGAACCTTGCCCTATACTGTGCCGTCATCAGCATCTCCAGCACACTTGCACCCATTGTTATAGTCTCTGCATCAGTTCATCTTGTTTGAGTCTTCCTTACTTACGCTGACCATCTTCCTTTCCAAGCATCATGTTTTCCCCAAGGACTGGCCCTCATGTTCAGGGTATGTGAGATGAAGTTTCAATATCTTTTCCTTCAAGGATCACCCTGGTTTCATTTTCTCCAGGACAAAAATAGTTTGTTCTCTTGGCAGTCCATGGGATATTCAGCACTTTTCTCCAACACCACAACCCAAAAGTATCTATTCTTCTTCTATCACCCTTATTCATTTCCAATTTTGTTGCATAATAAGTAATTGAGAAGACCATTACTTGAATCAGACACATGTTGGTATTTAAACTGACACAATAATGCTTCAGTACTCTGGAGAAGTCTTTGACAGCAGATATTTTCCCAAAGCAAGATGTCTCTTGATTTCTTGACTGCTAGTACCAAAGGTATCTATTGTGGATCCAAGTAAGATGAAATCATTAACACATTCAATCTTTTCTCCATATATCATGATGTCTCTATTAACTCAGGGATGAGAATTTTTGTGTTCTTTGTATTGAGAGGCCATAATTCTTGATCTCCTAGAGCAAGTACTTCAAGTCCTCTTTCATTGGAAAAAAGGTTGTGTCATCTGCATAGGGTGGGTGGTTGATTAGAGGTTGCTTTCCTCTGATCCTGATGCAACATTCTTTTTCATAAAGTCTGTCTTCTCAAATTATTTTTTCAGCATCCATATTGAATAAATATAGAGAAAAGACACAGCTATGATGTATATCTGTCATTTTTAAGCCATATAGTACCTTGTTCTGTCCAGAAAACAGACTTTTGGTCCAGGTATAGGTTTCTCAAGGGCACAACGGAATATTCTGGGATTCATATTCTTCTCAATGTTAGCAACATTTGATATGTTTCACACAGTCAATGAAACACAGATAGACATCCTTCTGGTATTCTCTGCTTTCTACAATGATCTGTGTGACATCAGTAATTATATCCCTGGTGCCACAGTCTCTCTTAAACCCAGCTTGAAATCCCGGCAGCTCCTGCTGATGTGCTGTTCTTACTTTTTTTTCCTTTTTTTTAAATTCTATTTTAATAATTTTAATGAACATTTACAGAGATTTTGGATTTCCATTCATTCATTGTTGCACTTTTCTCCCTGCCTAGCCCTCACACCCCCTCCCAGTTTGTTCCTCTCTCTGAAAAAGTAGAAGAAAAATTCCTTCTTTGGTATACAATACCCCTGCACCCCTCCTACCACCCAAGGTACACTCCACTATGCACCCTAATTCTGTTCTTACTTTTTGCATCATCTTCAGCAAACTTTTGCTTGTGGTAGTGGTGGTAGTGGTGGTGTGTATTGTCGAACTGGAACTGAACATAGTTGATCCTCAGTGGATTTTCAGAGACAGTTGCATGAGAGGAGATTGCCCATCTTTCTCCTGTGAAGAAGCTGGTGGATTCAAACTGCATGCCTTCAGGACTGCAGCACAGCTTTTTGCCAGTAGGCCACCAAAATTCCCTAAGATTTTGCCTGCATATGATATTAATGATATTGCTCAATAATTTCCACAGTCTATTGAATAACCTTTTTTGGAAATGGAAATAAATACTGGTCTCTTCAGGTTAACTGGCCAGTAGCTGTCTTCCAGATTTCTTGGCACAACCAGGTGAGCATGTCCAGGGCTAAATCTGTTTGTTGAAATATGTTTGTTGATAACTTTCTGGGGCTTTATATTTTGTCAACATCTTCAGTGCATCTTGAATGGTTTTCTTTATTAGAATTGGTTCTTAATCAAATGCTACTTCCTGAAATGGTTCTGTCAGGCAATTCTTTGTGGTACACTGTCTCCATGTGTCTCTTCCAAAAAGTAGAGGATCAGTGAAAGAAAGGAAGATCCTTAATAAAATGGATTGAAACAGTGACCACAAATATGGGTTTATACATAGTAGAGCTTATGAGGATTTACAGGATAGGCCAAGATTTTGATCTATTTTTTCATAAAGATCTATTTTTTCATGGGTGTCATTGAGATGATTATGACTCATAGCAACCCAAGGAAGGATACAAATCCTGTCCAGTGCCATCCTCATAATTTCTGACATAATTGAACCCATTGTTGAAGTCATTGTGTCAATCCATCTGGGTGAGTGTCTTCCTCTCTCTCACCAACCCTCTATTTTGCAAACATGATTTTTCTTTCAAAGGGATAGCTTTTCCTACCAACATGACCAAAGTGTATGAAACAAAGCTTTGTCATATTTGCCTCCAAGGAGCACTCTGGATGCACCTTCTCTAAATTATCTATTCATTCTTCTGGAAGTTGATAGGAAACTCAGCACTCTTCCCAACACCACAGCTGACAGGTATCAATTCTTCTCCTGTCATCTTTACTCATTGTCCAGAAGATTTCAAATGACATTTAAGAAGACAAAGAAAAGTACTATAACAGAATGTGCAGGGATCTAGAGTCAGAATAAAAACGGAAAAATTCACGTGGAATTTCTCAAGTTGAATGAATTGAAAACCAAATTCAAGCCTTGAGTTGCAAAAAACAAAAGATGCTATGGGCAAAATCTTGAATGGTCTAGAAAACATTAAAAGAAGTTGGGAAGGATCCACAGCATTATTGTACGAAACAGAGTTGGTTGAAATCGAAAAATGTCAGGAAGTGCCAGATGAGCAAGCGCTGGTGGTGATGAAGGAAAAAGTCCAAGCTGCATCTAAGGCATCAGCAAAGAATAAGGCCCCGGGAACACATGTGACACCAAGTGGCATATTTCAACTAACAGTTGCAGCCCTAGACATGCTCACCAGTCTATATGAGGAAATTTGGAGGTTAGCTACCTGGCTGATTAGGAGAGAGCCATATTTGCTTTAACCCCAATAAAAGTGACCCCCCCCAAAATGTGGAAATTATAGAACAGTACCAGTAATATCACATGCAAGCAAAATATCATCCAAAAATCCAAAAGATCCAAAAGATCATCCAAAAATGGCTGGAATAGTACAAAGATGAGAATCTGGGTTTAGAAGAGGTGCTAGAAACATCATTTCTGATATTAGGTGGATTGTAGCTGACCAGGGTCGGTCAATTCCATAGCACCTAAGGACAGAGAAACAAACTTCCCAAGTTACTTCATTCTTATGTCTTTAATGTAAGTCACATCTGAAGCAATTTGAATAAGTCATTTTCAATGTATTTATATCTCTTCACTTTCATCGTTATTGCTTTTTATTGTCAATGTTGTTATAAATATGATCTGTACTTGTTTTGGGGAGCCTAGAAACATCACAGAAGTTGTTCTGGTAGACATTCTTCATCATGTATTATCTTGTCCAGACCATCCTTGAGTTTTTTCCTAGGAACCTCGGATCAGTGAATCCTGCTTCTCCAGTTATATTCCCGCACATTATTAAAATCAATTCTGCATTAAAGAAAGAAAAATTGGCCTTGGAACCATCAGAATACTTGCAGTAAGTAGTCTTCCCTTTGCTGTTCCTTCAAGTTTTCAAAAATCTTTTTCTCAATTTGGTCTTCTGTCTAAATAAACAGCAATCTTTCTATTTTGTGGATTGACATTTGCCTCATCTTTGCCAAAAATGTGGATTTTATGATAGCCACTCCTTCAACTGCTTCAAAAATCCCACTCTTATACTAAATGGTTGACAGATTGGTTCAATGAAATAATCCTTTCTCTTGTGCTGTTTATTTGCATCACAAAGATCTCCTCATCTTATACTTTGAATTGATATTTATGGTCTCATGACTCCATTGGCAAGACATATTATTGGAATTATAAGCGGTACAGGTGTTATAGTGTAGAACCTTGAACAATTCAGTTCCAAATTAACTAAAGCTTTTGTTGTTGTTGTTGTCTGGTTTTGGGTTTTGAAAATTTTATATTGGTTTGCTCACAGAGTCTGTATACATTGTGTTTCACACTATTCTTCATTCATATTGTGTTTTATACAATCAATCCCATGCATTATGTTTTATAAAATCAATCACCACTGGACCTCACCCATCATTACCCGATATTTTCAGGTCTCTGCTTTTAATGACATAAAATACAAATAAGATCACAGTATAATCCTACTCTACAATAAGCTCAGCATCAGTGTTTTAACAATACAATTGTTTTTGTTGTTGTTGTTATGTGCCGTAGAGTCGTTTGCGACTCATAGCGACCCTATGTACAACAGCCCTAAACCATGCTCTATCCTGTGCCAATCTCATTGCCTCTGACAAACCCATCCTGAGTACCTTAAATAATAATTATCATCATCATCATCATCATCATCATCATCATTCACAGTTAATTTGTCCTTCCTTAATAGAGTTGAACACTACCCAACTTTCTCTGCCTCAGAGTCTCAACAGTTACAACTTCCCTGTAGACCAAGCCACAGCCTGCTACAATACACTGTTTTAAATGATGAATCATAACCCTGAACATCTCTAAATGAAGATCTGAGAATGATCTCATCAGTGCTACAACATTATATATATATATGTGTGTGTGTGTAGAAAATATTATTAACAAAAGAAGTGTATATATATGGAAAAATAGTGTCCTACATATGATTTATCATAACTCAGTTACATTATAAATCTAAGACAACCTATGTATTGTTGGGGAGGCCAACCAACTTCCTATATACCGTAAGGGCTTCTTTTTCTTCTCTCTTCTCTTCATTTTATTCCATTCCCTACATACCAAGAACTAACACAAACTAGCCACAAGGATGGCAAGGCTTTGTCTCAAATAAAAGTAAATTTTAAAAGATTAAGTCATTGCTGTGAAGTCTGAACCAATTCTTACTGACCCTCCAGGGAGGATTTGAGTGACTCTAGACCATATGGGAAACGGCTTAGCTTTCTCAGCGGAGCAACTGGTGGATTCAAACAACCAGAAAAGACGCCACTTTTGGGTTAGCAATTTCTCTTTCTATCCCGGACACCATCAGAGCTCCCTCGCATACTTTGAGCTTATCATCAGGAGGAGAAAGACCCTGGAGAAAGATTTTATACCTGACAAAATAGAGGGTCAGATAAACAGAAAAGAACTGTTGGTGAGATCATTTGAAGGAGTATTTGTAATAATGGGGTCAAACAGAGCAGACATTGTGAAGGTGACTTAAATTAAGATCAGAAAGAGCTTAAGTTCTGTTACATGTAAGGTCATGAGTTCAATTCAACACAATGGTACCTAAAAACAATGTCTCAAATTCTTAATAAAATTAATTTATGACATACATGTACATGTATGTCAATTCTTAATAAAATTAATTTCTGACATACATGTACATGTAGGTCCTCTTCAAGCCTCTCCTCTTCTCTTCCTCTTCTCCATGTCCTGATAGTCTAATGATCCACAGTGCAGCTGAGGAAAGTTATAGACATTCTTTAGCACACTCCAATACAACAAAAGAAATCACAACAAAACGTATTGGGATTGGAAATTATGTCATTAAGTTATTGTCTCTCAGCTCCAAATGCATCTTCTCCTATCCTTCTTTGTGGCATAACTCTGCAAACCCTATTTCCTGTCCACCAACTGCTGCAAACTTAAGCTTTGCTGATGAAGGTGCTAAGAAAATGTTGGAAGCTGAGGAGAAAAAGGCTTACTATTTTCTTCGTTGGCTTCTGGTGAGTTTCCTGGTTTCTCGTGGTTCTTGTGAGCATCATACCAGCAATGCTTCATCACTTTGCCAGCAATGTTTCCTTCTCATTGAATATAGAAGTAGACAAGGAAGCTACTGAAGAAATAAGAATGATGTTCTTTCTCATTTGTTCATCTGTGATTTCTGTCTACAAATGTATTGGAAACATCTACCCAGCAGCATATCTTGACTCAGACAGGGCAGCTCCTTCCCAGAGCAACAATTGAACCCACTTTTCAGCTTTTCTAGAACTTATAGATACCAGCACATCCAACTGGCACTGTTCCCGAGCACTGCTCCCTGAGAAGTCTGTGTTCCAGCTTCAAGGAACCCCTTTCTCTGAACACAAGCCTATCTTCAGAGAATTATGACATCCTCGATACTGTCCTGCCAAAGGTCAGGAGAAAAATGATTAAATGATAAATTATCATAGTGTTTCTAAGAACTCAAAAGAACATCAAGCTTTAGTGGAGAGTTCTAATAGAGCAGCTGAGAAATGCAGGTCATGACTTCAGTTTTAAAGAGTGAATTGTTCAGATCTATGTTTGGTACTGTATGCTGTTGTTGTTGCTGTTGTTGTTGTTATGTGTCATCAAGTTGCCTGCAACAGCCCATGTCCCTGAACCATGAACAGCTCTGAACCCTGCCCTATCCTGAGCCAGTCTCACTGTCCCTGAGACACCTACTTCCATAACTCCAATTACTGTGCCAATTCTTACTACCAATTTAGTGGCTTTGTTTTCCCAGCAACATCTTGTACCGTTTAAAAGATCGATATTGTAAGCTTGTAGAGGGTAAGAACTTCTGTTTCATATGACCTGTATGTTGACAGAAGTCAGAAAATTTGAAATGACAACATCATAGAAATAGCTTTACCTCTACTAGAGTTCCTGATTTGCGTGCTGTGACTTGCTGGTTGCTCAAAAGTCTCTACCTGTGGTGTATAGGAACAAGGAAGTCTCCAAAAAGTATGGTAACATAATAACAACTTTGATTCAAAGTGCCAGCAGGGGAGAAAATGTAAGTTGTGACAAGAAATGGCAAATTGCAGCTTCTATAGGGCAAAGAGGAAAAAGACAAATAAAATTTTTAAAAAACAAAACAACCAAGAAACTCAGGAGAATTATATTATCATTGCTCCAGTAAAGCCTTCTTAAAACAGCAGTCTCTGGGGCCTGCCTATTGGCATCATTAATATCATGGGCTAGAAACAGATGCTGCAAAATCCTAAGAAGCTACCACAGACTAGAGGAAAAATTAAGGGGTGAGTAATACAATGAAAGCACAGAAGTGCTAGGCTTATGAAGCTGTTTATTTTGCAGCAATTTCATCACAGAGCAAGCTGATCGCTTTTCTAATGCCTTAAATCAAACAGCAGGAATCTACAGCCTCAAGGTAAGAAATATTAAGTGTTAGCCAAGTTACAGACTTTGAAACATTACAGAGGCGGAGATGGAAGATTTCTCAGAGTGGTTTCTCTCTCCAATTTTTTCCTTTTTTTACCTTTATGACATATAAACTAGTAAGAACAAAATTCCAGTTCCAAATCCCTCTGATTTCAATCATTCTTCCTACTCAAAGAACACTTTGTACATGAACCATCACCTAAATTTAAATCCAAATGCACACAATTTTTTTAAAAAATAATTATACTTTTATACTTAAAACAATTGTGTTCTCATTTTTTTATACACTAGTAGAAGTGTGATGAACTGTATTGTTGGTGAAGAGCATTGAATATACATTGTATGCCAAACAACAAACAAATATGTCTTAGAGCAATTACAATAAAGATGGTCCTTAGATGTAAGAATGTCCATACACTTTTAATATGTTGTGAGAAGGTACCAATGCTTGGAAAAAGATATGATGCAAAGAAAAGTAGGAGGTTGACTAAGGAAAAGAGGGCTCTCCTTGATAGAGATAAATATAGTGATTACAACAATGGACTTGGATGTGATGGAAATTATGGCCGTAGCATAGGATAGGTCAAAGTTCCAATCTGTTGTCACAATGAATCATAGTCAGATTGATGACATCTATCAATAAATACAAGTATGAAGAGAAAATTCACGATAAACTCAAATAGGGCTCTTTCTTTTTACTTATTCTTTATAAATAATAACTCTCAAAGGGTACTAGTTCTGGAGAAATTTTCAGATGGAAATTTCCTAGACTCCAGAATAATATAGTCACATAATTTCACATTTGGAAGAATTCTTAAAGGACATCCATATCAGAAAATAGCAAAGTTTTCTGGGCTGGATAGGAAATAGTTTAGGCTTTGTGGACTTTATGGGCTGTGTCATACTACTACACTCTAACCTTGAAGTGTGAAAGCACTATCTGAAATACATGTATAAATGAGTAAGACTGCGTTCCAATAAAATTTTATTTTCAAATATATTCAGTAGACCCTTTGCCCAGAAATTATAATTTGGCCACCTGTGTATTGTGTTACAAAATAAGAGAGAAAAGATAAATCCTTTAAATTAAATAATAAAAGAGGATTAACTGAGTACCTAGCATCTAAATGACTAGTCCATCTTCCCTTGACACCTCCAGCACCACTCTAGAGTATGACCAAAGATTACTCCAGTATTGAAAGTTTAGGTGAGGATTTGTCCTTCAACTCTTTAAGATTTTGAAATGTGGAACATGCTCTCCCTTTTGGTTTTCAAAGTCTAGCTCTTTGCAGATTTTGTTATTAATGCTTCACTTTGTTTTCTCAAACTACCCTTTGAGATCTTCTGCCATTGTAAAAGAAAGAAGATGGGGGAAATGCAGTACTGTACCAAAAAGAATTGTGCAACACTGAACCATTTTAGGAAGTAGCATATGATCATGAACAAGGGCAATGAAGAAAGAGGTCCAAAGTACACCAAAGGCATTAGCCAAAAATAAGGCCCCGGGAATTGATGAGATACAACTTTATATGTTTAAACCAACAGATGCCGTCTCAGACTTGTTCAACATTATATTACAAGGAATTTGAAATATGTGGCCAACAGACTGGAAGAGATCCATATAAATTCCCATTCCTAAAAAGAGGTAATCAAATTGGATTGTGGGAACTAATCAACAATGTCAATATCACATGTAAGTAAAAACTTGATGAAGATTATAAAAAATATATGTATCATATTTAACAACTTTGAACTTACCAGTATCAAATTGCAGCTCTTTTTGACTCCTCAACAGAACAACTTTTGGTAGTGTCAGCCTCTGAAGTGGTAGACTACACACAGGCTGCGACAGTGCGTTGTCACCTGACCGAGAGTTAGATTCATTGTTCACCCAGATACCTATGGGGCCTTGATCTAAAGACCAGCAGCTTGCCAACCCCTGTCAGCACATGAGGCATTTTCTTTAAAATCAGCCTCATCTTTCTCTTTCTTTATATATTATCATTATTGATCACTATCAACTGACCCTCTAGCTGAGTTTCAGAATACAGTGCTGCTCTGGAGGTTTGAATGCACCAGTGAGTCCCAGGAAGAAAGATAGACATTCTCAGAAACCTAATGAAAGGTGAGCTTTACATTCTCACCTTCTCAGAAAACTAATGAAAGGTGAGCTGAGAGGATCCAAATTGACAGCAATAAATGAGTGAGTGAGAGAGAGAATTAGATGTCTGAACCAAGTCAGTTCCATCAAGTCTACTACTTCTTACAGTATAGAACTGTGCTCTGTAATGTTTTCAGTACTTTTGCAGAGAAGTTACCTGCGTATCCCTGTGCTAGGAAGCTCCGGTGGCCTAGTAGTAAGAAGCTGTGCTGCAGTCTTAAAGATTCATGGTTCAAATCCACCAATAGATCCACAGAGGAAATGTGGGCAGTCTCCTCCTGGGCAATTTTATTGCCTCTGAAAACCCAAGGGAGGTTCAGCTATGGGTCGGTTCCAACTCAATGGTACTCAACATGCCTCTCCTATTTACAAACTAGCTATTAATTCAGTCTCCAAGATAATTACATTTAATTCCCCAGATAAATCTAGTCAAAGTTCAAACTGGTCCCACATGAGGATAAAAAAGACTAACTACAAAACTGAATGTAGCGTTTGAACTTTAACTGTGAAAGGCATACACAAGTACAGAAAGGTATTAATTGTCATCTTTATGAGATTTTGGATGTTGTTGTTGTTATGTACCATTGAGTTGCCTGTGACACATAGAAACCTTATGTACAACTGCTCTAAAGCCTGCCATGTCCTGAGCCAGTCTCACTGACTCAGACATACCTTCCCCCATTGCCCCAGTTACTGTATCAATCAATCTCATCTGGGATCTTCCTCTCCTGCACTGTACCTCTACCTTTCTGAACATGATGTCCCTCTCCAAGATCTGGTCTCTCTTGACCACATGCTCAAACTATGTGAGATGGTGCTTTAAAATTCGAGCCTCCAAGGAGAAACTCTTTCCAAGACAGACATATTTGTTTTCCTAGAAGTCCATGATATGTTCAAGACTCTTCTCCAGAACCATAACTCAAAAGCATTATTAATCTTCTATCATCCTTCATCATTGTCCAAATCTCTGATGCATAACAAGTAATCACAAAGACTGTGGCCTAGACCAGGCACACCTTAGTCTCTAGACTGACACTGTTGCTTCTCAGAACTCTGAAAAGGTCCCTGACAGCATATTTTCCCAGTGAAATTTGTCTTTTGCTTTCTTGATTGCTGATGCCAAGAGTGTTGATTGTGGAGCTGAACAAGCTCTAATTGTTAACAATTTCAATCTCTTCTTCATCTCTCATGGTGCTACCAATTGGCCCAGTGGTGAGAACATTTGTCTTCTTGTTGTTGAGCTTCAATCCGTATTGAAGACTACTTTCCTTGACCTCAGCAAATGCTTCAGGTAATCCTCAATTTCAGCAAGCCAGATTATGTCAACTGCATAACCGAGGTTGTTGATGAGTCTTTCGCCAATCCTGATGTCATGTTCTGCCTCATAAAGCCCAGCCTCCTGAATGATGTGTTCTTCATATAGATTGAAAAGGTACTGAGGAAGGATGTATCTCTGACACACTCCTTTCCTGATTTTAAACCGTGCAGTGTTTCCTTACTCTGTTCTGAGGACTGCTTCCTAGTTCCAGTATAGATTTCACATAAGAATAGCTAGCTCTCTTTTATAAATTGTTCTTCTTTCTGTATTTTTGTAATTTCTAATACAATGCAAGTGTTATTTCACTTCAACAGTATAACCAAGAGGCTTTTTGTGCAACAAATTGAAAATAATGTATAAAGCTTATATTTAAGTGAAAGAATTGAATGTAGTAGGAGGATGGCCACAGAAGAATCAAATGATATATCCAAACTTTACTTTCATGCAATTGTAAAAATATTATCCCTTCTCTAATTAGTCACAGAAATTAAATGAGAAATCACACAATGAAGCTATTTTGTAGTATAATACACTATACAGATGTAAGAAATGTCATTGATTTTATTATTAGGCTTAAAAACGCCTGTAATATTTTCAGAAACTCAAGGTGTTCATTTGTACTCAGACCATTAGAAGGAAAAATTAACAAAAGGCCCAGCTAAGTAATTGATTTAAAAGCTTTTTATAGCATTGTTCATTCACTTCCTTTGTGAATGGACACAGTTGTTTCTTGGCTAGCTTGTGGTTGCTCATATGAGAGAAAACTCACACAAATACACCAAGAGTGATCAGATTTCTTTACCACAAACATGTACTGCAATCTTGAGATGATCGAGACATTGGGCTACATAGGCTTATAAAAACAAGACTTATAAAAAGAAATCTGTGTCCTCAAAAATTTTCCAATGTAAACATTTTAGAGGAAATCCCATGCCTATTTGTTCTACCTTCTTATCAGATGAGATTTGTTTAATTTTTTTAATGTGTTTATTGTAGTTCCTACCACTTTTCACAAATGTTGAAAATTGGGTTGGATATTGTTTACACATACAAATACATAAGCACACACATTTACCTGTTTGTTTTGTTCTAAAAGTTAGCAGTAAGACCAAGGAATCAAAATTGTATTCTTCTAATTTAATGTTCAGTTTTTAGCTATTATTCAACATAAGATATTTGGAACAATAAGATGGTGAGTCTGGGTAAAAGTTCATACATGTGAGATAAATCAAATATTACCTAGACCCTGCTAGAGAGCTCTAGAACCTGTGCTGCTATCCCTAAGGCACATGGTTTGAATCCACCAGCTGCTCCATGGGAGAAGAATAGATAATCATATCCTGCACAATGTACTCCCTTTGAAAACCCCTTGGTGAATCAGCTATGGATTGGTTCTGACTCAAAGGCACACAACTATACCAGCAGTCCCTGCTACTCTTATTTTTTTTTAATTCTTCTTCCTGTATTCCATTATTTCCCCAAGCAACATTGTAGAGGTTGTTGTTGTTGTTATGTGCCGTCGAGTCGTTTGCGACTCATAGCGACCCTATGTACAACAGCCCTAAACCCTGCTCTATCGTGTGCCAATCACATTGCCTCTGACACACCCATCCTGATTAGCCCAGTCACTGAATCAATCCACCTCAGAGAGGGTCTTCCCCTTCTGTGTTGTCCCTCTACTCTACCCAGCATGAAGTCCCTCTCTAAAGACCTGTCTCTCCTTGCAACATGTCCAAAGTATGTCAGATGAAGCCCCAGAATCTTTGCCTCCAAGGAGTAGCCTGGTTTAACCCTCTCTAGGATGAATCTGTTTGTTTTCTTGGCAGTCCATGGTACATTCAATACTCTTCTCCAGCACCACAGCTAGGCGTCAATTCTCCTTCTGTCCTCCCTAGTCATTGTCCAGCTCTCTGATGCATAACAAGTGATTGCAAAGACCATGGCCTGTATCAGGCGCACTTTTGTCTCCAAAGAGACACCGTTGCTCTTGAATACTTTAGAGAGGTCCTTAACAGCAGACTTTCCCATCGCAATACGTTTTTTTATTTCCTGGCTGCTGGTGCCAAGAGTGTTGACTGTGGAGCCGAGCAAACTAAAGCTGTGAACAATTTCAATCTCTTCGCCATCCATCCTGATGCTACCGATTGGTCCCGTGGTAAGAATCTTTGTCTTCTTGACATTGAGCTTCAGTTCATACTGAAGGCTGCAGTCCTTGACCCTCTGCAGTAAGTGCATGAGGTCCTCCTCAGTTTGTAGAGAATACCATACTAAAATTTAAAGCTAGAAATTTGAGTAAAGACTGAAAAAACTATGCTACAGTACACAACAAGCCATTTTTCTCACCTTTCTTCACTAACGCATGATCAGCAGGGTGGATGAATCCCACATATCAAAGTATGGCCAAAAGGGAGAATTTCGCTAACTGGGGATGCAGTTCAATTTTGAGAAAATAATTCTAGACACAAAATCATAAGCTCTAATGCCCAATACTGTGGCCCAGCCTGTACTACCCACTATTAATTGTATGAACTCAACATGTTGTGGCAAAGTCTCCGTTTAATTAGCATAAAATGGTTGCTGTTGTTAGTTGCCATCAGTCCACCATGACTCGGGTTGTTATTGTTAGGTGCCATAGAATCGAGTATACCTCACGGTGACCCCACAAACAACAGACATGTATCAGGTTTATCCTGTGCCATCTTCATCTGTGATACATTTGAGCCTGTTGCTAGAGTGACAGTGTCATCCATCTGGTTGAGAGTCTTCCTTTTTGAGCCTTATAGAACTGCTTCAGGTAAATTACATAAGACAGTGCTGACCTATCAATAGAGTTATAATCTTGTGAGGAAAATATACAAGGAGCTCAAATGAGATCCATTTTCTTCCTTCATTTGGGTGACTCCCTCAGAGAAAAGAACAGAAGCATGTGACCCAATAAATAGAAAACATTTTGTAATATTAATTTTATCAATAACTATAAAGGTCTCTTTCACTGATATCCCTGACTAAAGATAACCTAGAAACTAAGAAGCTTCGCTCCTTGAAGAATGTCATATAAACCAAAAAATTCTAGATACTAAAATGAAAGATGAGTCATAATTTAAAAAATCCAATCTCTGCTGTGTAAGGAGACTATGAACTGCACTTAGTGCCTTCATCAATTTGAGATCATAGCCAAAACAGGAAGAAAAGACCGTAGGAATACCTTCTGATGACTCAGACCTCTGCTTTGTCTGGTCAGTTTGATTTTGAGCCTCCTCATTGTTATGTTCATAGGATCACTCTGAGTCCTACAGAGCTCAAAGGGTGCCTAACTACATAATTTGCTACATGATGATGTGGCAAACTTCGGTACTGAAGAAGATCTCATTTTCCAGTGAATCTGATTTAACAATTCACTACTGTATATGAGTACAGAAATATTTCAGGACAGGAGGCACAATGAAAAATGTATTTGGTTGTTACACAAAATTTTGATGGTTCATATCTACTATGAAAGAAAGAGAAGTAGTCTCATTAAGATTTACACCTTTGACTTGGCAGTTGGGGTTTAACTATGACAATAGCAATAATGATAACAATTCAGTCAACGCTTCCTCTAAGATCATTCCTCAACTTTACTTTTTTAAATTTTAGTTATTATTTTATTCCTAAGTCTCAAATAGTTCATTTTACGTTAAAATCTCCTTGACTTTCTATTTAGAAGCTCCATAACTACGCCTTTTATTCTTTTTCAGCATAGTAGTTGTCCTCATTGACAAACTGATATATCTGATTCCTTATTATTAGTCTCATGTTTATTACACTTTGTGTATTTCTATTTCTGGGTCGATTTATAATTAAGCCCAGGGTGCCATCATTTTTAGCCATATCTTTTATTTTTGTTTTGGTTGAAGAAGGTCTCAGTTGTTATTTGTCTAGTCTGTCATCTTAACTGAATTCCACAGCTGAACTATCAGCAAAACTCATTTTAGTCCACTTCACAATTTGGCATAATTTTATAATAAAAAAATTATTATCTTCTTTTACAAAGCCTGATAATATTAATTAGGGCAATTATATCATAGTATAAGAACTCTATACTATGTGTACAGTATACTCTATACCCTTGATATAGTATAGCCTTATGGCAAGGAATCATACTGTCAACCCAAAGGCATGAGGTTCTAATCCACCAGCTGCTTTGCATAAGAAAATATGGGCAATCAAGTCCCATATGGTCCACTGTGGGTCTTGACTTATGGTACATGACAACAACAACCACGTGCCACAGTAACCAAACCACCTGCCACGAAGATTCTCACTCCATTTGTGAGACATGTCAGAACTGTGCTTCACAGAGTTTTCAACCTCTGATTTTTTTTTTAAGGAAAACATCACCAAACTTTTCTCCCAGGGCACCTATGATTGAACTTAACTCTTCAACCTTTTGGTGAGCAGTTGATGGCCAACTGCTTACCATATAACTGTTAACCACATGCGCTATTCAAAGTCCCCATTGCTGTTGTTATTGTGTATCCTCGAGTCAGAACCAAATCATAGGTGACCCTCCAGAGGTTGTAAATTGCACTGAAGCAGAGTGTCCATATGTCTTCCATGGAGCTGCTGGTAGGTTCAAACCAGCCTTTGAGTTGGCCATGAAACTCATTATCACTAAGCCACCAGATTTCCCCTACTGATACACAAACCCTCAAAATTCTATTGCATAAAGGTAAAAGTATACATTTATTTTTCTTGTAAAAGTTCCAAGTAGATGTTTCCAGTTGGGTTACAGAGAGCTACTCCATATAATTATTCAAGGTCCCACTCTGCAATCTTCACTACATATGTGTTCAAAGTTAACCCAAGATGGCTAGGAAGGAGGGGGAAAAAATGAGTCTATAATGAATAGATAGTGGATGGAAAGTAAACCTGAAATGAACTGATGATCAGACATTATATGTATTGCTATTAGTAATCAGGAACAGGATATGTAATACAGATTACAGTGTGATGAAGTCTGTATGAATGAGTGGATGGAAAATCAATTTCTTTGTAAACTTCCATTCAAATAAGAATATTTTAAAAATTCACCTGAGAACTTGTGACCCTCATTACTAAAAAGAAGAGAATGCAAAGAGGAACAATTGAGGATATGTTACCTGGCCAATGGACTGGAAGAGAAAAAAGGGTGATCTGACAGAAATTTCAAACAATAGTATTAATATCACATGCAAGAAAAATCATGCTGAAGATTATCCAGAAACAACTAGAACAGTACATTAACAGAGAACTCCCACAAGCTGGGTTTAGAAGTGGCTGTGATACTAGGGATATCATTGCCAGTGTCAGATGGATATTGGCTGAAAGCAGAGAGTACCAGAAGAATGTCTATCTGAATGTCTATGCAGAAGCATTTGCTGTGTGAATCAAAACAAACTGTGGCTAACTTTGAGAAGAATGTGAATCCCAGAACACTTGATTGTGCTTGTGCGACATATATATACTTGGACCAAGAGCAGTCCTCAGAACAGAGCAAGGAAACAAAATTAGAAAAAGAGTGCATCAGGACTGCATCCTTTCTCCATACCTTTTCCATCTATATGCAGAACAGATCATTTGGGAGGTTAGACTTTATGAGAGGAATGTGGTATGGTTGGAGGAAGACTCAACAACAGCCCACATTATGCAGATGGCACAACTTTGCTGGCTAACACTGACGAGGATATGAAGCCTTTGCCGCAGAGGCCAAGGAATGTTTTCTTCAATATGGATTGAAGCTCAACATCAAGAAAACAAAGATTCTTATCACTGGGCCAATTGGCAGCACCATGAGAGATGGAGAATAGATTGAGGTTGTTAACAAGTACAGCTTGCTCATCAAAAGATAAATTGCACTGGGAAAATCTGCTGTCAGTGACCTCTCCAGAGTACTGAGAAGCAACAATGTCAGTCTAGAGACTAAGGTGCACCTGATCCAGGCCATGGTCTTTGCAATTACTTGCTATGCAACAGAAAAGTGGACAATGACTAAGGATGGCAGAAGAAGAATCAATACGTTTGAGTTATGGTGCTGGAGAAGATCCTTGAACATACCATGGATCACAAAGAAAACAAATATGTCTGTCTTGGAGAGAGTGAAACCAAATTCTCCTTGGATATTGGGATTTTGAGTCCTATTTCACAAACTTTGGGCATGTTGCTAGAAGGGACCAGTCCTTGGTGAGGGATGCCATGCTTGAGAGGGTGGAGGGACAGCACAGGAGAGGAAGACCCTCAATGAGATGGATTGGTACAGTAACTGGGACACTGGGGGTAGGTGTGTCAGAGTCACTGAGACTGGCTCAGGACAGGTAAGGCTTCAGAGCTGTTATATCTAGGGTTTCTGTGAATCATAGGCTACTCAATGGCACATAACAACAAGAAGAATGCTAAATATTAATGTTAATTAAATTATACTAATATTCATTAAATGATACTTAATTTGTAGATGAATCATGAATAGGTTTCATGATATTTCTGGTGCTGTTTTCAAAATCAGTATGCTGCTACTTCTGTCTCACCCCTCATTTCTTTATTTCTCCTCTTTCCTTTCATTCCTTGCAGCTCTCATTTATTATTTTTTTAATAGATTTCTTTCTCCAACTATCACTATAGCTATGCTCCATAACAGAGTTACCAGTTCCCTAACATCCACAGGGGTAAAATTAAGAAATCTTGTCATGAAGTGCTTAAACAAGAAAACATAAACCATAAGTATTGTTAAGTGTGAGATGATTAGATTTCTATGAAATTAATCTTTTAAACAAAATACAAGTGAGAGAACATCCAACTCTTACAACAAAGAGTTAGTTTCATTTCAGAATGGTCCCTGGTTTAGAAACTATGTCATTAATCTTTGCACTTAAGTGTGGACTTTTGTGGATGCATTCACTTTTACTTTGTTATCAAAGATGTCCCAGAACTGTTGTTCTCCAAACATGCCTATGTTTTGTTTAGGCTTTCAGTGAGAATGTTAGGTGAATTGAGTTTTTCTCATCACTATTCAGGAGTTAAAGTCTTACCCAAGTTAGTTAAGAAAGTTTCCACAGCTTCAAATCACTTTTTTCCACGTGGAACTACTTATGAAATCTGACCATCATTCCTGTGGCTACTGTATGACCCTTGTAAAAAAAGGGATGCTCAACTAGTAGGCTTAAGAGAAGAAAAGACAACAGAACCGAGATTAAATATAAGTCAGAATAACCCAGACCAACTTAGCTATTCAGGTAAGAAAGAGTAGGTGGAATAATATTTGTCGGTTTCTTAAAGCCCTCAAGACCTGGGTCTAGAAGAGACTGGCCTATTGTTAGAAGGAGCAAAGGTTTATAATTGATTTCACAGACGAATGAATAGATAAAAGATAAGATAAAGATAAAGATAAGAGGGGAACTTCTAGTACTCAAATAATGAGTTGTATTTATGGTGCTTTGTAAGCATGTGTGCCTAATTTGCCTTAATAGTCCTTTAGTCCATTTACTCCATTGCCCTTCAGGGTTTCAGGGCAATAAATTATAATACATTTGTCCTGTACCCCAGTAATAAATGTATATGTGTGTGCATATCCCTACTCCACAGAGCAATGAAAGCAGCAAATTTTGCATAATGTCATTGCATGAACATTACTCATTTTTGAGCATTACTTTTTTAAAATACCATGGTCAAGGAATATATCTTGATTGAATATCCATAGATAAATAGCAATCCAATAAGAGTGAAACAGATCCTAGAGAAGTTATCTTTCTCTAACACACAATATTTTAATTTATCAAAATAATTTCATGTCTCCAATAGATAATTATCATCTCATAAATTCAAATCAAGGATCCCTGGTTGCATAGTGTGTATTGGACTCTAACTGAAAGACCAGTGGTTCAAGTTCACCTGAAGGCCCAACAGAAAGCTAGGTACTTACTTCCTAGTGATTTACAGCCTAGGAAGCCAGAAGAAGGATTGCCTTAAGTCAGAACTGACTAAACAGCAGTGCGTTTTAAATCTAAATCAGATGTGCTAGCACTCGAGTTAAACAATTTCAGCACCCATTTTCTAACAAAATACGACATACTCCCTATTTCACACAATCCTGTGTATCTCACTAGTCTTCGAACATCTCAATGTTTTCCCCCTCCTCCTTTAAGTAGACTCCAAAAGTTTTATTAGTGCTGCACTATGATTTCTTCTCCTATGCTCTATTTCTTTCCTTCTTTTTGTATCGTATTTTCCTCCATTCCCCAATGGCAGGAAGATGATAAGCCTGACTCCAGCACTCGTGACCTGCTGGCCCCAGCAGCTCTGACTGATTTAAGCAAGGCCGCAGGCAGCAATGTCACCCTTCTGAGAAGGCACACGTAACCAAAACTGTAGCCTAGCCCTGGAGAGGAATACTAAATTTTAACTGAAGCAGCCTGAGCTGTTCACTTCTCTACCCAGATGCAAGTCATTGCTGCCAGCAGATTTCAGCAAGGGCATCAAGAGAAAAATATACCCCAGAGTGTCCCCTGCTCCATCTGTCTTTTTGCTTTTCTTTTCAAATGCTATAGAATGCCCCAAGCTACACTATAGCTTCTCTGGCTCCTTATAAACTGGAAAAATTTTTCTTTTTTCTTTCTATAAAATGTCTTCAATGAAAAGGTTATGCTTTGTTTATTTTCATTTTGGAGGACTCCAGCTGCTAGCATCAGTGAGCTAGAAATAAATGTGCCCCAAAAAATGTCTTATTGTCAAAGTTTGCCAGATCATTTTCCAGCCTGTGATCATGCTGACCTCTAGCGTTCAGAGCACTGATTTAAAAAAAATCGTCTTGATTATTTTTCAAGCCTTTAGGGCGATCTGGTGGCCTAGCGGAAAGAAGCTACGCTGCAATCTTGAAGGCACGCTGTTCTAATCCACCAGCTTGCTCCACAGCAGAAGGCAATCTCCTTCCTGCTGTTAACTGCCTCTGAAAACCTCCTTCAGAGTCAACTGTGAGTCAGTTCCAACTCGAGGGAGCTCTGGAAGCTTAGTGGAAGGGACCCGTGATTTGAATCCACCAGCAGCCCTGTGAGAGAAAGAAGAGCGCGCTTTCTCAGTAGGATTCAGTGCTTCCGAACACCCGCTGGAGGGTCAGCTATGAGTCAGATCCAACTTGATGGTATTTAATTTCATGCCTTTGTCTCTTCAAATTATTAGGAGTGTTTGGTAAATAATTTTATGTTCAGTAATTAAACAAGTAATGGCATTTTAACTTAAGCATTAAATATTCTTTATTAAATGTGACTTTTTAAAAATATATAAACATTTATGTGGTAATCAAAAGAGGAAAACACCTGACAAGAAGATGTATTGTGTGAGTAGCATCAACAATGGACACAGGTCCTTGAATGAATTTTTGAAGGGTTAGCAAGGTTGTGATAGAGATATATTTAAGAAAAATTGTTTTGTATTATTCAGAAACTATGAAGCAAAATACACACTAACTCATCAGTTTCAACATGTTGAATTCAGTGATATTGATTACATTCTTCAACTAGCGCAACATTCTTACTACTATTTGTAATTTTCCCTCCCCATTAATATAAACTCACTGATCGCTACTGTTCCTATCTATCCATTTTTTTCTTTTAAATTAATTGACCAAAACAATTGGTTTCCCAGTCAATCACATATTATTTATGACTTTAATTACACTTTAGAGTATATTTTGAAGAACTTTCAACTATCATGAGGGTTTGGGGACAGATTTCACATCAGAGTCTGCTAGTTTGTCATCCTGTGGTAGTGTAAAAAAGACGAGAGCCGGTATGGGAGTAAACACTTCTGACCACGACTAGCTTCATACGGGAACAGTCCACAAAACCTCAAGAATACAAACCCAATTCCCATGAGTTCAGACATGGCTCCACCAGTCTCTGCAATCACTTCTACCAATTCTAATACCAACCACCCTAGTCACGACTCTGGCTGCTTTGCTGCTGGAATGACTGATCTGTTGCAATGGCCACGTAGAACTCACAGAACCATATTCACAATTAGGGACTTTATTGGAAAAGTCTTTAATTCAGGGGAGCTCTGGTGGCCTAGTGGCAAGATGCTGCACTACAATCCCAGAGGTCCACGGTTCAAATCCACCAGATAGATGCTCTGCCGGGAAAGGAGGGACAATCTCCTCCTGTACCAGTCAGATCTGATTTGACGGTACACACACACACACACACACACACACACACACACACTAATTAAATAATTAAAATAATAAAATAATTTTAAAAAAGAAGAGTATCCTAATTTTAAAAAAAAAAAGTCTTTAATTCAAGTTGGAACCAGGGTATAATTGTTCAGTTGGAAAAGTTTCTCAGGCTGTTCTAAGTCCCTTTGACTTTGAGCTCAGTGTTACAAGCCTTTCTTAATCTTGTCGGTTGTGGCATCTCCCCACCGAGGGTTCCTGCAAGCTTTAGTGAAGGTCCCCCTGTTCTGGCACTGTGGGAAAGCAGTGCCCCGCCCCCTCTGTCTCACAGTAGTCTGGTTCTTGTCTTTCTCCATCTGGTGCAAGGAGCTCTGTGACTCCAAAGGATGCACATTGCATTCTCTTGGCTTTTTTTCTTTCTCACTGGGCGCAAGAGTCCCATCTTCTGCTTCCAGTACTGCTCAGTTTAAGCGTTATGGGAGGAAAACACTAATAAATGCCATCATTAGTAGTCTACACACATTGTTTGCACATTCTTACTCAGCCATGTGTCGACAATCAAAGCCAATGAGCTAGGATATTAATTTTTAAAATGAGCCTACATCATAATTTCTAATAATAACTTACTTAAAATGATGTTAAGCAATTTTATATCCTTTAAATAGAATAGCCCACCAGCTATACAGGGAGAAGGAAAGCTTCTGAATGTTAAAAGGAAGCAAATTTGAAATTATTTCCCTGTGGTAAGCCACATGAAAATCATTTAGTTGACTTTATGTAGAACTACAATGCTCTGGGCTGGAAATTTCCCAGGGAAGCAAGGTTGGAGTGTATAAATTATTAAATTCCATTTTTTATAAAAATGTGAACCACTTTAAATTTTTTCATAATGTGCATGTCATTGTTCAATATTTCCCGATATAATACATCAGATTTACTTTGTTCTTATGTTTTAAAATGGAGTTTTATTAAAACTGTAGAGTTTACTCAAAATATGAAAATCCAAAATGTAAAGAAAAGAAACAACTGAGAATTTTTAATTATCAGGAGACATCATAGATGAATAGCAAGTGAGTATAAGGATTACCAATTCGTCCTCAAAATATTTTCTGACTGTATTTCTAGCCTCTGCCTTAGCAGAATTCTAAAATCTTATTCATTTAGCTGCTGTTTAATTTCATATTTGCAAAGTAAATAACAGATTACATCCTAAATCACATTATCTCATTTTTATCAGTCGCTACTTGGTGATTACCTGTCGGATATTTTTCAATAATAAATGGTTACATTCATTGAAAACTGCCGGCAGGAGATTGCATTCCATCTCCCACAAATGTCCTGTGAATTCTAACCTCTGTGAAAAATGACAGTAAGATTGGACAGAGTTTTATCCTGTTGTATAAGGTCACAACAAATCAAAGCCAATTCATTGACACCTTACAACAACAACATGTCTGTGGCTATAAAGCCATTTGGGATGAGTCAGATATGTTAATGAAATACAGTGTCAGATGCATCGTAAGTGAATTTCTTTTGACATATAAAAATTATAATCAAACAAATGATAAAACAGAGATAGGAGCTAAGTGTTGCCAACTTATCTGAAGATCACTCAGAGCAGAAATTCAGAAGAGATAAGGTCTTTCTTCCAGAGCTAAAAGAGAGATGAAATCTTCTCCAAGAGCCAGCTCGCTGAATTTTAACTTCTGTCTTCTAAAGCTGTAAAAAAAAAAAAAATAGGAACTAAAACTGTTAAAGATACCACTTGTGATTTTTCTGTTGACATTGCAGCACAGGTTCTTGCCTCTAGGACAGCAGAGCTCCCCTCAACCACAACGAACCACAAATAGCATGAAACAAGGAAAATAGCATTTGTACTAGAAGTGGAAAATTCCTCTGATGTAGTGACTCAAGTTGCCTGTAACTCATAACTACCCTAGAATTTGTACTTTTAAGAAGCAGGAAACTGCCGTGATAGATAACTAAGATGTTGAATCAATTTTTTAATTGGGTACATTTTAATTGGAACATTTTGTGATAAACTGTGCTGCAATCCTAAAGGCACACAGTTCAAATCCACAAGCTGCTCGGCGGAAGAAGGATGGGCAATCTCCTCCAATGCAATTTATTGCCTTTGAAAACTCACTGGTGCAGCGGGGCACGGTGTTTGAAGCAGTCAGCTATGGATCAGTTCTGACTTGACAGAACACAACAGCAGTAATAAAATTAAGGAGCTAAATCTATGGGGAATTATGTAGTTTAACCGAAGGCCAAGCCTTTATGGTGGTTTGAATCCCCAGCTACTCCTCATGAAAAAGATGAACAATCTCTCCCTTGACATTTACAACCTTGAAAACCCAGTAAAGGGCTGGAGGTCAGCTATGAGTCAGTTCTCAGGTTCCTTCAATGAGACAGATGGTAGACGTAAAAGATGTCAAAGGTTCAGGAGGAATTGAAAACAGTAAAGATAGTCTCTACTGTCTCTGAAAATACATATGGTACCAACAGCAGAATGTTACTAGAAATATGACTGTTAATGTACTTCTGGTGAAAAATGATAAGCATATGATTAGATGCTAAAGGAAACTGTTGTTAGGTAAAATTGAATTAACTACAACTCACAGCAATCATGTGGACAGATTGAAAGTTGATCTGAGTGATGGTTTTTGTGCAGTAACAAAAAACAATATCTGAAATCTATTAAAATCTTTAGTGGAAAGCAGAAATTTTAAGTGATATATTTAGATTTTTGAAGAAATTTCTTAGCAAGATATTAAGAGGCGCATAATTTTTCCTTGCCACTTAGAGTACAAAAGGAAATAGTAATAGAGTGACTAGATCATTAACATCGCAGTAGAACAGATGAGGGGGAAGAAATGTCTTTAAGGAATACGTGGTTAAGTGTTATATGTATGACAATAATCGGGAACAAGGAGTGCATTGCAGAGTATCCCGGGGAAAGAAAATATGCAAAAATGAATAAGAAAAATAATTTTAATATTTTTAAAGAGAAATATGTGAGGAAAAAGGAATTATGCAAATAAAAAAAAACACTTAAAGGTTTGGAAATTTCTGTTATATAAACTAAGGACACACATGTTGGAATGTTCATCAAATATGTGGCTACACAGTTTTTGATTAAAGTGATTAAACCTTGACTTAAGAACTTTATCAACCAGCGCAGCAGAAACCTGAAGGGGACAATGAAAGAAAGGAAAATATTTCATCTGTCTCATATAAAATTGTACTGCAGGAACAGACAAAAGCAGCTATGTTGGCTGTCCTGCCAGAAGGAAATAAGTCTATTTCTGAAGCAGCCCAGATATCAGCACAACTGTTGCAATCCATATAGGAATCAGGGCCTTCTCACTGTCAAAGGATGGGGATCTGAAAAGATCTGGGATCTGAAAAGATGAGGACACAACTTCCTAGATTTCGAAGTCAGTTCTTGGCCAACTTCTTTCCGGAGTGGGTGATTTGCTGTTAAGGTATTCCAAGGAGATATATGACACCTGTCCCAAACTGAGAACTTGGGGCTAAAACCTGAGGCCTTCCCTGGACAAAGGTGTTGCATCACAATCAGATGGGCAGGAAGAATGCTGCTCTTTCAAAGCTGAAAGTAAACAAAGTAGCTTTTCCAGTGGGCCTGGAGGGCAGAGCTGAAGCTCAGGGCAGGTCCAATCATAATCCTAGGACACAGCCAACCCCTAGAATATAAAAGGAAGAGCCATTACCTAGATGATCTCAGAGAAAAGGTTCTATTCAAGCCTTGAAAACGAATGAATTTGGCACTCTCTTCCTGCCTTTTATCTCTTTCCCCCTCCAACTTGTCCCATTTGTTTTAGAAATGTCTATCTTGTGTCTGATTCACCTTTGTACTTTGAAAATAGATAGTATGTATTCTAGATATTACAGATTCACAAATGGAAAGAAAAGTTTGTCCCAGGAAAGAAAAGCATCAAATATCTCATTAACATTTAATTTAGATGATACAGAAGATGTGTTTGAGGGCCAGGAAGAGATTTAAGTTTTTTGGAATGATGTGATAGGATAAATGTGTCTTGTGTGACAAGTACATGGTTTTAGAGGGATAGACTCAGGGGGAAAATGTTACAGATTTAATTAAGTCTTCTCAAAACACACACTGTTGTTGTTATTGGCCATTGAGTCACCTGCAACTCACAGTGACCCTATGTACAACAAATCTGAAGCCTGCCCTATCATGAGCCAGTCTCATTGACTTGGACACACTTATCCCAGTTACTGTATCAATCTATCTTATCTGAGGTCTTCTTCTCCTGAGCTAACCCTCCAGCCTTCTGAGCATGATGTCCTTCTCCAAGGAATGGTCCTTCCAGGCCATGTGTCCAAAGTATGTGAGACAGAGCTTCAAAATACTAGCTTCCAAAGAAAAACTTGGTTGACCCTCTCCAAGACAGACCTATTTGGTTTTTTTGACAGTTCATGGTATATTCAAGACTCCTCTCCATCACCACAACTCAACGGCATTGATTCTCCTTATAAATACTAATTTATATCTCTGTGACTTCAATCCCATTTGGAATATTATTTTAATGGATGGGGCTCATGTAAGGTGTGTCTAGAGTCAATGTATTTTGAAATACGAAAGAAATTAAATAAACAAAATAGGAAACAGAATTCAATGAAGAAAGATATTACAAATGGCCAGGAGCAAAAACTCAGCAGAGACTTGAACCTTCCTCCAGAGCCAACAGAAAAAGCCTTCCTCTAGAGCTGACACTCTGATCTGGGACCATAATCCTCTTAAACTATAAGAAAACAAATGTTTGTTTGTAAAGTCACTTATTTGTGCTATTTCTGATATAGCAACACCAGAACACTAAGATGCTATCCCTTGGCCCAAGAACAATAGACTTACTTCATACGTCCTCTGGTAACAGTCTTTTTAGAAAGTTGATATCGAAAAAATAAAGAAATGTATACCAAGAGATTATTTCTTCCAAGATCAATGAACTAGTAAATGGAAAAATTAGGAGTCATGGTTAAAAAAACCTATCTGAGTCAACAGCCCCATGAGTTTTTTTTGGCGGGGAAAAAGGAAATCCTGGAAGGAGTAGTGTCTTTTGGAAGAAGGAATTTGTTGCCAAAGCGAGAAATTTATTGCCAAAAATAAATCTGTCCTAGAAGAAGGACTTTCTTTGTAGATAAGAATGGTGACACTTCCTCTCTAATTCTTTCAGCATTTCATATCAGGAGGAGCCAGTTGTTGGAGGACATCCTGCTTGGAAAAGCAGAGATTCAGCAAAAGAAAGCAAGACATTGAACAAGATGGATTGACGTAGTGACTGCAATGATAGGCTTAACAGCAGTGGAGATCATTGTTGTTGTTATGTGTTGTTGAGTCGCTTGTAACTCATACCGACCCTATGTACAACAGCCCTGAGCCCTGCTCTATCCTGTGTCAATAGCACTGTCTCCGATACACCCATCCTGATTACCCCAATCACTGAATGAATCCACCTCATAGAGAGCCTTCCCCTCCTCTGCTGTCCCTCCACCCTCCCATGGATGATGTCCTTCCCCAAGGACTGGACCCTCCTTACAACATGTCCAAAGTATGATAGACGAAGCCTCAGAATCCTTGCCTCCAGGGAGCCACCCGGTTTAACCCTTTCTAGGGTGAATCTGCTTGTTTTCTTGGCAGTCCATGGTATATTCAATACTCTTCTCCAGCACCACAGCTCAAAGGCATCAATTCTCCTTCTAGCCTCCTTAGTCATTGTCTAACCCTGATGTATAACAAGTGATTGCAAAGACCATGGCCTGTATCAGATGCACCTTAGTCTCCAGAGAGACACCCTTGTTCTTCAGTCTTTTGGAGAGGTCCCTAATAGCATACTTTTCCATGGCAATACATCTTTTAATTTCCTGGCTATTGGTGCCGAGAGTGTTGACTGTGGAGCCAAGCAAACTGAAGCTGTGAACAATCTCAACCTCTTCACCACCCATCCTGATGCTGCCAATTGGTCCAGTGGTGAGAATCTTTGTCTTCTTGACATTGAGCGTCAATCCATACTGAAGGCTGCCGTCCTTCACTCTCTGTAGCCAGTGCATCAGGTCCTCCTCAGGTTCAGCAAGCAGGGTTATGTCATCTGCATAACGCAGATTGTTGATAGATCTTCCACCAATCCTGATGCCACGCTTCTCCTCATATAGCCCAGCCTCTTGGGTAATCTGCTCTGCATACAGGTTGAAAAGGTATGGAGACAGGACACATTCCTGGCGTGCACTCTTCCCAATTTTGAACCATGCAGTGTTTCCTTGCTCTGTTCTGACGACTGCCTCTTGGTCCAGGTTTCACATTAGCATGATCAAGTGTTCTGGGATTCCCATTCTTCTCAGAGTCAGCCACAGTTTGTTATGATCCACACAGTCAAACGCCTTTGAATAGTTAATGAAACACAGGTATATATTCCTCTGGTATTCCCTGCCTTTAGCTAAGATCCATCTAATATTAGCTACAATATCCCTAGTACCACAACCCCTTCTAAGCCCAAACTGGACTTCTGGCAGTTCTCTGCTGCTGTGCTTGTTCCAGTCATTTTTGGATAATCTTCAGTAGACTCTTGCTTGCATGTGAAATCAATTATATTGTTCTATAGTTTCCACACTCAGTTGGGTCACCCTTCTTTGGAATGGGAACAAATATAGATCTCTTCCAGTCAGTTGGCCAAGTGGTTGTTCTTCAGTTTTCTTGGCATAACTTGGTGAGCAATTCCAGGGCAGCATCTGTTAGCTGAAATATGTCAATAGGGTGGCTCAAGATTGGGCAAGCTGTAGAGTTGAGACACATAGAATCATTGTAAGTCAACTCAAAAGCACCTAACAACAACATGGCCTGGCTTTTAGTGTCCTTTATGGCAATTCTTTCTCAAGGAAGGGAAACGTGAAACTGTTAACTCATAACGACCCTATGCACAGCAGCTCTGAAGCCTGTCCTGTCCTGAGACAGTCTCGCTATCCAAACACCTACCCTATTGTCCCCGTTCTATATCAACACATCTAATACAGGGTCTTCCTCTCCTGCCTCTGTCCCTGCATCATTCCAAGCATGATGTTGCTCTTCAAGGACTGGTCCTTCCTGGCCATGTGCCCAAAGTATGTGAGATGGAGTTTCAGAATCTTCGCCTCCAAGGAGAAACTTGGCTTCACCCTCTCCAAGGCAGACTTACTTGTTTTCTTGGAGGTCCATGGTATGTTCAAGACTCTTCAGCAGCACAACTCAAAGCCATCAAATCTTCTCTGTCATCCTTATCATTGTCCATCTCTCTGATGCATAGCAAGTGAGTGTGAAATCATGGGCTGGATCAAGTGCATCTTAGTCTCTAGACTGACATTGTTGCTTTTTGGTACTCTGGAGAGATTATTGACAGCAGAATTTTCCCAGTGCAATTTGTCTTTTGATTTCCTGACTGCTGGTGCCAAAAGTGCTGCTTGTGGAGCAGAGCAAGCTGTAATTGTTAACAACCCCAATTTTTTCTCCCCGTAATTATAGGGACAATTATTTCTGCTAACACTGCCCTTAAACAAAACCATCTCTGAAACAGATTGAATTTGAAACTAAAGGACTTCTTGTCTCCATGGATAATCTGTTTTTTTAAATTATTCTACAAATGGTACAAACAGTCCCTTTGAGTTTATGCCAAAAGTAAAGTAAAAGTTGTGGCTCTTACTTTTGCCAGGCAATTAAGACTCCTATTTGTTATTTAGATTATTATTTGTTATTTGTTATTTAATTAAGACAAAATATTTGAAAGTAAAAAGAAGCTGAAGGTCTTTCATTTTTTACTTAAATGTCAGATTCTGTTAAGAGTCTAAAAAGATTTCCAAAGTAAAGATTATTTATAATGAACTTTCCTTAAAGAGAGTATTGTTGTTGTTATTGTTATATGAACTCCAGTCTAGTACAATTCATAGTGACCCGATGACCAACAGGACTGAATCCTGTCCTACCCTGTGCAATATACATCATCTCTAATACCCTCAAACTCATTGCTGCAGTCACCAGGTCAATCCACCTTGTTGAGGGTCTTCCCCTCTTTCTCTGACCCTCCACTTTTTATTTTTTTATAATCTTTTATTGTGACTTTAATGAAGGTTTACAGGAAACTTGGATTTCCATTCACTCATCATTGCACATTTTCCTCCCTAATTACTGCCTCCATTTGCTTTTCTTTTTTAAAAATTAATTCACTGCTGCACAGTTTCCTCCCTCCCCACCCCCAGTCTGCTTTGCACCTCTTATTCTGGACTGTTGTCATGCAAATAATGCCTAATCATATATTTCTTTTAATTAGTTCTTTCCCTCATCTGTTCCAATGCAGTGTTCATTATTTATCCGTCTTGTCTTACTATCTTTCCAATCCCCTTGTCAGTCCTATTTTATAGCAGAGGCATTATGCAATATTTGTTCTTTTGTGACTGAGATATTTCACTCAGCATTATGTCCTCCAGAGTCACCCATTTTGTATAATCTTTTATGAGTTCCTTGTTTTTCGGTGCTACATAGTATTCCACTGTGTGAATATATCACAGTTTCTCTATCCATGATATTCCTTACCAAGGAATGGCCTCTTCTAGAAACATGTCCACAATATGTGAGCTGAAGAAGCCTCACTATCCTGCCTTTAAGAAACACTTTAACCATACTTTTTCCAAAATATATCTGGGGGTTTTGTGTGTGTGTGTTTTTTTGAAATCCATAGGTTGGTTATTCAGTGGTCTTCTCCAACACTATCAAGTCAAATGCATAAATTCTTCTATCGTCTTTATCATTGCCCAGCTTTCATACATAACAAGTGATTGAAAAGTTCATAGATTGATTCAGGCACACCTTAGTCTTCAAACTGACATCATTGCTCCTCAGCATTTCAAAGGGGTTCCTGGCAACAGACTTGTACAAACCAATGTGTCTCCCGATTTCCTGACTGCTGGTGCCAAGGGTATGGTGCCAATGGTAGGGAATTGTGCTAGCAAGCCAGTTGTGGGTTGGATCCACCAGCTGCTCCACAGAACAAATATTGTCAATCTACTTCGATGTGATTAACTGTTTCTGAAAACTCACTATAGGGTAAGTTATGTGTTGATTCTGACTCTACGGTATACAACAACAATAAGGACAGCATAAACACATCCTAAAACTACAATGACAAACACATTATTGAATTCTTTCAATAAATTTTAAAAAATAGAACTCAAGTAAAAAAAAATGTAACCATTGTATTGTGGAAAAATGATATACACCAAGAAATAATGTCTTAAATAAAAATTGCTATCATAAAAACTCAACATTATAAATTGTAAATGCCAAAGAACTAAGTCCTGATTTTCTGTAAGTAGGTAATGGGCACCCATGGTGGACAGTGTTGTCTGGAGCTTCCCGACTAAATCAAGCCTGGAAGCAGGAGCGGCATCCATTTCCAAAATGGCTTGCCTCCGGAACCCTATGTACGAACAGTGCTCGGGCTGTTCGTTCATAGGGTCTCCATGAGTCGCCTACGACTCGACGGCATTAAACAACAACAACAACAGGTTCTTTGAGGAGAAATGTGGGGTCAAGATTGGTGGACGATTTATCAACAATCTGCGTTGTGCAGATGACACAACCCTGCTTGCTGAAACTGAGGAGGACCTGAAGCACCCGCTGCAGAGGGCCAAGGACTGTAGCCTCCAATATGGAT
>NW_006399828.1:2952111-2965047 GCF_000299155.1 Elephantulus edwardii
GACCAAGGAGGACAGAAGGAGAACTGATACCTTTGAGCTGTGGTGCTGGAGAAGAGTATTGAGAGTACCACGGACTGCTAGGAAAAGAAACAGATTCATTCTGGAAAGGATTAAACCGGGTGGCTCTTTGGAGGCAAGGATTCTGGGGCTTTGTCTAACATACTTTGGACATGTTGTGAGGAGAGACCAGTCCTTGGAGAAGGACATCATGCTGGGGAGGATGGAGGGACAGCACAGGAGGGGAAGGCCCTCTATGAGGTGGATTGATTCGGTGGCTGGGGTTATCAGGATGGGAGTGTCAGAGACAGTGCAATTGGCACAGAATAGAGTAGGGTTTAGGGTTGTTGTGCATAGGGTCACTATGAGTCACAAGCAACTCGACGGCACATAACAACAACAACAACAGGTTCTTGTTTGCGGGGAATTCTATGTGGCTTTAAAGATGGAATATGCTTGTCTGTCACTCTTTCTTTACTGAAATATTGACAAATATTTGAATTTGTTGAATTTAGCAAATTTTCAATTCAGTACATTTCTAACTTTGCTGTGACTTAATTATACATTCAACTAAAAGTATCTTTACGTTTTAAAGTTTTGCCTTTAGCATTCAGTGGCTTGATTTTTTTTTTTTTGGTTGAGATTAAGAATCTCAGATTTCCTAAAATGCTTATTTATTATAATAGTCTCTCCTTTATTCTAAATTTTTCAATGGAAGCTATGTTGAGACATTCTATGCTGTTAATTAAAACACATATTTAACTTGAAAAGGGGTAAATCTTTATATATTCTACAAGGAAAATGAAGTATATTCACATTTTCTCTGCACAGTAAGTAGCTGTTTTTCAAGTTCTTCTCTAAGGGTGCTACATTTTGGGATCCCCGCCCCAATTCCACTCCCCACTTTGATCATTCCTGAGGCTTTGTCTCTTATTTTTCTCTGTACACAGACCATTACAAGCTGAAGTTTAAAGCACCAAAATTTGAAGATATCACCTGACCGGAGTCATCTCCTGTGTGTCTAGATTCTCTTGCATTGTACAACAAAGGAATATAGTACATAGTGATGTAATGTCATTTTAGAGAGAAACAGGGTGAAAATACTTGAGAAAAAGTGATCACTTGTCAGATTCTTTTTCTTTTTCTTTTTTTTTGTGTGTGTGTGTGTACCATCAAATCCCAGCTTCCTGGATAATCTGTTCCACATATAGACTGAAAATATATGAAGATAGGACTCATCCTTGATGCACACCCTTCCCAATTTTGAACCATGCAGTGTTACCCTGCTCTGTTCTGACAGCTGCTGCCTCCTGGTCAAGTATAAGTTTCACGTAAGCATGATCAAGTGTTCTGGGATTCCCATTTTTCTCAGAGTCAGCCACAGTTTGTTGTGATCCACATAGGCAAATGCTTTTGCATAGTCAATGAAACACAGATAGACATTCCTCTGGTACTCTCTGCTTTCAGCTAAGATCCATCTGACATTAGCTATAATATCCCCAGTGCTACAGCCTCTTCTAAATCCAGCCTGCACTTCAAACAGTTCTCTGTTGATGTGCTCTTCCAGTTGTTTTTGCATAATCTTCAGCAGAATCTTGCTTGCATGCGATATTAATGATACTGTTCAATAATTTCCACACTCTTTTAGATCGCCTTTCTCTGGAATGGGAACAAATATAGATCTCTTCCAGTCAGTAGGCCAGGTGGTTGTCCTCCAGATTTCTTGGCACAACTTGGAGCACATCCAGGACAGCATATATTTGTTGAAATATTTCAGTCAATATGCCATCAATTCCTGGGGCCTTATTTTTTGCCAATTCTTTCAGAACAATTTGAACATCTTCCTTCATCACCACAGGCTCTTGCTCATACATTGTTTCATGAATTGGAGGTAGACTCATCAACAATCTCCATTATGCTGATGACACAACCTTGCTTGCTGAAACTGAAGAGGACCTGAAGCACTTGCTGCATAGGGTCCAGAACGGCAGCCTTCAATATGGATAAAAGCTCAACATCAAGAAAACAAAGATTCTCACTGCTTGGCAGCATCATAATGGATGATAAAGAGATTGAGATTGTTGACAGCTTCAGTTTGCTTGGCTCTACAATCAACATCCAGGAAATTAAAAGACAAATTACATTGGGAAAGTCCGCTGTCAGAAACCTCTCCAAGGTACTGAGGAGCAGTGATGTCAGCCTGGAAACTAAGGTGCAGCTGATACAGGCCATGGTCTTTGCAATTATTTGCTATCCATTAGAAAGCTGGATAATGACTAGGGATGATAGGAGAGTTGATTTCTTTGTGTTGTGGTGCTGGAGAAGAGTATTGAATATACTATGAACTGCTAGGAGAACAAACAAGTTCATCCTGAAGAGGGTGAAGCCAGGCTGCTTCTTGGATGCAAGGATTCTGAAACTTGCTCTGGCATACTTTGGACATGTTGCAAGGTGAGATCTGTCCTTGGAGAGGGATGTCATGCTTGGGAGGGTGAAGGGACAATGCAGGAGAGGAACATGGCCAATGAGATGGATTGATTTCATCACTGGGGTAATGGGGATAGGTGTGTTGGAGTCAATAAGATTGGCAAGAGATAGAGCAGTGTGTAGGGCTGTTGTCCACAGGGTCTCTATGAGTTCCAAGCGACTTGACAGCACATAACAACAGCAACAGCAACTGTCAAATCAGATCTGACTGATACAGGAGAAGATTGTCCCTCCTTCTCTAGAGGAGCAGCTGGTGAATTTGAACAGTACAACTCTGGAATTGCAATGCAGCTTCTTGCCACTAGGCCACCAGAGCTCCCTTACTTGTCAGATTCTTATATGGTTGCTGTAAACAAATTATAAATTTACATCTTCTGCTTTTTTCCCCCCTTTAGAGTCTTCATAGTACATATTAGAAACAGATTGATGTATTTTAATGACTTTTCCAAATCTTACTAGTTACCAATATAGAAGAGGGTTGTGTTTCTCTTGTCATGTATCATCCAGTCGACTATGACTAATAGCAACCCTGTGAACAATAACTCTGAATCCTGTCCTAAGCTTGAGCCAGTCTCACTGTCTCTGACACACCTGATTCCACTGCTATAGTCATCATTTCAATTTCTCTCATCCAGGGTTTTCCTCTCCTGTGCTGACTCCTCTACGCTTCCGAGCATAATGTCCTTCTGCAAGGCTGGTCCCTCCTTGACAACATACTGAAAGTCTGTGAGACAGAGTTTCAATATTATTTCCTCTAAGGAGCAACCTGGTTTCACCCTTTCCAGAACAGACCTGTTTGTTCTCTTGGCAGTTGGTGGTATGATCAATACTCTTCTCCAGCACCACAACTGAAAGGCATCAATTCTTCTTCTGTCATTCTTAGTTATTGTACAGCTCTCAGATACATACCAAACAAGACTGTGGCCTGGATCCGGTGCATCTTCATCTCTAGACTGACACTGTTGCTCTTCAGTACTCTGGTAATGTACCTGACAACAGACTTTCCTAAAGCTACTTGTCCTTTGCTTTTTCTGACTACTGATGCCAAAAGTGCTGATGTGGAGGTGAGTAAGAAGAGACTGTTAATAAACTCAATCTTTTCTTCACCTACCACAATGCTGTCAATTGACTCAGAGGTGAGAATCTTCATTTTCTTGATATTGATATGCCTTTCATATTGAAGATTGCAGTCCATGACTTTCTGCAGCAAATGCTTCAGGTCCTTGTCAGTTTTTACAAGCAAGATTATATCACCTGCATAAGGCAGGTTGTTGATTAGTCTTTCTCCAATGCAGGCTCTCAGATTATATCTTCTACATGTAGATTGAAAAGGTATGGAGAAAGGATACATCTCTTATGTACTCCTTTCTTGACTTTGAACCATGTAGTGTTCCCTTGTTCTGTTCATATGATAGCTTCCTGGTCTAGGTATAGGTTTCACACAAGTACAAACAAGTGTTCAGGGATTCCCATTCTTCTCAATATTAGTTAAAATTTGTTGTGATCCACAGAAACAAATGCCTTTACATAGTCATTAAAACACATATAGACATCCTTCTGGTACTATCTGCTTTCAGACAAGATAACAGCAGTGACACTGTTGCATGACCTCAACTAAATTCAGCTGTATTTATAGCAGTTCTCTTTTGATATATAGTTTCAGTCATTTTTTGATAATTTGTAGCAAGATTTTGCTTGCATGTGATATTGTTTTACAATTTATATACTCTGTTGTATCATTTTTGGGGGAAATGGTAATAGATAATGGATCTCTTCCCATCAGTTGACCAGGTAGCTGTCCTCCAGATTTCTTGGCACAACCTGGTGAGCACTTTCAGATGTGCAACTATGTGGTGAAATATGTCCGTTGGTATTGCATCAATTCCAGGGTTCTTGTGTTTTGCCAATTCCTTCAGAACAGTTGTAACACCTTCCTTTCTTGCCATGGCTTCTTGAACATATGCTATTTCTCTATGTCACCCAGTTCTCTTTGGTACAGTGTTTTCTCTTCATTTTTTTTTTTTAATTTTTCTTGGATCATTCAATACTCTACCCACAGCATCTTTTAGTATTGCTACTTGAGGTTTGGATATGTTCTTCAGTTTCTTCAGGTTAAGAAATGCTGAGCAGGTTCAACCCTTTTGATTTTCTGACCCCAGTTCTCTGGATATTTTGTTTTAATACTTTGTTTTATATTGTATTCATGAACTGTCCTTTGAAAACTTCTGTTCAACTCTTTAACTTTATGGTTTTTTCCCCTTTGTTTTATCTTCTCAGTATTCTAGTATGATATTTAAAGTATATTCTGGTACCTATCTCAGTCTTTCTCCACTCTTCTTTGTAATCACCTTTTGCATTCTTCATAGATGATATTCTTGATAGGACATGGAGGAGACAGAAGTGATGGGGGTTTGAGCCATCATAGGGGTTCATTCAGGCCTGACCTAGCAGCCACTCACAGGGTTTGGAGGGAGAACTTTTGAAGGGAGAGAAATACCCAAAACAGGGGTAAGGACACTATAAAGGGGAAAGCAATGCTGAATTTATCAGTTTTTGTATTAGGAAAGTGGCTTTGCCTGTGGAAATGTCTTTGCATCCTGATACTCTTAATAGTGTAGATATGTTTATGTATGTATTTTTTTGGGGGGTGAAATGCTTGTCTGTCAGATACTGTAATAAAGCTGAGCTTCCAAATTAAGACAGATTAGAGGAGGAATATGGCATCAGAGTTAGAGAATGACTCATCAAAAATCTGCGTTATGCAGATGAGACAACCTTGCTTGCCAAAACTGAAGAGGACCTGAAGCATTTGCTGCAGGAGGTCAAGGACTGCAGTCAAATATGGGTTGAAGCTCAACATCAAGAAAGCAAAGATTCTTGCCACTGGGCCAATTGGTAGAATTATGATAGATGGAGAAGAGTTTGAGATTGTTAACAACTTTAGCTTGCTTGGTTTCACAATAAACACTTTTAGCATCAATGGTCTGGGAATCAAAAGATAAATTGCATTAGGAAAATCTGATGTCAGGAACCCCTCCAGAGTGCTAAAGAGTAAAGGTGTCATTCTAGAGACTAATGCATGCCTAATCTAGGCCATGGTCTTCAAAATTACTTGAAATACACCAGAGAGCTATAGAATTATTAAGGAAGACAGAAAAAAATATTGCTGCCTTTGAGTTGTGGTGCTAAAGAAGGGTATTCAATATTCCATGGACTGCCAAGAGAACAAAGAGGTTTGTTCTAGAGGTGGTGAAGCCATGTTTGCTCTTTGGAGACAAAGATTTTGAAGCGTTGTCTCACATACTTTGGACATGTTGTCCAGAGGGACTGGTCCTTGGAGAGGACATTAGGCTTGGAAGAATGAAGGGACAACACAGGAGAGGAAGAATCAGGATGAGATGGATTAACACAGTGGAGCAATGGGGCAGGTATGTCAAAAACGTTGAGATTGGCTCAGGAAAGAGCAAGGCTGGAAAATGTTGTGTATAGGGTTGCTCTGAGTCACATGTGAAACAACGACACACAACAACAAGAGGAAGAAAGATTGGTCATTCACTTCAAATATAGCTTTCCTTGGAAAACCCTATGAACAACAGAACATAATAATACAACTAATTCTTGCACTGGAGGCTGAGCCTTCATATTAGAAAACACAAAATGATGGATAGTTGCAAACAGCCACTAATAACTGGAACATGGAATATATAAAGTATCAAAGTAGAAAAATTAAACATTGTTAAAAAAGAAATAGAATGCATAAATATTGACATACTAGGCACTGGCAAACTGAGATGAGTATAATCTACTATGCCAAGAATGGAAAAGTAAGGAAAGATGGTGTCGCATTCATAGTAAAAAAGACCAGTCCAGATTCATCCTGAAATGCAATGTTGTGACAGGATAATATCCATACATTTGCAGGATAATATCTATATATCTACTCTATCTCTCTTTCTCTAGCTATAACTACAAGGAAGACCTATTAATATCATTATAATATGCAGAAGATCAAGGAATGCAGCATTCAGTATGGATTGCATCTCAATGTCAAGAAAACAAATACTCTTACCACTGGACCAACAAGAAACATCAGGATGGATGGAGGAAAGACTGAAACTGTCAACAGCTTCACCTTGCTTGGATGTACAATTACCACCTTTGGTATCAGCAGTCAGCAAATACGGAGACACATTACATTGGGAAAATCTTCAGGTATGGACCTCCCCAAATTATTGATGAATGATGATGTCAGTTTGAGGACAAAGATGCATCTGATTGAGGCATAGTGTTTCCGATTACTTGCTATGCATCTGAAAGCTGAACAATGAATAACAGAGAAAGAGGTGAAGCCTTTGAGCTGTCGTGTTGGAGAAGACCACTGACTATTGCATGGACAACCAAGAGAACAAAAAAGTATGTCTTGAAGATGGTGCCTCCAGAGTACTCTTTGGAGGCAAGAATAATGAGACTTCACCTCACATACCTTGGGCATGTTGCTAGAAGAGGCTATTTTTGGGAAAGTACATGATACTGGGAAGGGTAGGCCATCAGTGTAGGAGAGGAAGACCCTCAACCAGGTGGATTGGTGTGGTGACTGCCACAACAGGCTCTTGTGTGTCAGGAAATGTGAGGATGGCACAGGATAGAATATGGTTCAGATCTTTTGTTCATAAGGTCACTGAGTCATACTTAACAGGACCTGACAACAACAACAACTGAACCATTTGGTGAGATTTGGATCCACAATAGCTAAAACTCCATGGTGTATTATGTACTTTACTATAGAACTAGATCTCAGTAGGTGGTATTTGTTTCTTGAATAAATCACCATTGTTTCTACAAAATTAGGGTTTTTTTCCAAATACGATACTATGAAAAAATAAACCTGTCTTCTCTGGAGTTGTTAGGTTGTTGCAAGGTGCTATCAAGTCACCTGATGGATGAAAATTACAAATTATTTTGATGGTGGTGGTGGTAATAGGTGCCCCTAAGTTAATACCTTATGTATAACAAAGGAAAACAACTATTACCCTGTCCAGTGCCATCCTAACAATTTCTACTGTGCTTTAGTGTATTTTTGTAGTCACTGTGTCGATATATCTCATTGATGGTCTTCATTTTTTCATTTAACTAGTTTACCAAGCTTGATGTCTTTCATCAGGCATTGTTCCCTTCTGGTAATATATCCAGTGTATGTGAGACAAAGTCTCACTATTCGCACTTCTAAGGAGCATTCTGGGTGCAATTCTTCTAAGATACATTAGTTTGGTTTTTTGGAAGTCAATTGTATATTCAGTATTCTTTGCTAGCACCACAGTTCAAAAATAACAACCCATCTTCAGTCTTCCTTTGTCACTGTCTAACTTTCACAATTCATATGAATTGATTGAAAATGCCATGGCTTGTCTGACATCCTGTTCGTTAATAATTTAATGAAGTCTTTTATAGGAGATTTTCTGAGTTCTATAAGTAATTTTATTTCTTTGCTGTCGCTTTAATGATTGTGGGCCAAAGTAATATTAAATCTTTGACCATATCAATCTTTTCTGTATTTATCTTGATGTTATTTATTGGTCAAGTTGTGAGGACTTTTGTTTATGATGATAGGACTATTGCTTACGTCTTATTTAGGAAGCTCTGGTAGCCAAGTGGCAAGAGGCTGCACTGTAATCCTGAAAGCACGCAGTTCAAGACCACCAGCTGCTCCACAAGAAGATAGACAATCTCTTCCCATGCGATGAACTGCCTCCAAAAACCCACCAGAGAGTCAGCTATGGGTCAGCTCTGACTCTACTATACACAACAACAACAAACAATCCATATGTAAGGCTATAATCTTTAAGCTTCATCAGTAATTGCTTCAAGTCTTCATTAAATGCAAAGCAAAGTTGCATCATCTGCGTAACATAAGCCTTTAAGAGTTTTCTTCGAATCATGACACTGTGCTCCTTTTTAATATAGTTAATCTCAGAATATTTTCTCAGCTTACAGAGATAGAATTGTTGTCCTTGTTATTGTGTACCATTGAGTTGGAACCAACCCATAGCTGATCCTCTGGTGGGTTTTCTGAGGCTGTTAATCACATGGGAGGACATTGTCCATCCTTCTCCCACCAGAGATGGGATAGTTACAGTGGAAAGATACAGTCTGGACCTACAGCTTTCTGATTTTAAGCAATGTAGTGGAGAGAGCCCTGGCTGCATACTCTATATAGTTCCACAAAGGATAGTCTTCTTGTGATTTACAGCCTTTCCCCTAAACTCTCTGAAGAGTCAGTTATGAGTTCCTTCTGACTCAATGACAATGAGTTTGAATATATACCCTTCTTCAGTTAGAAGGACTATTTCTAGGTCTATAGACCCTCTATGAGGTGGATTGATTCAGTGACTGGGGTACTCGGGATGGGTGTGTCAGAGGCAATGAGATTGGCACAGGATAGAGCAGGGTTTAGGGCTGTTGTACATAGGGTCGCTATGAGTCGCAAACAACTCGACGGCACATAGCAACAACAACAACAATATACAGATGTCACATATATAAAAAGAGCAAGGGCCACATGAGGAGCACCATTTCTCACCCGTACGCACAGGAAGAAACTAGACCCATCCACAGCATCAATAACACAAAACCCATTCCTATAAGATCAGATATGTCCCCTGTGCTCCCGTGGAGGGACAGACAGCACAAGAGAGGAAGACCTCAGATGAGACAGATATATACAGTAACTAGGACAAAAGGGGTAGGAGTATCAGGGTTAGTAAGACGGGCTCCAGACAGGGCAGGCTTCAAAGCTATTGAGTCATAGGTGACTTGACAGTGGTAAGAAGTGGTAAGAAGCTTTGCCTTAATCCCAAAGGCAAGTGGTTCAAATCCACCAGCTGCCCTGCAGAAGAAAGATGGGCAATCTCCTCCTGTATGATTAACTACCTTTGAAAATGTATTGGAGAGTCAGTTACAGGTTGGTTCCAACTCAATTATAAACAACAACTGCAACAATACTTTTTGGTTTCAACATTTGTACTTCAATCACCAATCATTGTCAATACATCTTGATGGCCTGTTCAATTAATTTCAGACTGTAGAGGTCAGTGGTTGCTGGTTTTTGTTGTTTTCTTATCTTTGTTTATTAACAATTTTTTCATGCAAGATACATATATTTTTACAGCATATTCTTTCCATTTAATTTTTCCCCCATTCATTCATTGTTGCACTTTTTCCTCCCTGCCCGTCCCTCCTCCCCCTCACAGTTCATTTTTCTCTTTGAAAAAAAAAATTCTTTCACTGTGATACAATCCTGGTTAGATGCCATTAAATCAAGTATGACCCATAGCTACCATAGAAATCTTCAATTTTTCTCATCTTTGACTTAGACTGGTGATTCCTGACATATTTGAAGAATAGTCATATTAACAAGTCTTCCTTGAATACATAGGGATATTATCTTATTACCATTGGCACATTGTAATTCAGGACAGAGCTTAAAACATTCTTTTTTTACAAAAAATGTGACATAATTCCACTTCAATATGTATTTTTATCATGATAGACCACATGACTGATTAAAACCAGTCAGTACAGAACATTCTGAAAACCCATAAAACAAAAAAATGGCTTATCGCATATTTAGTGACAAAGGTGAATTGTTAGTAGTAAGGCTGTGTGTGTGTGTGTGTGTGTGTGTGTGTGTGTGTACTTTTTTTTGTACTGTGCCAAAGAAGCAGGTAAAAATCCTACAGTGAATGAAATTATTTCCTCTAGAGCTATCACCAAGGTAGACAAGGAAGCAGCTCTTCCTCAGTAAAATGTTGAGTGCTTTCCAACTTGAAGGACTCCTCTTCTGGCATTATATCAAATAATGCTCAGCTACTATTCACAGGATGTTTAAATATGTGCATATACCAGTAGGGAAGGTGATAACTTCTTTATGTATTATTAACAAATGTTTCTAACACACACATTATCAATCTCTGCCTCACATTTAATCTTTATAGTTATAAAAAAGACAGTATACACTTTAAAAAGTATTTCCATGTCACCTTTGCAATAATTTAAATAGGGCTAGAACTCACATCTCTTGTAGTCTTGTATTTTCCTTTTTATGTTATCAGCTTATTGGGAAGGCTGGGCTCTATGAGGAGCAATGTGGCATCAGGTTTGGAAGAAGACTCAACCACAATCTGTGTTATGCAGATGACACAACCCTGCTTGCTGAAACTGAGGAGGACCTGAAGCATCTGCTGCACAAGGTCAAGGACTGCAGCCTTCAACATGAATTGAAGCTCAGTATCAAGAAGACAAAGCTTCTCACCACTGGGCCGATTGGCAGCATCATGATAGATGGTGAAGAGTATGAGATTGTTAATAGCTTCAGTTTGCTTGGCTCCATAATCAATACTCTTGGCACCTAAAAGATGTATTGCATTGTGAAAGTCTGATGTCAGAGACCTCTCCAAAGAACTAGGAGCAACAATGTCAGTCTGGAGACTAAGGTGTGCCTGATATAGGCCATGGTCTTTGCAATCATTTGCTATGCATCAGAGAGCTGGACAATGACTAGGGATGATAGAAGGAGAATTGATGCCTTTGAGCTGTGGTGGCAGAAAAGAGTATTGAATATATACCATGGACTGCTAAGAGGGCAAACAGGTTCATCCTGGAAGGGTAAAACCATGATGCTCCTTGGAGGCAAGGATTCTGAAGCTTCATCTGACATACTTTGGACATGTTGTAAAGCAGGACCAGTCCTTGGAGAGGGATGTCATGTTTGGGATGGTGGAGGGACAGTGAGGAGAAGAAGACCCTCAATGAGATGAACTGATTCAGTCTCTGGGGTAATGGAGGTAGGTAAGTCAGAGACAGGAGGTTGGCACAGGATAGAATAATGCTGCTATGAACACTGGTGTACAAGTCTCCATTTGAGCCTCAGTTCTCATTCTCTTGGGGTATATTCCAAGCAGTGGAATAGTTGAGTCATATGGAATTTCTATATTCAGCTTTCTGAGGAAATGCCAAACTACCTTACAGAATGGTTGTACCATTTTACAATCCCACCAACAGTGTATAAGCATTCCTATCTCACCACATCCTCTCCAACATTTGTTACATGCTGTCCTACTATACTTCATAACTGCTACAGGAGTGAAACAATATCTCAATGTGGTTTTGGTTTACACCTCTCTTATTGCAGTGATTTTGAGCATTTTTTTCATGTGTCTGTTGTTGTTGTTGTTATGCGCCGTCGAGTCGTTTGTGACTCATAGCGACCCCATGTACAACAGCCCTAAACCGTGCTCTATCCTGTGCCAATCACATTGCCCCCACCACACCCATCCTGATTACCCCAGTCACTGAATCAATACACCTCCTAGTGGGTCTTGCTCTCCTGCGCTATCCCTCTACTCTACCCAGCATGATTTCCCTCTCCAAAGACCTGTTTCTCCTTACAGCATGTCCAAAGTATGCCAGACGAAGCCCCAGAATCCTTGCCTCCAAGGAGTAGCCTGGTTTAACCCTCTCTAGGATGAATCTGTTTGTTTTCTTGGCAGTCCATGGTACATTCAATACTCTTCTCCAGCACCACAGTTCAAAGGCGTCAATTCTCCTTCAGTCCTCCCTAGTCGTTGTCCAGCTCTCTGATGCATAACAAGTCCATCTGAATATCCTTCTCTGTGAAAAGTCTTTCCATGTCTTTTGCCCATTTTGTAATTGTTATCAGTATTTTTCATGGATTCCTCGAAGGATTCTATAAACTGTTGATATGAGACCCTTGTGTAAAATGGAATTGTCAAGTGTTTTTTTCTAGTCAGTAGGTTTTCTTTTCACTGTGCTGTAAAAGATTTTGAGGTGCACAGTCCCATTTATCAATTTTATCCTCTCCAAATTGCAAATTATTGGCTGTGTTTGGGAGGGTCTTTCTACCATAGACTATACCTTCTAAGTTTGATTCCATTTTGTCTCTGATGATCTTATGGATTTAGACTTTACTCCTATGTCTCTGATCCAACTTGAGTTGATTTTTGTGTATGATGTGAGATGTGGATCTTGTTTTAGCTTTCTGCAGGAAGCAGTCCCATTTTGTCAGCACCATTTGTTGAAGAGGTTGTAATTTCCTCATTTAATAGGTTTTATTTCCTTGTCAAATACAAGTTGACCATAGATAGCTGGGTCCATTTCTGGGTTCTCAATTTTGTCTCATTGGTCTATGTGCCTGTCATTGTACTAGTACCATGCTGTTTTGGTAACTACCACTGGTGTATAAAATGCATCTTGATTCACCTCAATGATTCATATCCTCCCAGAAGAGCCGTGGGTGAGCATGAACATTACTGGTAAGTATATTCATTTTCTCCTGGACACAAGAGCCTATTATTTGGTCCTAAAAGCCTTCTGAGGTCCCAACTATTCTATTTCTTAGTTGTTGGAATTGACGGAAAACCTCATAAGCAGTTCCTT
>NW_006399828.1:2965537-2992728 GCF_000299155.1 Elephantulus edwardii
AGGATGAAATCTCTCTCAGGGAGGAGTGATAGGGAATGGCAAAGGACATACTGACAAAGGAGATTAATCAAAACTGGTTTTGACAAGCACTGTGGCAATGGAACAATTAAAACAAACTTTCAAGGAATATTCAACCTGAATCCTCTGATCATATGGAGATTTTTGAAAGTATTTCTCTGAGTTTATTATGTTTAATTTGTTTTATTTGTTTGTGCATAAAGGATGCTCATCTAGATGATAACATAATTATGATAAAAACAAAAGGGGGGGAAATATGGGAAGCCAACACTAAATATTTGTATTAAACTGAATGCTATTTAAATAAATTTAAAAAAAAATGCATCTTGATTGCATGTTTGAATATTTAAGACCATAGAACTTCATAAGAAACAAACAAAAATACCATCATGTTCTCCACCTTTGGCATTAGCAGTTGACACATAATTTGTATAATATTAACTAGTCCACTTTGACAACTTCTAATTTTCCTAGTTTCTACAGCACGTGTTCCACATTTCAATTATTAATGAATGATTGCAGCCATTTATCATTTTGGTTCATGAGCCATCAGCAATTGAAGATCTCAAAAGCTTTACTCCACCCACATTATTAGCATAGACTCTCCTTGACAGCACCTAATAACAGCTATTGTTGTTTTTGTGTACCATAGAGTCAGGAGTGATCCATAACTGACACTCTGGAGGGTTTTCAGAGTCAGTTAAGTGCACGGGAAAGAGATTGCTTGTCCTTCTCCTGTAGAACAGCTGGTGGCCTCGAACTACATGCCTTTGGGATTGCAGTGCAGTTTCTTGCCACTAGGCCACCAGAACTCCCTAATAACAGCTACTTTTTGAATAATTTTTCTTTTCTATTAGTTTGCTTACAAAGTTCATATATTGTGTTTCACACTGTTCTTCATTCACATTTTGAATCAATGTACATGAATTTTTTATCTTTTAAAAAGATATAATTTCATATTGGTTTGTATACAAAATTTGTATACATTGTGTTTTGCATATTCCTCTATTCACATTGTGTTTCTTATATGTGTATCCAATATTTTTGTTTTATAAAATTAATCACCTTTGATCCATACCCATCATTACCCCACCTTTTCAGGTCCTAATCTGAGACACTGGACTCTAAGAGCAAGAATGTGACATCAGGATTAGAGGAAGACTCTTCAATAACCTGGATTATGCAGATGATACAACCTTGTGTGTTTGAAGCAAGGAGGACTTGAAGCATTTGTTGCAAACAATCATGGAATGAAGCCTTTAGTATGGATTGCATCTCAATGCCAGGAAAACAAAGATTCTTATCACTGATAGGCAGTGTTATAATGGGTAGAGAGGAAATTGGAACTGTCAACAGTTTCATTTTGCTTGGATGCACAATGTCATCCTTGGTACCAGCAGTCAGGAAGTAAGTAGACCCATTGCACTAAGAACTGCACTTAGGGACTTCTCCAAATTATTGAGGAGCAGTGATGTCAGTTTGAAGACTAAAGTGGACTTATTCAGGACATAGTCTTTCCAATTACTAGCTATGCATCCAAATGCTGGATAATGAAAAAGTATGAAGGAAAATGAACTGACACCTTTGAGCTGCAGTGTTGGAGAAGAGCACTGAACATCCCACGGACAGCCAAGAGAACAAACAGATGTCTTGGAGAGGGTGCAGCTGGAGTGCTCTTTGGAGGCAAGAATGATGAGGCTTTGCATCACATACTTTGGACATGTTGCTAAGAGGTTCTATTCCTTTGAGAAGGACCTGATGTTGGGAAGGGTGGAAAGTGAAAGAAGGAGTGGAAGACCCTCAACCAAGTGGGTTGATACAGTGACTACTGCAACGTGCTCTTGTACGTCAAAAGTGTAAGGATGGTACAGGATAGAATAGGTTTCAGATTTTTTTGTTCATAGCGTCACTATGAATCATGCTAACAACAATTAACAACTGGATCTGTCCTAAATTCTTTCATCCCCTACAACAGCTACTACTTTGTGACATTTCTTCCCTAGTCAGATTTTCAATTTCTTCCAAACTGAAAGGATCATCTTCTGGCAGACAATGTTCTGCTGCTATTATTAAAGTTTTCACTTATCAGCTTTTAAAGAATGAGATAATCAGGTCTTTTTTTTCTAGTCTTTGTCTGGAAATTCCATTGTAATCTATCTACTATGGGTCACTCCTTCTGGCATTTTAAATACCAGTGGCATAGGTTCTAGCACCATAGCAAGATGGAGAGATGAGTCATGACTCCTTAGGATCTAATATAACTTTTTATACACCAATATGTGCTCTCATTCTTGTGTTGACTGTCAGAAAATTCAGAACTAGATATTTCACTCACAACATTATGTTTTAATATTTGTTCCTCATTCTATGAATACGTAATTGAATTGTCCATCTATATTCCTGTTAGAGAGCTATAGCAGTATAATATGTAGGGAGTTGTGCTTCAAACCTAAAGCTCGCATCGCTCTATTAGTTTGAATCCACCAGTGACTCTGTGGGGGAAAGATGAACACTCTCCTTCCATGTGATGTACAGCCTCAGAAAAGCTGCAGGAGGCTCAGTGAGGTTTCAGTTTCAACACAGCAATGAGGTGTTGGGTTGTTGGGGTTTTTGGGTGGTTTTTTGTGTTTGTTTGTTTTTGTTTTTTTTCCAGTTACTCCTTTTAAGAGAGGGCAAACAAAGGCAAAAGTGAAATGTTTTGCCCTTATAGCTATGAATTAGTTCTGACTTGATAACACATGACATTATTCCAGGCACAATGAGTAACTTGTGCCTAGAATAGTAAATTTGTAAATGGTAAAAGCAGTATGGTCCTACAGCATTTGTTCTAGTTTTGCTCTTGACTGAATGCAACATTAGATTACTTTGGGATAGTGATTACCACCCAGAACTAATTCATAGCTGACCCTTCAGCAACGTTTTCAGAGGTTGTGAATCATGTGGGAGGAGATTACCCATCATTGTCCCATAGAGCAGTTGATGACAAAACCAGTTGTCTTTGGGTTGGCAGTGTAAATCCTTATGACCAGGCCACCAGTGTTCCCTAAGTTTCTCATTAGTGTTAATAATAATTTCTAGCTTGGTTTGGTTTCATTGGTTTGTTTTGGGGGTATTTTTTTTTGCTGGTTCTTTTTTTTTTATGAAATGTAGTTATTCCATGTCCCTGATACATTATTGTTGTAGCTGTATGGGTTATTCAATTGTAACCAATCTACAGCTGACCCTCCAGTGGGTTTTCAAAGGCATTTACTCACATGGGTGGAGAATGCCCATTTTTCTTCTGCAAAGCAGGAGAATTTAACAAAATGGCAAATTCGAACTATATACTTTTGAGTTGCCAGTGCAACTCCTTACCACTAGGCCAACAGAGCACACATACATAGTAACAGCTATTAGACATCTATAAGTTATTTGTGGGAGACAGAAATGATCCATCTCCTAAAGATGGCTACTTCCTGGTCTCTAGCATTTGAGAACCTATAAGGTTAAGAAATTATACCTAAACATTTAATATGTACATATTGTTATTAGATGATGTTGTGTCACTGAGTATGACCCATAACAACCCTGTGAACAACAACAGAACTGAACCTTTCCCTATCCTGTGCCAAATTCACAATCTCTAACACACTTTAGGTCACTGCTGCAGTCAATGTGCCAATCCACCTGGTTGAGGATCTTCCTCTTCTTTGTCACACCTCTATCTTTCCAAGCATGATGTCCTTCTGTCCTTCTCCAAGGAATAGCCTCTCCTGGCAACATGCCCAAATTACATGAGACAAAGCTTTACCATCCTGGCCTTAAAGGAGATTCTGGCTTTACTTTCTCCAAGATGTGTCTGTTTGTTCTTTGGTTGTTCATAGGATATTCAGTACTCTCCTCTAATGCCACAACTCAAACACATCAATTTTTCTTATGTAATCCTTATTCATTATTAAGTTTTAGATGCAAAGCAAGTGATTGAAAAGACCATATTTTAAATTAGATGCACCTAAGTCCTCTACTACGTCCTGTATTCTTGCTTGTTTTATATTGTTCTAATTAGTACAACACTTGCCCTTCAGTTTGCTGTTCTGAAGTAACTTGTGGATACTGTGATGTTAAAGTTGTGCCATCTATGTGTCAAATGTCAGAAGGACCTGCCATGGTGGACAGGTTTTAATAGACCTCCACATCAAGACAGACTAGAAAGAAGGATTGGCCATCTACTTTTGAAATAGCAAGGCTCTGAAAACCTTATGAACACTGATAGTTATAGGACTAAAGCTCGGATTAAAAAGGAATCAAAATGAAGAGAAACAGATGAAAAAAATCCATATGTGTGTGTATTTGCAACACATATATGTACATGTGGGTATAATTGTGTGTATACATACTCATCTGTAAATCACGAAGTTTGCTCTGGGAATATAAAATAGTTTGATAAATCACTTTCTAAACACCCAATTAATATTATTGTTATTATTGTTATACTTTGAAAAGAGAATTACAGAGTGACTATAAAAATTCACTGAAAGTTCTTAAATGTGTCAGATAAGCAACTTCTCCCTCTGATATTGTAAAACTTGTTTACATGTATTATCTATATATTGTTGTTGTTATGTGTTCTGTTACTGTGTCTATCCATGTTATCTAGGATCTTCCTCTCCCTTGCTGACCTACCACCCTTCCAAGCATGATATCCTTTTCCAAGGACTGGTTCCTCCTGGCAACATGCCTAAAGTTAGATGGAGCTTCAAAATTATTGCCTTCAAGGAACAACCAGTTTCACCCTCTCCAAGACAAAAGTGTTTGTTCTCTTGGTAGTCCAGGGTATGTTCAGTACTCTTCTCTAGCCCTACACACATTATGCTTATATGAAACCTATATTTCGACTAGGAAGCAGTTTTCAGAACAGAGGAGGGAAACTACGTCATTCAAAATCAGGAAAAGTGTGCATCAGGGAAGCATCCTGTCTCCATATCTTTTCAATCTGTATGCAGAACAGATCATTAGGAAGGCTGGGCTTAATGAGGAGCACTGTGGCATGAGGATTGGAGGAAGAACCATCAATAACCTAACGTTATGCATATGACACAATCTTGCTTGCTGAATCTGAAAAGGACCTAAATTGCTTGCTGCAGAAGGTCAAAAATTGTAGTCTTGAAGCTCAACATCAAAAAAGACAAAAGATTCTCACCACCAGGCCAACTGACAGCACCATAATAGACGGAGAAGAGACTGAGTTTGTTAACAATTACAGCTTATTTGGCTCCACAATCAACACACTCTTGGCACCAGCAATCAGGAAATCAAAAGACTAATTGCAATGGGAAAATGTGCTATCAGGGACCTCTCCAGAGTACTGTAAAGCAATGATGTTGGTCTAGAGACCAAGGTGTGCCTGATCCAAGCCATGGTCTTTGCAATTACTCGCTATGCACCAGAGAGCTGGAAAATAACTAAGGATGACAGAAGAAAAATTGATGCTTTCAAATTATGGTGCTGGAAAAGATTCCTGAACACACCATGGACTGCAAAGTTTCTCCTTGTAGGCTCAGATTTGAAGCTCTGTCTCACATACTTTGGACACGTGGCAAAGAGATACCTTGGAGAAGGACATCATGCTTAGAAGGGTGGAAGGACAGCGCAGGACAGGAAGACCCCAGATGAGATGGATTGATAACAGTAACTGGAGCAGTGAGGGTTGGTGTGTCGGAATTAGTGAGACTAGCTCAAGACGGCGGGCTTCAGAGCTGCTGTGCATAGGATAGCTATGGGTCACAGGTGACTCGATGGCATATGTTATATATTACAACATTTTTATGGCTACAACATTGCTTTTTGTTAGTTCTAATTTTTGCATTGCTCTTTGTTATCTTCTTTCTTTGAGTTTTGGAATTTTCTTTCTTAAATGTTTGTCCCATTTAAAATAACTGTCTTTTCCTTAAGTCATAAACATAAAAACAAAGTCGATCTTATTGTTATCGCAATTAATTGCTATTGAAAACCAGCTCATAGCTGACCCTTTAGAGAGATTTGTTGTTGTTGTTGTTGTTATGTGCTGTCGAGTCGTTGGAGATTCATAGCGACCCTATGCACAACAGCCCTAAACCCTGCTCTATCCTGCGCCAATCACATTGCCTCCAACACACCCATCCCGATTACCCCAGTCACCGAATCAATCCACCTCATAGATGGTCTTCCCCTCCTGCGCTGTCCCTCCACCCTACCAAGCATGATGTTTTTCTCCATGGACCTGTCTCTCCTTACAACAAGGGAGGCAGAAATCACACAGTAGTAGTTTGCTCATACTCCTCCAGTGGAGCTGCTGGTGGCTTTGTGGATTCTAACCACCAGAGAGAGGACGAGCAGCACAAGTCTCCACGAGCTATGCCACCAGAGCTCCGTACATACTCAATAGCTAAGGTGAAAGGACATAGATCTGTTAAATATCTTATTATATCTTTCAGCTTCTAGTCTGTCCTCTCAACTCCATTGCACCAAGATAAATTTGTGTGAGAATTTAAAAGAGCTCCATGGTGTGCATAACGAGAACAATCAGAAAGTGGAGCCTCAATTCCATTTTACAGTCTTGACATGACTCTGGATTTATGTTGTATTGAAAGAGCTACCTTTTCTAATACCAGTTTCTGTCACCTTGATGCTGACGCGTACTCACATATCTTAAATCCTTTTATCCAAGTTCTGGTTGGTACAGGATATCTCCATCTATTTCCACAGCGTCTTTCCACTATAGTCAAACAGATGCAAGAAGCCATAGCTGAGTCTGAAGGGTCTTGATTATCAATAAATCTTTATAATGGACCCCAGAAATAGACATGATTTGTGAAGTAATTACACTAACATGTTATTATAACAATCTGTGTGTTACTGTCTGTAACTATCCTGATAAACTGAATGACATGTACCTTCTACCAGCTATGTAATCCATTTCTGTGTTAGCCATCTATTCTAGATATTCCTTTTTTAACTCCCTTTTTGGTCTTTCATCCAATTATGGACTTATAACTCTCATTTATTGCTCTAGCTATATATTGTCCAGCAGAAGATACATTTTCCATTGTGAGTCTGGATGTTTTTCTGGCTCAGATTGCTTCTATCCATTAAACCTCTTTTGCTTTTGCATTAAGCAGGTTCTGTTGCATTGCTTTATTACAGTTTGAAGACACAGATTACACTTCAGTCCACAATACTTACAAAAACAAAATCATTTCTATCCTCCTCAAGTTCTTGAAAGTGTATACACTGAACACTTCTTGAAGCCACAAAGTTTGTTTCCCAACAAAGTGGAATTACAGCTTATAAAATATTTTAAAATAAAATGTTTCCAAAAGCTATGATATAACAATAATCACAAGCTGCATGTAAATAAAAACTACAAGTGGTCCAAAAGTCTTAGTGAAATTATAAGTATTAATCAGCTCAGAATTTAACAAAAAACATGATTTGAAAGGCTATGTATATTTTTTCATGTTTGTGAAGTTTAAATAATAAATTATTAATTTCAAGTTTTATTTAAATCATTTTGCAAATGGTTCAAATTGAATGAATAAAAGTTAAAGTTAAAAGTGTATTATTCTAAAAAAATACAAAAGAAATTGAAATAACTAAATTTCTAAGCATTTACATCAAAACTCTCAGTATGCCTTTTGAGATTCAATAATGTAATTCAGTTTTTAAAATGTCCTTTCTAAAAAAAAAATGTCCTTTCTACATTATGATCAAACTTTTTTCTTCCCATAGTTAGAAATGTTCGTCTTCAATTTTGAATGGAGCACATCTGAGGCTAGATATTGTAGATGTCTATTAAAGGACATTGTGCTCAGCTGCCCTGCATAAGAAACCAATCTTTTCCTCTTCTGAAAATACAGCAAGAGTATGCTTTCTCTCTTATTTTTCTGTTTCTTTCTCTGAATTCCTTTAACATGGCTATCATCAAACTATAACCTGTGATGTCATTGAATTTGTTTACACCTTATCTGTTACCACCTTTGAGAGCTCATGTTAAATTCTAAAAAAAGAAAAAAGTGAGGTTTTTTCCCAAAAGAAAATTCAACAATCAATTGCACAATTTTATTCTTCAATTTATGCAAGCTAACTTGGTTTACAATTAATGAATTCTTTTAATTGTCAAACTTTCAAATTTTATTAAACATTTGTGGCAATGCATCAAATGAATTCCAGACCTATATAAATACACAGGCAGCTGTTTCTAATTTGCATTTTATCATTTTCGAAAGACCACAATGTACCTCCTGCATCTTATTTTCAGAATTTGCATTTTACCACCTTTGACTATCCAGTCTATAGTGGAGTACTTGAATATCTCATTCTTTGAATTTTCATTTTTGATTGTAAATCAGATGATGTCTGGTACTTGTCTCTTTTCTCATTTTCCTCTTCTCTCAACCTTCATTTTTACTTGCTCCCATTTCTTCTTGGCTCTAATAATGAAAGGTACAACATATTTGTTTCAATTATTTTCTCTTTCAGTATTCTTCAAGGTACCATAATTTCATGTAACTTTTGCTAATTATTTCATAAACACATATTATAAAAGCAAAACACAAATTAAACTTACAATTTTAATTTGTAAATTCTCAGCATGTCACTTGAACTAATTCTATTTCGTATGTTTTACATGCTTTGGACATGGGCAAATGGGTGGTAAAAAGTGAAATAAATACTATATGCAAGGATTCACTATAGACTATCTAGAATAAACATTCCATTCTGTGGAGACAGGCAGCTCCAAGACATCAGTTATGTCTATTTCTGGTCTCCTTCTGTGTCTGGATCCCTACATTTACATTTATAGTTCCTATAGTATTACTTTTGTGGCATCTGTTATAGATTGAACTATATTCACAAGAACATATGTGGAAGTCTTACCCCTCTATACCTCCGTGCTCTTGGAGATAGGCTCTTTGAAAGTGCTATGAGTTAACATGAGGTCATACGAGAGAAGGTCCAGCCTAATATGAACAATGCCCTTAGAAGAGGAGACCCATGGAAGCAGAGACACAGAAGCAAAAGAGCCACATGTGCTGATCTACCATCCAAGTAACATCAAAGATTATCAGTAATCATCAGAAGTTGGGGGAAAGACACATTCACTTCCAGTTTGTAGAATTTTACTTGAGAGAATAATAATTTTAAAAAAAGAAATCTCTGTTCTTATAAGTGACAGAGTTTATGGCACTTTAGTCTGACAGTCCTAGATAAGTACAGCAACTAAATCCAAAAGCCTCTTCTTCTCAACCATTCATACTTTATTGGCCTTGGCTCCCAAAGTCCTAAAGAAATGGGCCAGTAACACTATCAGTTCCATTCATTTTCCTATCCATAGGGAAAGTGGAAATTGATGTTCTGTGCTCCATGTGGAATGTTTGCAAGGAGGAAACACAAGGTATTGTTCCCCTATTCTGGTGATAGCAATAATAATTGGAAAAAAAGTAAGAGCTAAACAGTTTGAAATTTCAGACAAAAGCTTCAATATATAAGAAAATGAATGTAATTTTGTTCTAACTCTAGTTCCTTTACTCTAAGTCCCCCTTCCACCTAATATAAGAAACCTGAGTTAGTCCTTTGCACATCAACTCAGTCCAAATCAGAGATTCTTTAATCACTTCATAAGTATATTTAAGTCACATTCAGATTTAAAATTCTTAACGCATAATATATTTGCTACAACTTCTATACTTGCTCATGAAAAAAGAAGCATACTAAAAGATTTTCTGGTAATTCATAAAATTGGTACACCAGCACTGGACTAAATTCCAATAAACTGAGTGCATATATATCTTAAGAATGTTGTTCATATCAAGGTTTATATGGTAAATATGCCCCTTGAACTTAAAAACGTTTCATTTTCAGAACTTCATAATAATAACTACCAAATATTTACCTGTATATATGTTTTCAGTTTTTGAATACGTTTTTGAAAAGGGGATTCTTTTTCGCCAGGCAGAACCATTATACGATGCTGATATGTATTTGTCTGTGGGGGGAGGGTGAAAAAACTGGAATGAACAATAGTTCCAAAATAATATTCCAAAGATTTATCAAAGTTATAACCTTCTCTGTAGGTTGAGCTATTATATAATAATTCATTTTATCTTTTCAAAGGTTAAGGCAACATCAAGGGATTTAAGTGAGTTTATTAAGACCTTTAATATTATAAGTGAACATCATTACAGATCTCTTAAATGGCTGTCCAATTCCTCCAATGGGGCTCTCTCCTTCTGACTTGCCTAGGCAAGTGAAGAACATGGTGTCTGAATATGATCACAATATTTTATTGCCTTGTTTTACTAAGATTTGATAGTAATCCTAATGCTAGCCACGAAAACAAGCAAAGTAAAACCTATATAGTACAATTCCCTATGTCTTTCATAAAGTGATTCCCATGAACATACTAATGACTCTGGTATAGTGGATTTATTCTTAGGAATCCAAGTATTACATATAAATGCATCCTTAAGTGCCTACTTACCTCTAACATCTCTATATTTAAAATGTTAATGAGGCAGACCTGGAGTGACACGACAGGGGTAACATGCTAGGGGTAATATGAGGAAAATGAGCAAGACAGCTGGAATTTAAGTGAAGTACTTTGTGGGGAATCACTGCTGTGTGGTTGGACCACATGAGACCCTTTGAGCTCAAGCAGAAGGGAATGAGAGAGTTGGAGCTCGAGTGAAGTGGCAGAACCAGTTCTTTAAGGGGAAACCAAGGCTTCCTGGTTCTCCAGGTCTGTGAGCACTTCTGCCCTGCATGTGTCTGAGTAAATCAGCATGCACACTCATACTATGTGAGTCTCCAGTCTCTGCCTTGTGTCTCCTCACATCCAGTCAATAAAAACTGCCTTTAGCCCAGAGCACCCTCGAGGCCTGGCTGCAGCAGTTTTCAGAGAGAGAAAGCTGCTTTCACAGGCCTTTTCTCTCCCAAACTAAAGCAAATTCTCCCTTGGTCAGAAGTTCAGAGAGAAACCCAGACAGGGTAACTGCCCCATCCTCTTCTGGAGCAATGACTTCAGATCAAGAACCTGCTATCACTTCAGGCATGAAAAATTCTATCACAGCAATGTCTTGTAAGAAGCAGGCTACTTCATAACTTACACAAGCCCAAAACAAAGATATATTAAAAAAACCAAAAATCCACAAAACAACAATAACACAGTATCAATCGAATCTCTGAAGCCAGAAAGTCCGATGGAACTTTCTGACACAAAATTTTAAAGAACAATATTTGAATATTTTCAACGGGTGAAAAACAAAATTAAAGAATTACAGGACATTGCAAGCAAAAACTAGGAGGAGCTTTAAAAAAAGCAATCCAAACAATGCAGATAAAACAAACGACACATTAGAGGTTTTGGAAAAACAAGAAACCACAATCTAAAATATGAGGACGAATATTTCAGATGCTGACAACATGATGGAGGGACACATGAACAGAGTTGAAGAGATAGAACACAGAACCAGTGAAATATAAGATAGAATTGTCACCACTGATATGCTTGAACAAAAAGCAGAGTCAAAGAGAAAGAAAAAATGAAAACTTAAGAATATGTGGGACATCATTAAGAGAAATAACATGCACATAATCAGAATGCCGGATGGGAAGAAGCAAGTAAAGGCACCAAAAAACTTGTGGAAGAATTACTAGAAGAAAACTTTCCAGGCATAATGAAGAATGAGAAAATGTATACATTCAAGAAGCTAAGCAAAACCCCAAAAGTAAAACACCAAGGCAATTCATAGTCAAATTTGCCAGAAACAAAGATAAGGAGATAATTCTGAAAGCAGCAAAGAATAAACAAAGAGTAACCTATAAGGGAGAGTCAAAAAGATTAAATGCTGATTTCTCAGCTGAAACCATGCGACAAGACAGTGGAAGGACACATATCAAACACTCAACGAACACAACTGTCAATCTAGAATAATGTACACAGCAAAATTGTCCATCGTATGAAGGAGAAATCAATATATTCCCAGAAAAACAGAACCTAAGGGAGTTTGTAAAAACATGACCAGCATTGCAGGAAACACTGAGAGACATCCTTCTTACAAAAGTGCCACAGAAAGCAGGATGGAGCAAAGTAACTAGCAACAACACTAAAAAGAACTCAACAAAATGATAACAATAAAATTTTGCCTCACAATAATCACACTGAATATGAATGGTTTATGCACCACTGAAGAGAAAAAGAGTAGCAGATCTGATAAAAAAAAAGAAAATCAATCAATTTGCTACCTACAAGTGACACGTCTGAAAAGTGAAGAGAAAGACTGAAAATAAAAGGGTGGGATAAAGATACTAAGCATATGGCAACCATAAAAAATCAGGAGTAGAAATAAATTTCCATGCAAAAACCATCAAAAAGGACAAGGAAGGTCACTACATAACACTTAAAGGGTCAATAGAACAATAGGACAAAACAATAATAAATATCTATTCACCAAATGATAGAGCTGTAAAATATAGAAAACAAACATGAACAAAACTGAAAAAGGAGACAAACCCACTATAGTAGTTGGAGACTTCAATACACCACTCTCAAGAAAAGATAGAACTACCAGAAAGAAACTCAACAAAGATGCTGAAGAATTAAACCATACAAAAAACTAACTCAATCTCATAGATATTTATAGGCTAATTTACCCTCAAAAAAGCACAGTATACATTCTTCTCCAATGGAACATTCTCCAGAATAGTTCACAATATATATCACAAGACAAGCATCAATAAGTTAAAAAACACAGAAACAATTCAAAGCAACTTCTCAGACCACAATGCTACAAAATTAGAAATGAGTAACAAAAGGATAAAGGAGGAAAAAGTCATATAGTTGGAAGCCAAACAAAATCTTGTCTGAACATGACTGGGTACTAGAAGAAATAAAAAAAGAAATGAAAACTTTCTTGAAAAAATGACAATGAAAACACAACTTACCAAAACCTCTGGGAAACAGCCAAAACAGTAATCAGAGGTCAATTTATAGCAATAAGTAAACACATCAAAAGGCAGGAAAAAATGACCATTGACTCTCTAACCTGACATCTCCAACAAATTGAAAAAGAACAGCAAGAAAACCTGACCCTCTTTAAAAAAAAAAAAACATAACTGAAATGATAAAAATTAGGGCAGAAATAAATAGAAAACAGAAAAAAATAGAAATCATTAACAAAACAATGATATGGTTCTTTGAATGTTGTTGCTGTTGTTGTTGTTGTTGAGTGCCGTTGAGTCACAGGTGACTCATAGCGACCCTATGAAGGAGAGTCCTTGACGCTTGGGTGCCTTTCATCCTCTCTCCAGGTTCATAGGCTTTCTGGAGGCAAGCTATTATGGAAGTGGATGCCACTCCTTCTCTCAAGGGTTCTTTGAATAGGTCAATAAAATCAATAAACCACTAGCAAAACTAACAAAGGAAAACTTGCAAATAATCCTAATAAGAGATGAAACAGGCAATGTCACTACAGAACCAACTAAAATAAAAAGGCTAACAATGGAATATTATGAAAAACTATACTCAAACAAATATGAAAACCTAGAGGAAATGGACAAATACTTAAAAAATTCACAACCTACCTAAACTGACAAAAAATGAAATTGAACACCTGAACAGATCCATTACAAAAGAAGAAGTTAAAATGGTAATCAAACAACTTCCATTCCCCCCAAAAAGCCCTGGACTAGATGGTTTTACAAATGAATTTTCTCAAAAATTCAGAGAACTGTCACCAATTCTACATAAACTATTTCAGAAAATAGAAAAAAAGAGGATTCTCCCAGAGAATTCTCTATGTATCAAATATGTCATTGATACCAAAGCCAGGTAAAGACCAAAAATAGAAAACTATAGGTCAATATCTCTAATGAACATAGCTACAAACATCCAGAATAAAATCCCGGCCAATAGAATCCAATGATACATTAAAAAAATAATTAACCGTGACCAATAGGGATTCATAACAGGTATGTGAGTATGGTGCAACATAAGAAAAACAGTGTAATTCATCACATTAACAAAGCAAAGAACAATAACCACATGATCCTATCAATTGATGCAGAAAAGGCCTTTGACAAAATCAAACCACCTTTCCTGATTAAAACTCTCAATAAAATAAGAATAGAGGGGAATTTCTTCAACATAGTGAAAGCAAACTCAAGAGCCAACATTATTCTCATATGGAGAATCAATATTATTCCATATGGAGAGAGATCAAAGGCATTCCGTTTGAGAACAGGAACTAGGCAAGAATGCCCACTATCACTTCTCCTATTCAATATTGTAATGTAAGTCTTAATGATAGCAATAGGAGAAGGAAATAAGAGGTATCCAAATGGTCAAAGAGGAGATGAAATTATCCCTATATGCAGATGATATGATAGTATACTTAGAAAACCCTAAAGATGCATCAAGAAAATTACTGGATATATTTGACCAATTCAGTAAAGTGGCAGGATACAAGATCAACATACAAAAATCAACTGGATTTCTCTACGGTGACAAAGAGAATCCAGAACTGTAACTAGGAAAAACAATACCCATCACAATAGGTAAAACACGATTAAATACGTAGGATTATATCTAACTAGAAACACAAAGGATCTACTGTTGTTGTTGTTGTTGTTATGTGCCATCGAGTCACTTGCGACTCATAGCGACCCTATGTACAACAGCCCTAAACTCTGCTCTGTCCTATAGCAATCGCACTGTCTCCGACACATCCATCCTGATTACCCCAGTCACTAAATCAATCCACCTCATAGAGGGCCTTCCCCTCCTGCGCTGTCCCTCCAACCCTCCTAAGCATGATGTCCCTCTCCAAGGGCTTCTCCCTCCTTACAACATGTCCAAAGTATGTTAGATGGAGCCTCAGAATCCTTGCCTCCAGGAAGCCACCAGGTTTAACCCTTTCCAGGATGACTCTATTTGCTCTCCTAGCAGTCCATGGTACTCTCAATACTCTTCTCCAGCACCACAGCTCAAAGGCATCAATTCTCTTTCTATCCTCCGTAGTCATTGTCCAACTTTCTTATGCATAACAGGTGATAGCAAAGACCATGGCCTGTATCAGATGCACCTTAGTCTACAGAGAGACACCATTGCTCTTCAGTACTTTGGAGAGGTCCCTAACAGGAGACTTTCCCATGGCAATACATCTTTTAATTTCCTGGCTACCTGTGTCGAGAGTGTTGACTGTGAAGCCAAGCAAACTAAAGCTGTGAACAATCTCAATCTCTTCACCATTCATCCGGATGTTGCCAATTGGCCCAGTCGTGCTTATCTTTGTCTTCTGGACATTGAGCCTTAATCCATATTGGAGGTTACAGTTTTTGACCCTCTGCAGCAAGCGCTTCAGGTCCTCCTCAGTTTCAGCAAGCAGGGTGATGTCATCTGCATAACGCAGATTGTTGATGGATCTTCCACCAATCTTGACCCCACATTTCTCCTCACAAAGCCCAGCCTCTCAGATAATCTGTTCTGCATACAGGTTGAAAAGGTATGGAGACAGGACACATTCCTGGCGTATTCCCTTCCCAATTTTGAACCATGCAGTGTTTCCTTGCTCTTTTCTGATGACTGCCTCTTGGCCCAAGTATAGGTTTCTCATTAGCATGATCAAGTGTTCTGGGATTCCCATTCTTCTCAGAGCCACATTTTGTTATGATACACACAGTCAAACACCTTTGCATAATCAGTGAAACACAGATATATATTCCTCTGTTATTCCCTGCTTTCAGCTAAGATCCATCTAACATTAGCTACAATCTCCCTAATACCACGACTCCTACAACACCCAGCCTGGACTTCTAGTCAAAGAAAATTACAAAACATTACTACAAGAAACAACAAGAGACCTGGAGAAATGTAAAAAAATATTCCTTTTTCATGGATAGGATGACTCAATATTGTGAAAATACAAACCTACCAAAGACAATTTATACATTCAATACAATCCCAATACAAATACCAATTCCATTCTTTACCAAGATGGAAAAGGCAATCTCCAAGTTCATTTGGAATGGAAAAAAACCCCAAATAAACAAAACACTCCCTTAAAAGAGAAACAAGGTAGGAGGCATCTCCAATTTAAAATCCTACTACCCTGCCATGGTAGTCAAGACAGCGTGGTACTGGTACAGTGACAGACACATAGATCAATGAAATAGAGTTGAGAACCCAGAAATCAGCCCGTTTACCTAAGGTCAACTGATTTTTGACAAGGAGATGAAATCAGTTAAGTGGGGCAACAACAGACTTTTTAACAAATGATGTTGGCAAAATTAGAAAATTATCTGCAAAAAACTCAGGCAAGACCCACACCTCACACCATACACAAAAACCAACTCAAAGTGGATCAAGGACCTAGGACTAAAACCAAGGACTATAAACTTCATTAGAGAAAAGCATGGAAGAACTCTAGAAACCCTAATCCAAAAGATGAACAGTCTTCCAATCATCCTGAAAAATCTATAACCAGGAGAGGATTAAATAGATGAATGGGGTATTCTAAGAATAAAATTCCTATGCACATCCAAAAACTTCTCCAACAAGGTAAAAACAAAAGCCACAGACAGGAAAAATATTTGATAATGACATGTCTGATAAGGGACTTATATCTAGAATTTATAGAATACTCGAAAACCACAACAAGATAAAGATAAGCAGCTCAATTTCAAAATGGGCACAGAACATGACGAGACACTTAACCCAAGAAGACATTCAGATGGTGAACAAACACATGAAGAAATGCTCAAAATCCCTAACTCTAAGAGAGATGCATATCAAAACAACTATGAGATATCATCTCATCCAGTAAGAATAGCCAAGCAAAATTTAACAGAACAGCAAACAGCAAATGTTGGTGAGGTTTTGAGAAACTAGAACCCTAATTCACTGTTGGTGGGAGTGTAAAATGATGCAACCACTATGGAAGGCCGTATGGCGCTTTCTCAGAAAGTTGCAAATAGAAATACCATTTGACCCAGCAAATCCAATATGGGGAATATACCCTAAAGAAACCAGACCTGCCACCCAAGCAGATATAGGCATATGCATGATTATTGCGGCTTTATTCCCAATAGCAAAGGGTTGGAAACAAGCCAAGTGCCCATTAACAAACAAATGGATAGAAAAGCTGTGCAATATTCACACAATGGAATACTATGCAGCATTGAAAAATAAGGAACTCATATTATTCATACAAAATGGGTGACCATGGGTGACATTATGCTGAGTGAAATTTCACAGTCACAAAAGGACAAATTTTGCATAGTGCCACTGTTATAAAACAGGACTGACATTGGGGTGGAAGGGAAACTAAGAAGAGGGGTTAAATAATGTACACTGCAATGAAACAGGTAAGGGAGAGAACTGTTTAAAATGAATATATGATCAGGTATTTTTTTGCATGACAAGAGTCCAGAATAAGAGCTGCATAGTAAAGTGAACTGGGGGTGGTGGGGGAATTGTATAACAGTGAAAGAATTTTTTTTTTCTTCCCAATGACAAAAGCAAACTGGGAGGGAAGGGTGGGCCGGGAGGAAAATGTGCAACAATGAATGAATGGAAATCTACGTTCTCTATAAACTTTCATTAAAATCTCAATAAAGAAACTAAAGAGTAAAGAACTGTTCATGAGAAATATTTTGTGTTTTTAAATATTACTGGATAGCTGCAATTCTCAAAAGTATATTTGATGGGTGGAGGGAGGGCTGGGTAAAGGAAATGGGAAAGATCCAGCTTGGAAAACAATGCATACCCACTCTGTAAGTAAACCAGTATAAAATTTAAAAAAAATATTTATATTTTTAAAAAGTATATTTTGCTGTAACACTGAGAATTTGCTTTGTTCTCTGTTTAAAACACAAGAGTTACCAAAATTGCTGCTATTTCAAAACAACTCTAGACACTGTAACTTGTACTAGAAGTCATTGTACTTACTCATCATGGCCATGCAGTGGCAGTAAAATAATAATGAGAGGAAGAAGCCAGCCCAAGAGTATCCTTATCTGCTTAAAATATCTTTAATGAAGCAGTAAAACAACTGTTACTAAATTGCAACCCCTGGTTACTTTTTTTTCATTTTCATGGTGGTGGTGGTGGTATATGACTTTAAGTCAAAACCTATCCATCTCTGACCCTCCAAGGGTTTTCAGAGGCAGTAAATTGCACAGTAGGAGATTGTCCAACCTTCTCTGTGGAGGTGGTGGATTTAAACTGTGTCCCTTTGGGGTTATAGCATAGCTTCTTACCACTAGATTTCCAGACCTCCTTTTTTCATATACTGTGTGGAAAAAATTGGAAGTCTGTATAAGGTACTAGAAGTATTAAAATACATCATATTGGACTTGATGTGGCAGTATGCTTTACATAATCTTGAAATGGATAAAACCTTTCTAAATTAGGCATATTACTGAGAAGGCATGAGAGAAATCCAATACATTTGACATAAAAATTCTACAGAAAAAAAATTACAACAATTTAAACAATGTCCAAAACCAAACTAACTGGAAAATATTAGCCAACAAAGTGCTTTCATGAAATTGTTTTCTTCACTCACCTGACTGATCTTTAGCTCTCTCCTGAAAACACCAGTTATCTTGTATCCCTGCTTCATGTAACAGCTGTTTACTTTTTCTTCCCCCAGGATGGGAAGATGAAACAGCTTGCTTCCCACTGCCACTTCCGTTATCACTTTTTGTATAACATCTGCTCCTTTGAAGCAAGCTAGACAACCCTCTCTCACATTTCACTGCTGTCATTGCTTTTAAGTCTTCCATATGCATTGAATGCTTTGTTGCCTGATTAAATTTCTTCACTCCACCATAGTACCAATATTAACCCCATCAAAAATCCCAATATTTTTTATTTCAGCCCTCTAAACTCTAGAAACCATCATCTCGAAATACCTTTACCCATTGTGAACTTTGTTCTTTCAGTAACTAACATTAGAGGCAGGGGTTCTTTTCTTCTATGCAGAGTAGTCAGATTTGACACTTGGCCAAGGGACTTCATTTGCAGCTACCCACTGTCCATCAGGAGAAACCAGTGTGTTGCTATACTGCTTAACAAGTTTCAGAGGATGTTCCAGACTAAGATGAGTAACAGGAAAAGATCTCACTGTCTATTTTCAAAATGTCAACAAAAACTCCTCTGGATGACAATAATACGAACAGAAACCGATCATGAACGGGTGCAGGACTGGGACACTTTCTCACTTGTGCCTGGAACCACCGTGAGGTGGGGGTCAATTTGAAGTCAGCTAGCAAACATAACACAAACTTCAAAAAGAATTCATTTTACTCTCTCACTCTCAGTATTTCTTCTTCTATTGCTTTCTATATTCAACTATTTCCATAATTATCATAAAGATATAGAATATGATTGTTCTTCAGCCTTTCAATAGAGAAATTAACCTTCTACTTTCTCCTCATTGATCAGCATGTGATCTCTCTCTCTCTCTCATCTTCATTTATCCAATGTGTTAAATGTGGTATTATTCAAAATACATGCTTCCTCTCCCTGGGGATGATTAGACTTTCCGACCTCTTTATGTCATATCAGCCTTTGCCATTTGACTTGAGGTACTTCTCTCTACGAAAGTAGTATTCAGCCTAACTCTGCTGAACTCAGCAGTAGCCTCGTGCTTTATTTGTTCAATGTAATATGATCAAAGTGACATGTACTGCTGCCAAGAATAAGCCACAAGAGCTATCACAGTGCTTTTCTAAATTATTTTCTCCCCATATCTGCAGTGTTTCATTGAGGTGCTATTCTATCAACATAGGATTCAAGTGAGGATAAACTGAACAGAACAGGATACATACTTTGTTATGGTTAGAAGCTAACAAGCTTTTTCATATATTGATGTTTCCTTTCAAGCTGGAACCGACCTGTAGCTGACCCTCCAGTAGGTTTTGAGAGTCAGTTAACACACAGGAGAAGACCGACCATCGTTTTCCTGCGGAGAACCTGGTGGATTCAAACCACGTGCCTTCAGGATTGCAGCACAGCTTCATACCTTTAGGCCATCAAAGCTCACTTATATTACCATAGCCTAATTGTGTCTAAATTGTTTGAAATATTCAAGTTAAGTTTCATCAACTTCTGATAGCATATGCTCTTCCCACTTGAAAAAGCCTCCAGTGACTCTACAGGTCTTTGTTCTCCCTGTGTAAACCAAGAAAACTTAGAACTGCTGAACCAAAAGTTCATAAATCTAGACATCTCAATCCCTCTGCAAATCCATGATCTTAAAGAGAACTTCAATATTGCCCAGTAATAAATGTTAGTAGTTATCTGATCAACGTATTATTTCATTCTCCATAACATATATCTCAACTTTACACTGTTGTCAAATGCTCATCTCTCCTACTTCCCCATACCCCTTTCTGACTCTCAGGAGAAGAATCGAACCCTCCAATGTGAAATCAGACTGGAATGTCCTCATATTTCTGGTGCCAAAGAGAAATGTCTGCTTTCCTCAGCTTCCCTCACAATTGTTATAACAGATCTGTCTCATATACTTAAGGCTAATCACTTACTATGTTTGGCTTCTGTATTCTTGAGAACCATGAACTATTGACTATTCACTTGCTCTTTTATTTTCAAACCACTCCCCTTATCTAAAATACTCCATTTGTTCTCAGTATGTTTAACTTGTTTAAAAGCAAACCAAAACCACATTCTATTTTCTTATTCCCTTCCAATGGTTGCCATAGTCCTCACCTTCTCCCTTCAGAGATAAACCCTGAAAAGGAAGGAAGGACTGAAAGGTAGGAGATTGCTTTATTCATTCTGAATTAACTTATTTTTCACTTAGTTCATTAAAAATTATATTCCAGCCTCTTAACTCTATTAAATACCTATTGGTGTGTTTGTTAATTGTCTTCCAGTCAGTTAAAAAAATTCTAAATCTCAAGATAAACACATAAAAATATTCAATAGTATTGAATCTCTTCTTCTTTCTTAGAAAATCTTCTTTACTTGAAATTTATCTATACATTATCTTCATTCATTTTCTATTTTTTGGACTTCTCCCCTTATATATTCTAGGCAAGTTCTGTTTCCTCTACTTGGGCCTTGGAAAAATCTGCTGCAAAGAACCTCTTTTAAATGCTAGAAATCAAAGATATCACTTTAAAGACTAAGCCATGATATTATCAATTATTTCATATGCATAGGAGAGTTGGAAAATGAATAAATAAGAAATAAGATAATCAACACTCTTGGCATCAGCAGTCAGGAAATCAAAAGACAAATTTCATTAGGCAAATCTGCTGTCAGAGACCTCTCCAGAGTATTGAGAAGCAATAATGTCAGTCTAGAGACTAAGGTGTGCCTGATCCAGGCCATAGTTGCAATTACTTGCTGTGCATCAAAGAGCTGGATGATGATTAATGATGACAGAAGAAGAATTGATGCTTTTGAGCCTTTGGTGCTGGTGAAGAGTCTGGAACATACTATGAAACTCCAAGAAAACAAATAGGTTTGTCTTAGAGAAAGTAAAAGCAAGTTTCTCCTTGGAGGCTAGGATTTTGAAACTCTGTCTTACATAATTTAGCCACGTGGCCAAGAGGGATCAATCCTTGGAGAAGGGCATCATGCTCAGAAGGGTGAAAGGACAGCATAGGAGAAGGAGACCCCAGATGAGATTGATACAGTAACTAGGGCAATGGGGATTGGTATGTCAATGTGAGACTGGTTCAGGACATGGAAGGCTTCAGAGCTGTTGTACATAGGATTGCAAAGGGTTGCAGGTGACTCAATGACACTTAAGAACAATAGGATCGCTATGAGTCACCTACGACTCAACAGCACTTAACAACGTAGAGAAAGACAAATTGGCCTAGTGAACCTAAAGTGATGCTACCAAGCCAAGGTGAGTGACTGTAATCCGCGGCCCTCTGGTCTGTTTTTAGTTGTTTTTGGTCAAACATTCTTCTAGGACGTATAGCCCTGTGTGTCTTCTTGCCATACAGAGGTAACTTGTGGTTGCTGTGAAGTTGAACAGTGTGACACTGATGTGTCAAAGGTGATAATGGTTACCCATGGTGGACAGTGTTTGGCAGACTTCCCCAATTAAAACAAGCTTGGAAACAGGAGTGACATCCACTTCTAAATAACTCGCCTCCAGAAACCCTATGAACCTGGAGAAAGGATGGAAGTCACGTATGTGTTGAGGACTTTTGTTCATAGGGTCACTATGAGTCGCCTACAACTTGACAGCACTTAACAACAACAGTAACTTGTGGTGATTGTGAAGAATGTTGAATATACTATGGGCTGACAAAACAAGAAATAAATCTATCTAGGAACTCAGGAGACACTTGCCACAGCATAAGAAATTGGCAGCAGCTTGAAGTGTTTGGAATCACAGAAGCCCAGAAAGCTTGAGATATAAGCTATCATATCAAGGGCTGGACAATGGGAGATAGCTGTTGAATGGAGTACATGGGAGTAGAAGAAAACGTGGGTGGAGCAGGGATATGGGTAGGTCAAGACACAGGTGTTAAGGGTGGGGACAACACTGAAACTATTGATTATTTCTACAATTTGGGAACTATTTTTCATTTGCTCTTTTCTATAAAATGCTGGTCTATTAGTTACTGTTCTAAGACAAACTAGTAAGAAGGATTGGCCATCCACTTCTAAAATAGAAGGCTTAGACTAGCAGATAGGAATAGTTATAAGCAGACACTAGTGATTAAAACATAGAATGTGAGATCCATGTATGTAGGAAAATCAGATATTGTTAAAGAAAGGAACTGAAAAACAAATTCAAGCCTTGAGTTGTAATACTTAAAGATGATTTGGGCACAACAATAAATGATCCAAGAAGCATTAAAAGAAGATGGAAAGATTATACAGTGTCATTGTACCAAAAGGAATTGGTGGGCACAGAAAAATTTCATGAAACAATGTATGAGCAAGAAGAGCTGGTGGTGATGAAGGAGGAAGTTCAAGTTGCTCTGAAAGAATAGGCAAAAAGCAAGGCCCAAGGAATTGACGGTATACCAACTGACATATTTCAACAGATGTTGTCCTAGATATACTCCCAAAGCTGTGCCAAGAATCAGGAGGACAACCACCTGGCCAACTGACTGGAAAAGATCTAGATTTGTTTCCTTTCCAAAGAAAGGTGATCCAACAGAGTATGGAAATTATTGAACAATATTACTAATATCACATTCAAGCAAGATTCTGCTGAAGATTATACAAAAATGACTGGAACAGCACATCAAGAGAGAACTGCCATAGTACTAGGCATGGATCTTGGCTAAAAAGATGGAGTACCAGAGGAATGTCTATCTGTGTTTCATTGACTATGCAAAGACATTTGACTGTCTGGACCACAACAAACTGTGGCTAATTCTCAAAGGAATGGGAATCCCAGAACAGTTGATGGTGCTAATGCAAAACCTAAACTTGGACCTGGAGTCAGTTGTAAGAACAGAGCAAGAAAACACCGGATAGTTCAAAATTGGGAAGGGTATATGCCAGGGATGTGTCCTATCACCATGCCTTTTCAAACAATATGCAGAACAGATTATCTGGGAGGCTGGGCTCCTTGAGAAGAAATGTGGCATCAGGATGGAGGTAGACTCATCAACAATCTGTGCTATGCAAATGACACAAGCCTGCTTGCTGGAACTGAGGAGGACCTGAAGCACTTGGGGCAGAAGGTCAAGGACTGCTGACTTCAATATGGAATGAATATCCATCAGGACCAATTGGCAGCATCAGGATGGATGGTGAAGAGATTAAGATTGTAAACAGCTTTAGTTTGCTTGGCTCCACAATCAACAATCTTGGCACCAGCAGCCAGGAAAGGAAGATGTATTGCTATGGGAAAGTCTGCTGTCAGAGACCTCTCCAAAGTACTGAAGAGCAATGGTGTCAGTCTGTAGACTAAGGTGTGCCTGATATAGGCCATGGTCTTTGCAATCACTTGCTATGCATCAGAGAATTGGACAATGACTAGGGAGGATAGAAGCAGAATTGATGCCTTTGAGCTGCAGTGTTGGTGAAGAGTATTAAATATACCATGAACTGCTAAGAGAACAAACAGGTTCATCTGGGAAAGGGTTAAACTAAGCTGCTCCTTGAAGGCAAGGTTTTGAAGCTTCATCTGACATACTCTGGACATGTTGCAAGGAGGGAACAGTCCTTGAAGAGGGTGGAGGGATAGCACAAGAGAGGAAGACCCTCAATGGAAGACCCTCAATGTGATAGATTGGTTCAGTGAGTGACTGGGGTTATGGGGAAAGGTATGCCAGAGACAGTAAGATTGGCACAGGATAGAGCAGGGCTTAGGGCTGTGGTTGCTATGAGTCACAGGTGACTCAACAGCACAGAACAACAACAGGATGAAGCACAACTACAAAGTTCCTGAGAAATGAAGGTGCTAATAGTGTGACTCATATACCTTCAATAAATCATCAGGAAGAGACAAATAAAGTAACTCATAAATGGAAAAGTGTAGGTTAGTGGAAAAGAGGAAGATCCTCAATGAAATAGATTGATGCAAAGGCTACAGCAATGTGCTTGAGAACAGCAGTGATGTTGAGGATGGTGCAGGATCAGGTGTTTCATTTTTTCATACACAGGATTGCTATGAGTCAAAGGTGACTTTATGGTACTAACAACAATTGCTTCTTAGCTGTTGGAATTCTCAACATGACTCCTTGGCCTTGTGTTCTTTCTCATCCTATACTCTTTCTAAGCAATGTCATCTATATAATGCCAACTCGAACATAATTGGTTTGCTTTTCACATATATTTATAACACAAAACTTATTTTTGCCAAGTCAGAACCAACTCAAATCTGACCCTCTGGTGGGTTTTCAGAGACCATAAATTATACAGGAAGAGACTGTCCATTTTTCTCCCTTGGGCCAGCTTGTGGATTTGAGCTGCGTACCTTTGTGTCAGCAGTGCAAGTGCCTACCTACTAGGTTACCAAAGCTCTCTCAAAGTTGTTGTTTGTTGTTGTTGCATACCATAGAGTTGGAACCAGCCCATAGCTGACTCTCCAGTGGGTTTTCAGAGGCAGTATTCACGCTCACCGCTGACCTTCCAGTGGGTTTTCAGAAGCAGTTCTTCACACGGGAAGAGAATGCCTTTCTTTCTTCCACAGAGCAGCTGGCAGGTTTGAACCAATGCCTCTGGGTTGGCAGCACAACTCCTTAGCACTAGGTCACCAGATCTTCCTAATTTAGTCATTGTTGTTCTTGTTATGGGCTGTCAGTCAGAACAGACTCATAGTAGACTCTCCAGTGAGTTTTCAGAAGCAGAAAATCGTTTGATAGTGATTACCCATCTTTCTCTCACGAACAGCTGGCAGATTTGAACACAGCTCCTTATCAGAGCTCCCAATGTAATAATAATAATGATACTCAATTCAAGTTGCCCAAAGAATCCTAATTTTCCCCCTCAAAGTTCTAGTGTAACAATGAATGAATGGAAATTACAAGTCTCTGTAAACTTTCATTAAAATTAACAGTTAAAAAAGAAGAAAAATACCTAGTTCTATTTCAGTTTTACTCAACACAGTGAACAGTGTCATTACTCTTCAGTCATATACCTGGAACCTGAAATATTTTTCTCCTTTTCCTTCTATAATCCATCATCAAATTTTTGAATTTTTTTCCTCATCAGTTTCTAATAGTTTCCTTACCTACCTGTGAATAAACTTCTCTACTTCAAACTATCCTTCAAGAAGCAGCCAGAGTTATCATTTTAAAATGAAAATTCTGATAAATAAAGCACTTGAGTATCTTCTCATTATCCTCAGATTAAGAGTAGAACTCTAAATTTGTTTTTCATATTCTCTCACTTTTCATATTCAGAGTCTCTTCTGACATCCATTTTGTTCTGTTCTTCCTCCTCTGTAGTGACCTTTTGCACTCTTCCTGGATGATACTCTTGATATCCTCCCACAACTCCTCTGGTCTTCACTCATTAGTGTTCAAGGCCTCAAACCTGTTCCTGAGATGGTTTTGAAATTCAGGTGGGATAGACTCAAGGTCATATTTTGGTTTCCGTGGATTTAACTTAATTTTCCTCAACTTTAGCTTGAACTTGCATATAAGTAGTTGGTCTCTTCCACAATCAGCAGCTGGCCTACTTTTCACAGCTGATACTGCACTTTTCCAGCAGGTCTGTCCACAGATGTATGTAATCAATTGGATTCCTATGCATAATATACATCAGGTGAAACCCATGTGTATAAACTGCGTTATGTTTCTTATAAAGTGTATTTGCAGTGAATTAGTCTGACTTATTAATGACTCTGAGAAGAATGGGAATCCCAGAACACTTAATCATGCTAATACAAAACCTACTTGGACCAGGAGGCAGTCATCAGAACGGATAAGAAAACACTGCATAGTTCAAAATTGGGAAGGGTATATTCCAGCGATATGTCCTATCTCCATACCTTTTCAACCAGTGTGCAAAATAGATTATCTGGGAGGCTGGGCTGTATGAGGAAAAGTGTGGCATCAGGATTGGTGGCAGATTCATCAACAACCTGCGTTATGCAGATGACACAACCCTGCTTGCTGAAACTGAGGGGAACCTGAAGCACTTGCTGCACAAGGTCAAGGACTGCTGCCTTCAATATGGATTGAGGCTCAACACAAGAAGACAAGGATTCTCATCACTGGGCCAACTGGCAGCATCATAATGGATAGTGAAGAGACTAAGATTGTTCACAGCTTTAGTTTGCTTGGCTCCACAATCAACACTCCTGGCACCAGAGCTCCTTTATTACTACAGTAGATGTATATATACATTGTTGTTGTTGTTGTGTACCTTACTGTCAGAACCGACCCATAACTGACCCTTCACTGGGTTTCAGAGTCAGTTAATCTCACGGGAGGAGGTTGCCCATCCCTCTCCAGAAGAGCAGCTGGTGGCCTCAAACTTAGTGCCTTAGGGATTGCAGCACAGTTTCTTGCCACTAGGCCACCAGAGTATGTGATAGATAGATAGATAGATAGATAGATAGATAGATAGATAGATAGATAGATAGATAGATGTTGTTGTTTGTTATGCGCCGTCGAGTCGTTTGCGACTCATAGCGATCCTATGTACAACAGCCCTAAACCCTGTTCTATCCTGTGCCAACCGCGCTGCCTCTGACACA
>NW_006399828.1:2993583-3017816 GCF_000299155.1 Elephantulus edwardii
GATGGATGGATGGATGGATGGATGGATGGATGGATGGACAGAAATAGAGATTTCTAACTATCTATTTCAGAGCCAGCAAGGGGTAAAGTTAAGTAAAGTTCTTAATCATAACCAAATATTGTCAAAGGATTGAGTTGTTAGTCTTAGGACCTTAGAACCATGATCTTTGGATATAGCAGTCTCACATATTTTCAAATAAATCTCATTCTTCTCTCCAATTCACTTCCTTTAATTCCTACTCAGTGTTTGGATACTCGCTCCAAAATAATTTTTCCTCAAGCATCCTATCCTGATAATGTCTTGGATTAGATCACCTTTCATAGGACCAAGTGTCTTTTTTTTTTTAAATGAGAAAAAGTATTTCTTTTTTAAGTACATTCTTTTTTAATAATTTTTTTTTGTTTTATGCTGGTTTACTTACAAAGCTCACATACATTGTTTTTCACACCGAATCTTTCCATTTCCATTAACCACTCCTCCCTCTACTAATAAAATTGTGCAACCCTTTTTATAGCACCAAGTACCACATTTTCAGGGAACTATCGTGGCCTAGTGGCTAAGATGATTTGCTGCCAGCCCAAAGGGTGATTAGAATTAACCAGCTTCTCTAAGGTAATCTTTTCTTGTTTGATTTACAGTCACTGAAAACCTGCTGAAGAGTCACATATGAGTTGGTACCAACTCAACAGCACATAACAACAACAACAATCATGTTTCCTTACTTCTTATTAAAGTTATTTTTTACTTGTTTGGATGACTATTGATTAATATTTGTTTCTCCAATTATAACAAGAACTCCACACAAAGAACTAAATTATGACAGCAACACACTATTGGTGGGGGTGCTTTACACTGTTGAGTTGGAACTAACTCACAGCTGATCGTCCAGCGGGATTTCAGAGGCTGCAAATTGCACCGAAGTCTATTATCTATCTTTCTACCATGGAGCAGCTGGTGAAACCAAATTGCTTGCCTTTGGGTTGGCAGAACAACTCTTTATCTCTAGCCACCAAAACTGTCTATAACACAAGTACCTCTTATTCTATACCTCACAGGGGGAAGATTTACAGAGTGTATTTTCTTAATTAAGGAATCAATAAATGACAAAGGGTTTTGAAATTAATAAAGGATTAATGTGCTAGTAGCTAAAATTTACAAAGTATTTGAATAATCAGTTAATAGAAAAAATTGAATTTATGCTAAACTTATGGAAAAAACTGATAAAAGAAAATATAAATAGAATAAGAACAATACTAGCTTTTTTTCTTTTAGCATATAGGCAATCATCAGAGAAATTATACCTGTGAAGTTGAAGAAACTATTAATTGTCTTATATTATTGATACTGGTGTATTACTTTAAATGTAAATTTTATATTAGCAACAATTTATGGGAATTGTGTGATAAAAAAAATTCCTATTTTTGTTAATGGAAAGAGTGTTACATCTAAGTAAGTAGGATATCCCAAACCTTCATATCGACTATTTTCTCAGGAATTGAATGAAAGAAAAAATAAATAAATAGCAAATCACATGACTCTGGTAAAACAAAAAAGTTATGTTTCAATTATACCTTACTAAAAGTTGCAGAACATTAGATTGCATTACAAACATGTTGTTTATAGTAAAGCTATTACTATTCCTAGAGATAGGAAAATATCATATCTATCTATCTATCTATCTATATTTATATAAACATATATATATAATCAATACTAAGGACCATTTTTTCCATTGCTGTTTTTTTTATTGCCTTTGAGTCAAGTACAACTCATAGCGACCCTATGAACAAAAGGCCTGAAGCCCCTCTAAAACTATCAACACTTATCAAAGTTCACAGAGTTTCTGAAGGTATGTTGTTTAGGAAGTGGATGCCATACCTGCTTCTTCCAATTCTGCCATTCTAGTTATATAAGTTATTTTAATTTCTTTCAAGACTATATATATATATATGTATATCATTATATTTAAAAGCAAGTAGAAAAACAAAGCCTTTTTAATTGTAAAAGAAGGGGTGTAAGAAATATAGACTTTTTCTTCATGTTTTCCAAAGTACACACTATGAAAGATCCAATAACTGAACTGAAGAGGGTAAATAAAAATCTGAAATATAGTGAAATAGCACTTGTTAAGAGAACTGAAGCCCAACCTCAAAAGAGCAAAATTCATCTTGGAAAGGAAGAAAAGTATTTGGTTTCCTCCTCCACGGTGGCCTTGTTCTTCCTGACATATTCTATGATTATACCTATTACAGGATGAAATGATTTACAAACAATCTGTGCATGTGGGAGAGACGAGAGAGTGTCAAACAGATTGCAGTTAGCCCCAAACTGACCCTTTCAGAGAGTAATCATAATGGCTTAAGGTAAAGGCAAAGCAACAGCCTGAAAGTGATAATTGAACAGTGCAGTTAGTGGAACAAGAAAATGTCAACCATTTAAAAACAATCCTCCTGAGTGAAATAAAGCATGCCAGAGGAAACAGTGAGCACTACTCTGAGACAAAACTCCAGAGAGGCTCGATGTCAAGTTATCGACACCTAATATGAGTTCTTGCCCCATCCTTCACATCTTGTGCACTCGTGCACGTGGAAGAAATCCTCTCGCTAGTTTTCTAAGGACTTTATGGGGGTGATGCTGTAAGAAAAGACAGAGAGATGTAGCAATAAAGACTAGCTAGGCCATCAGGAAATTCCACTCACCTGCACAACACAGGCAAGAGTAAAAGTAGAGCATGAGGAGACTCACCTGAGCAGAGGTTGAGTTTGGGTTCCTTGTTGACATTTAGTTTATTGTAGGATCCATGGGGGACCCTCCCCCGATTTGGTACATTCAGCGACACAGGCCTGACAGGATCTCTCTGAATGTGGATATAAGATGTATTCTCAGCATTTCGGTTTTTATTATTTCGGTGGTAATTCAATTTATTTTTAGGATTTGGGGCCTGCACTGCTGTAAAAGAAAGGGAGGATCAGGAGAGGGACCAAACAGGTTGTTTTTACACTCACAGAGCACATATTGCACTTTAAGTGTCTGTAGTTTGACAGAAAACAATATAAGCTAAAAACACCATGAAGTCTTGGCTTAGAGACCTTGACATCTAAAATATTATTTACATTTGTGTAGCAGTTGTTTGTTTTTTAGGTATAGAATACTATTTGATATCTAACATCTCTGCAAATTAGTTATTTGAAAACTTCAAATATAAGGACGCTTTACCTTTCCGCATTCCTGAGCCTGGAAAGTTCTTTGGTTCATCATAAATCCATTTTCTTTTTTTCACACCTTTAAAATGAGGTTTCCTCACTGGCTGGACATCATTCACTTAAAGAAGATACAAATTTTTACAGTTTTTAAAGACATGCTTTCATCTGAAAATTAGTGTAGGTGATAATTATATATCTGTGCATTCACATGTCAAGTAAGAGAAAAAAGTAAATGCAGCACCCTAATATTTTACTTTCTAGAACAAAGACCAACTTATTTTTAAGTGTCAAAAATACTTATCCTGGAAATAGATTGATGAGAAAACTTTCAACAAGTAGGATTACTCAGAAAATAAATTCTAAAAGAATATGTGGATTATTTTAAAAGAACATGAAAGTACTTTCCAAACATAACTATAAATCTCATTTGTTATCATTAAGTCATTTTAGAATTGTTATTTTGAACATAAATCATTTTCTACTTTTTTAAGTCAAAACTATTACTTAAGAAGTTGGGTTCACATAAAAACTTTTCAATTTGCTATTCTTTCAAAATTTTAAAGAGTGTACAGATAATCTGGTTAAATAAGACAGAAAAATGAGGAATTGTTAAATATTCAAATTAATAATTTATCATTTTCGTATTTTATTACTACATCAAGGATACTTTTATGAAACCTTTTTTCTCCAGAAATCTCTAACAGATGTGTTCTCAAGAGAATTTTGAATAATTTGGTCAAGAAGGACAATCTCTATCTTTGTCTCTGCTCTTAAACATTCACAAGGGACAGCTGCACAGAGTAAAGGAATACAAGTGCTCTGTGTAGATTATATTAGGTATACCAGTTTGAAGTGATTCTAATCTATAGTGACCTAATAATAGAGAGTAAATCTTACCCATAAGGTTTTCAGGACTGTAATCTCTACAGAAGCATATTATTTAGGGTAGCAGGTGGGTATGAACTGTTGATCTTTGAGTCAGCTGTCTTAATGCTTAATTAACCATTGTACTAATAGGGCTCCTTCAATTCTTTGTGGTAGACTAAGTCTGTCTTTATCCTGCCTCTTAATTTTCACTTAATTAAGATCTCAATAAAGCTGTGTGGCTTACTGAGCCATCTTAAATCATCACATCTTATCCCCACTCCCAAACTCCAAATTTTAGGGAAACGATATTTTTAAAAAGCATCCTTTCCAGAACCTTCATGATTCCCTTGGATGCTAAGCAGAGACCCTAGGATATTTGTTGTTGTGTGTCGTGGTGTTGGAACTGACCCATAGCTGACCCTCCAGTGAGTTTTCAGAGGCAGTTAATTGCAAGGGAGGAGACTACCCATCCTTCTCCTGAGGAGCAGCTGGTGGATTCGAACCACATGCTTTTGGGATTGCAACACAGCTTCTTGCTACTAGGCCACCAGTACTCTTTTAGGATACTACAAGAAGTCAATAAATAAAGGAAGAAGAAGAGGAGGAGGAGAATAAATCAAGAGGAAGATTCAAGAGTCATAATTTTATTAATGGAAGTAGGACAGTGAGTGTATGGAATATTAAGGAAAACCCAAATCAAGATGGATAATTGAAAACTATTTTTAAAATGTTGTCAGTATATTTCACTATGAGTGGAATTTAAAATATTAAAATAGTGAATCTCCCCAGGAGATATAAATTTATTCATTTCTATACTCAATTTTTAAAAGCAGGAAAGCAAATCATTTACTATGACCTCTGTTACAAATTCATTGACATAGTTAGCATGGGAATATTGTAGCTTTAATTTTAAAGTCGTGAATAATTTTTCAAACTATATTTTTTAAAAATATCTTTTTCAACTAAACAAAGCAAATGCATGATAAGACAAACATATCAAAGACAAAAGAGTGATAGAGTTGGTATCTCACTTGAAGAGGGGTTCTCTCTGCACTTCATACTTATATTCTCCGTAGCATTTAATACGTGCGTTGTGGGTACTAGTCTGGTAGTCAGGGAATGCTTCGGATGAGGACTTTCCTTATAATCTTTTGAGGCAAATTAAGAAAAGAAAATGTTACTACATTTTAGTTTTTACTTTGCAAACATTATATGATGGGCATACCTGTTTCTATATAGATATGTTTATTTTTAGGATGCATTATTACAATGCCCTACTTAGTACAATGGTCATCAAGAATTGGCACTGAGAAAATGCTAAAAAAAGCCCAAGGCTATAACTACTATATCCAATGTGAAGTGATATAATTATGGGAATATGTTTAATATTTCCACCCAAAAGAAAAGGCTCAATTTCATGCCACATGTACCAGTTGTGCAGTTGTGAAAAACAGGTTCCAAAAAGACTTTTAAAATGACAATTTTCATTCATTTTAGACTTGGGAGTGGGGCTGCCCAATAGATCTTTCTATAGTAATGGAAAATAGTCAAAATCTATTCTTTCAAAATGACAATGTGCAGTCACATGTGCCTATTGAATTTGGCATATGGTCAGTAAAACTTGGAAATAAAATGTTTAATTTTATTTGATTTCAATTAACTTAACATTTGAACATGTGGCTTGTGGTAATTGTTTAATATCTGAATAGTAACTATATGCTGTCTTTAAATACAAAATAGTTATGCATTTTAAAACTGTGGCTGAGAGTTACCCATCAGAACAATAACAGCTGGGTGTTTTATGGGTGAAAGGACATATAAAACTACAAAAGACATATTTCATCCTCTTTATGTATTTTATCACAGGCTAGAGTTAGCAACAATTATAAAATAAGGAAGTCATCATATACAGAATTAATATCAGTGTTTGCAAACAAAGATTTCTGACAAAATGTAATCATAATGAGTATTTTAATTTAGAAAAAAGTGTTAGTATTATTATTTAAAAGAATCAATAACTTGAGAACTAAAGAAGATCCCATGAGAATATGCAGTTTAACAAGGTAATTTTTGAAATAATAAAGAAAACTAAACCTAAGAAAAAACTCAGTGCTCAAACCACAGGGGACACAACCAGGACTAAATTCTGAGAGCTCTTGAGTTTAGTCAGAGTGTGTTTTCATTTGTTACTTTGCCTTTTACACTGGTATACATGGATTTAAGCTTTATTATTCAAATTACAAATTAAGCAAAATTACAGAATGATTACCTTTAGCATGAGAACATTTTGACATGGTCATTTCTTTTTCTTGAGTTAAAGCTTCATTTTCATCTACTCCAAGAAATATAATCCTCTGTGGAACATAGCAATCACCACCTATGACAAAAACATTACCGTCAGGAGGGAAATCGGCAAAAAAGTTGTACAAAACCATCTTTCGAAGTAGGTATAAAGTCTAAATAATCTATTTTGTCCTTTTATATTTAAATGACTCCTAATTAAGCCTTCTCTCTGTGTATATCATATGTTTAGACTACTGTTCTTAGGTTTCATCAAGTTGGCTCTGACTCATAGCAACCTTATGTAGAACAGAGTACATGCAAATACATGTCACTGACAGCTTCTGACAACAATAATTAGATGTAAGTGACTACAAAAAAAATAATATAGTCAGTAAAAATAAATTTTATTTAATCCTATAGTCTTTGTTCTGTCCTATATAGTCACTAAAGGTAAATAAAATCTATATACCGATTATAGCCAGACACAAAAAATGAGTTTTTATATCACATAAAGTTTTCCACTTTCTGAATGCAATATCCATAGTTTCTTTAAATATTATTTATACTTAATATAATTTCCATATTCTTTGCCATGCAACTTACCCTTTTCTTAATATAAAATATTTGTTTCCAATAGTCATCTTAACAGCATCCTAAATCCCACGACATTCAACACAATATGATAAAGACCAAAGTTGGAAGACTAACATTATTCACACTCAAAACAGCAAAGAGATAAAAGTAATGTGGTATTAATGAAGGAAAAAAAAATAGATCAATAAAAAAAAACAGGTAGCATTTGAAATAGACTCATATGGTAAAATGATCTTTAACAAAGCATTAAGCACAATTAAATGGATAATTATTAGTGTTTTCAATGAATGGTTTTCAAACAACTGGACAAAAACTACATCTTATACTACCTAGACCTTATACTTTTAGCAGAAGTGAACTTGAACAAATAGATACTAGATCTAAATGTAAGATGTACACACTTCAAGTAATAGAAAGTGACACAGGATAAAATTGATGCAACCTTGGCTTGCTAATGACTTTTTAGATATAATTTCAAAAGGTAATCTACAAAAGAAAATCTGAGTAAAAGAACTCAAACATTAAAAAAGTGGTATACTTCTACTTTAAAAAAAAGTAAGAAATGTGAAATGAACCTATGGTAAGTGATCAGAGTGGTTGTTTTTAAAAGGGAGCCTCCTGCAGTGGAAAACATGCATACTTAAGATAGTATGACACAGGTAAAATCAATGTCTTCGAGTTGTACTGGAGAACAGCAGTGAACATACCACAGGTTGCCAAGAGAACAATCAGGATCTGTTCTAGAGAGGGTGAAATCAGTTTGCTGCTTGGAGAAAAGGATTGTGAATTTCTGTCTCACATATTTTGGGCATGTCTCCAGGAGGTATGAGTCCTTGGAGAAGGACATCATACTTGGAAGGGTTGAGGGACAGTGCAGAAGAGGAAGGCCCTGGATGGGACAGATTGACACGGAGACTGTGGCAATAGGGTCAAATATGTCAGAGATGGTGAGGCTGGCCCCGGATATGGCAAAGTTCAGAGCCATTGTTCATAGTGCTATGAGTTGTAGTCAAATCAATGGCACATAACAACAAGAAGTAAAAGAAATCTTAAAATGCCAAAATAATAATAAGACTAAAAAGTCTCTATCTCCTTTCAAGGAGGTAGTCTGTCCCTTTAGGGATGTAGCTTACTAATAAACCTATCATTACTATTTTATCCTCCAAAAATAAAAAGGCTAAAGAGAATATCTCAAGACTTTTTCTTCAAATTTAATATTAACTTCATTATTAGCATTTTAATTTTTGAAGATGTTCTATCAGTACAATGGTATAAATCGGTTTACATTGTTCTTGTATAAATAATAAAAGAAAATCAGACTTCTCAGTGACCTAGAGAACATTACAATGTCTGGAGAATGAACACGTCTGATTATGCCAGAAACCCAATATTTAATATGGTGGAAAAATTTAACCTTCTCTTAGCACTGCTATTTACCCACTTTATTGCTGTAACAATATTAGTAAGTAAAATAGGGAAAGCATAGTGACATTTTCATATTCTCTAAATCCTCTAAAATTAGGAAATAAATTACTGATATCACAAGAACAAAATTCTTTTCAATGACAGTAGCAGCTAAAGAAAATAATACTTTATTAACTAAGAAGGCAATCAATGAAACACAGATAGACTCTCCTCTGGTACTTTCTGCTTTCAGCCAAGATCCATCTGATATTAGCTATAATATCACCATTAGCTAGTATCACAGCCTATTCTAAACCCAGCTTGCACATTTGGCAGTTCTCTGTTGAGGAACAGGAATCCCAGAACATTTGATTGTGCTTATGTGAAAGCTATACTTGGACCAGAAGGCAGTCATCAGAACAGAGCAAGGAGACACTGCATAGTTCAAAATCAGGAAAGGTGTATGCCAGGGATATATTCTGTCTCCACACCTTTTCAATTTGTATACAGAACAGATCATCCAGGAGGATGGACTGTATGAGGAAGAATGTGTCATCAGGATTGGAGAAAGATTCATCAACAACCTGCGTTATGCAGATGACACTACCCTGTTTGCTGAAACTGAAGAGGACCTGAAGCGATTGCTGCAGAAGATAAAGGAATATAGCCTTCAATATAGTTGAAACTCAACATCAAGAAAACAAAGATTCTCACCACTGGGCCAACTGGCAGTATCATTATGGATGGTGACGAGATTGAGATTGTTAATAGTTTTAGTTTACTTGGCTCCACAATAAACACTCTTGGTACCAGCAGCCAGGAAATCAAGAGACGAGTTGCATTGGGAAAGTCAGTTGGCAGGGACCTCTCTAGAGGACTGAAGAGCAACAGTGTCAATCAGGAGACTAAGGTGCATCTGATCCACACCATGGTTTCACAACTGCTTGTTATGTGTCAGAGAGCTGGACAATGACTAGGGATGACAGAAGGAGAATTGATGCCTTTGAGCTGCGGTGTTAGAGAAGATTGTTGAATATACTGACTGCTAGGAGACAGGTTCATCCTAGAGAGGGTGAAACCAGGCTGCTCCTTAGAAGCAAGGATTCTGAAGCTTCGTCTGACATACTTTGGACCAGTCCTTGGAGAGGGACATCATGTTTGGTAGGGTGGAGGGATGGCAAAGGAGAGCAAAACCCTTGATGAGATGGACTGATTCAGTCTCTGGGGTAATTGGAGGTAGATATGTCAGAGACCATCAGGTTGACACAGGATAGAGCAGGGTTTAGGGCTGTAGAACATAGGGTCACTATGAATCGCAAGTGACTCGACGGCACATAAAACAACAAGAATAAGGCAATATTTTATTATTTGACTGACGTGTACATTTATAATTGGCCATATTAGCTGGCTTCTGATTTCTTTTCCACTAGTAGGTTATACAAACAGTGTAAATAAACTCCACTGGGAGAAACTGCCAGGGTTTCTTATTTATAGCTAAAGTTTCTTGCTTAGAGGCAACCAATGACATCTCGTCTAAAATTTCTGCAAAGTATGTAAGAGAAAAACAAAAATCAAATTTCTTTAGTACTAGATAAAAGGGTAGACAGGGGGGAATAGTTGAAAATTATGTAAAGTTGAGACTGTAAAAAGCATCATTAATAGAGCCTAAGGGAGATTTGGTGGCCTAGTGCGTAAGGAGTTACACCCCCATCCCAAACTCAGGCAGATCAAAACCACCAGCCTCGCTGTGGGAGAATGATGAACAGTGATTTACATTCTCTGAAAACCTGCTGGAGGGTCTTCTATGGGTCAAGTTCTTTCTCAATGGCAATGTGTCCGAGTATGCATCAACCTTAGTGGTACATATTAGTACCCTTTCACAGCTTTTCCTTCTTTCTCACATTCATTATTCTCAAAAGCCAAACTCTTCTTCCTCTTTAAAAAAATTCTCTGTTTTTTAGAAAAATGAAGTCAGAGAATTTTCTGTCAAATGATGGATGTTCAACTAGGATGTAGTTTCAAAATATTTGAGTAATAATACAATGCAGTGCCTTGATACAGATGATGGAAAATACTTGGATATATACATAGTTAGATATTTGCTCTCAAGTTAGAATCAGCTCATAGTTGACCCTCCAGTGGGGTTTCAGAGAAGATTGCTATCTTTCTCAAATGGAACAGCTGGTGTATTCGAACCACCTGCCTTTGTGATGGCATTGCAACTCCTTAGCAATAAGTCATCAGAGCTCCCTTACACAGATATTTTCAAACAAAGTAGACATTTACTAAGTGTTCCATCTATTCACAGCTTTGTGACAGTTTATGATACATGATGTCTGCATTTTAGTAAAGTCTGGACTTTTATCCGCACATACATATACCATGGAAGATTTCTCATAAAATCTGTGAAAGATACAATAAAAATTTAAAGATATGCATATGGAAAAAAATGTAATGTTTTTCATACTGAGCACAAATTTTCTTCCTACACAGTGGTGGATAAAACATTAACTTCCTAAAACACCTGACTTAAAATACAAACATAGACTATCTGAGTTAAACATAAATAGGCCAACAAGGAAAATATTAAACAAAATCAGTTATGAAAGAGAAAATTTATACTAATTTACCATCCATTAGATAATATTATCATAAATCAACCAGTAATAAGTTAACTTACCTCCATTTTCAAAAGCTGCAATATCAGTCCTTGGTTTCCCATCCAATGATGCTTTTATCTCACCTTGCCGTTCAATTAGATTAAATTTTGTTGGAACTGTAAGACCATCCCCTGGATATGAAAAAAATTAATCATCTCAGGAACCAGTGTGTGTTCAAATAATAAGTTTATGATAGAATATACAATTAAAATAGAAGTCCAAAAGTTAGTGCAGGTATTGTTTTCCCAAAGAACAATGTTCAAGTAAAAGTAATTTTTAGAATTAAATCAGCAAATGACAAACATGCTTTTTTATTAAGAGAATTTTTCAAACGGTCATTAGAAGAATTTGAAAGCTCTGACACTATTGCTTCTGCATAATATATTTTTAGCATGTTTGAAATTTCTTAATTCATTGAGTTTTGTAGCATTTTTATCTGTCCACTATCACATGCTTTAGATACATGGCTAGGAGAGACCGGTCCTTGGGGAAGGAAATCATGCTTGGTAGGGTGGAGGAACAGCGCAGGAGGTAAAGACCCCAGATGAGATGGATTGATACAGCAGCTAGAGCAATGGGGGTTCTTGTGTAAGAGTCTGTGAAACTGGCTCAAAACAGGGCTGGCTTCAGAGCTGTTATACATTGGGGCACTATGAGTTGCAGGTGGCTTGATGGCACATAACAACAACAGCATAATCTACTAACAGATATTTACCAAGGCTATGAAAGATAATAAAATATTAATAATAATGTGATAATTAAACTTTCTTTTCCTTACATATTTTACATAAATATTCTGAAGCAATTAAAAATATAAATAAAAGAGACTTGACAAACTAAAGCAATATATGATTCAGAGTTGGATTTTAGAAGAGGTAAGAAAACAAAATTATTTTTTCTATAAAGGTTATTAATATGTTTTTTAAGTCTACCATGAGGATTCCATGATTGTGTGTGTGTGTGTGTGTGTGTGTGTGTGTGTGTGTGTGTTGTCAAATTGGATCTGACTGGTACAGGAGGAGATTGTCCCTCCTTCAGCAGAACATCTGGTGGATTCAATCTGTGCACCTCTGGGATTGCAGTACAGCTTCTTGCCACTAGTCCACAAGAGCTCGCCAGATTCCTAGCTTTATGAAGATTTGTTATTTCAGAAATGGGAGGCTAATCCTACTTCCTAGTATACCTTAGTCTGGAAGCTCCACTAAATGCTGTCTGCCATTGGTGGCCAAGCTTGTATTTAAAATACCAGTGGCATAGTTTTCAGCATCAAAGCAATATGCAAGACATTCCAGTATAGCAAACTGACAGATAAGTACAGTAGCCATCACTGCAAATTATAAATAAGCAAGCATACATAAATTGAAACTCTAAAATAAGCACCAACATGCAAGTGACCCCCCCCACACACACACACCCAACTTACAGTCAAGTACTGTACTGTGAGAGTGATCATAAAACAAGCAAGTATACAAGTATCATAAAATGAGCATGGATGCTATGGGAAACAAAACTTTATTAGCTGAAGACTGGGATTGAGATGCCCAGTCAAGTCAACGTTTCTGTTTGTCTAAGTGGTGACTGAAGTCCCAAGGTTTGAGCCAGGGCATAGGTAGCACTTCTTCTGGTCTAGAGTGTTACAAGGGATGGGGTCCCAGGCCTCAGAAAAGCATAGGCTAGTCCAAATGTTGTTGCCAATCCAGGAGGTGGATGCAAGCAAGATGTCCTGTCAAAAATGGTTAACAATACGAAAGAAACTGTTACTGTCAATCTGACATATCCATGTGTAGCCCCATGTGGAGTATGTTGACTAAGAGTACTCAGTAAGAGGAAAGGATCACAGACAAAGGAGGTGCCCCTACTAATTCACGGGCTGATTGCAGACCAGAGGTGGCACAGATGACAGGGTCTAGGAGGACCCCTCTGAAAGTTTCAGGCACCAAATACAAGACAGCATGGTCATCTGGTTAGATATAGTATCAGAGTAAGAGCCTCTAAGATCGGAAAACACTCACAAAATGAGAAGAAACAAATTTAAACATCCATTAATAACTGGAACATGGAATATATGAACTATGAAACTAGAAAAATTGGAAGTTGTAAAAAATGAAATGGAGCATATAAAGATCAACATCCTAGGAATTAATTATTGAGCTGAGATGAATTATATTAGCAATGAGATGATCATATGATCTACTAAACAAGAAATGTCAAATTAGAAGCCGTTCATTATCAAAAAGAGCTTTTCAAGAGTCATCTTGAAGTCCAAAGTTTTCAGTGATAGGATAATATCCATATGTATCCAAGGAAGAATCTGCTGAAATAACTATTAAATATACAAACCAAGCACTAAAGCCAAAGATGAAGAAATAGGAAACTTCTACCAACTTTTGCAGGCTTCAATTACTCAAACACACAATTAAGATGTATTAATAAGATGTTAATAACAACTGGTGACAGGAATATAAAAGTTTAAAACAAAAAGGACTGGTAGTTGGAAAATATAGACCTAATAACATAAATGAGCCTGGAGATCAAATGAAAAAATTCTATACAATCACTATAAAATAAAACCTGCGTATATGTTGCAAATATCTTTTTAAAGAAACATAAATGGCAATTACACATGGGCTTCACCTGATGGACTACGTAAGAATCAGACTGACTACATTTGTGGAAAGAGTTGATGGAGAAGTTCAGTGTCAACAGTCAAAAGAAGGTCAGGAGCTGACTGCAGAACAGACTAGCAATCATACCTGTACAAGTTCAAATTAATGCTGAAGAAAAATTTTGAAAGTCCAAGAACAAAAATACAAACTCAAGTCTATTCCACATGAATTTAAAAACCATCTAGGATTTAATGCATAGAACACTAATGACTGAAAAGTAGATGAGTTGTAGAATGACATCAAGAATATAATCCATAAAGAAAGCAAAGAGTTATTATAAAGAGAGAATAAAGAAAAGATCAAAGTGAATGTCATAAGAGACTCTGAAATTGTACTAGAACATTGGGGGGTGGTAGTGAAGAGATATGAACAGAAGATGATGGTTTGAATCAGGCACACCTTAGTCTTTAAGCTGACATCAATGCTCTTCAGTACTTTCAAGAAATACCTGCAAGCAGACTTTCCCGGTGCAATAAATACATCATTTAATTTCTTTCTTTCATTTTTGTAAAAAACACTTGTTGTAGGCCATTGAATAGGATCCAATTGGCACTTGAGATTGCCTCTCCTTCTCCAGCAGAGCATCTGGTGGATTTGAATTGTATGCATTTGGGATTGCAGCATAGCTTCTTGACACTAAGCCACCAGAGCTCCCCTCATCTTTTGATTTGGGTTTTGGGGTTTGTGGGTTTTTTTATTTTTTAATGATTTTTTAACTGCAACATTATTCTTTTCATTTAATTTTTCCTCATTCATTAATTGTTTCCAATTTTCCTCCCTGCCCATCCTTTCCCCCCAGTTCATTTTTCTCGAAGAAAAAAAATTCTTTCACTGTTATACAATCCCCCCGTCCACAGTCCACTTTACTCTGCATTTCTTTTTCTAGAATCTTGTCATGAAAATAATACCTAATCCTAGATTCCTTTTAAACACTTCTCGCCCTCATCTGTTTCAATGAAGTATACATTATTTATCTCCTCTTTTTTTAGATTCCCCCCAACGCTGATGTCAGTCCTGTTTACAACAGTGGCGTAATGCAGTATTTGTCCTTTTGTGACTGAGATATTTCACTCAGCATACTGTCCTCCAGGGTCAATGATGATGTTGATTTCGGATCCAAGCAAGATGAAGTAGTTGACAATTTAAAGGTGGGGTGGTTTTTTTTCCCCTTCATCTATCATAATGTTGCCTATTGGCCCAAAGATGAAATTTCTGTTTTCTTTAAGATTGAGCTGTAATCCATATTGAAGGCAGTAGTCTTTGATCTTCTGAAACAACTGTTTTAAGTTTTCCTCACATAATTAAGGTTATGTCATCTGCATAACAAAGATTGTTGAATCTTCCTCTGATCTGAAAACACATTCTTCTTCCTAAAGTCCAGTTTCTCAAATGATTTGTTCAGCATATATATTGAACAAGTATGGAAAGAGAATATAGTCCTGAGGCATGCCTTTCTTGATGTTAAACTATGCAGTTCCCCCTTGTCCTGTTCCAACGACTTCTTGGTCTAGGTATAGATCTTATGTATGTACAAATAAGTGTTCTCAAATTCCCATTATCCTTAATGTTAGCCATACTTTGTTATGATCCAGAAGTCAAATGCTTTTACATAGTCAATAAAATGTACATTCTTCTGATAATCTCTCTTCAGCCATGATTCATCTGATATCATCTGTGATATCCCTGGTTCCATGGCCTCCTCTAAATCCAGCGTGCACTTCTGATAGTTCTCTGGAAGTTCCTATTATTCATAGGTAAGAGTTAAAAATCAAGGGTAGTAAAATATTAATGTGTAGGGAAAATCTGGGTGAAGTGTATAAGAAATTCACACACTAGATTTCAAAATAAAAATCCTCCAAAGCTTAGTATTGAGTAAGTATGCATACAATTGTCATTATAATTAGTAATTTTTAATCTATATTGCTAGCTTCCAAAATGTTTGTGCAATGTGTTTGTGATTTCCTTATCTGGGCAGAACAGATCTAGCAAGAAGCCTTGATGCTAGAGTTGATAAGCACTTTGCTGCTAATTTAAAGGTTTGGACCCACCATCAATCAACTCAGTGGCAGAAGAGTTTTGGCAATTGACTCCAGTAAAGATTACAGACTGGAAAACTCTATATTGGAATCCTACTTTGTCATATAAGATCATTCTTAGCTGGAAAACTGACTCAAGGGCACATCTAAAAAAGCTTTGCAGTCTGCCCTTCCCGGGATGGTTCCCATCAGCTGGAGCTTGCTGACTATCCTACCATCTGATGGTGTGCTGCTGCCACCTAGTGCCCCATGTTTAAATTGTTCACCACACATCGACCCAAGACTAATGGGACGTTTAATAGATTATTTTGTATTCCTTGGTACGAATATTCTATTTAGATCCTAAGTAATATTCCAAATTAACCTTTTTAGCAAATCTTTCCTGTGCCAAAAAACGTGTTTTCAAGACGATCCTAGCAGCTTTGTGTGTATACATGTTTCAAATTCATGATATCCATGAGTTTTCTATGAGTTATTTGTTTTACTCACTATTTATCTCACTTCTCAGGAGAAAGAAATCTCTTCCCATGTGACTTACAGCCTCGGAAAACCTGCTAGAGGGGTAGCTATTAGTCAGTTCCTTCTCAAGGGTAATGAGTTGAGTTATTGCGTTTTTCTTCTTTTATATCCAGAAATCACAGCTCTTCTTCTCATGCCATCAGGAGCCATGCATTTCCCAAAAGCAAAACATGAACCACCCGATAGTAAACCACGACAGGCAGACCCTTAAAACTGTCCATCAATTGTCCAGCAATATCTCGGTGCCTAAAAACTAATGTAACGAGCAAACATACATTTACTCTGCCATTAACCTCTTCCTGTGATGTGTCTTTTGTCCTTTTGGAGCTAACATACCTCTTTTATACAGAAAGAAAACCCTAGACTTGTTTCATAAGACACTTCACTTGCTTGTACAAGGAAAATAGCAAAATCAGATGATTTACAGAATGACTGCACGTGGTGTGTAGCATTGCTGAGCACTTATGAAGCCTATTCATTCAGTGGCTCCTCTGGGAAAGCCTAATTATATTAATGACAGAGTTTCATATTAAATGTAGGTCATTCAATCAAAGTACTTCCTTTTCCATCTCAATTCTAATGTATTATTTATCATTTCACTCTCTTTGTATACATCTTATTAAATAATTCAGTCTATCACCAAGTATCACTTATATATCACCTTGAAAAGCTGGCCGTGAAATTCTTACCTTCTTGTAATTCACTGCCATTTTCCAAAGGCTTTTCGAGCTCTTTTTCCACCATAGGAGCTATGTTCTTTGACGATGAAACATCTGTAGGAGTATGAAACCTGTAGTATTCACCTACTCTCCCCATGAGAAAAATGATAATTAATAATGTTTGTCATACAAAGTGTTAGAAAATTCACAATTGTATGATCTCTTACCAGATTTGTAACACATCTCCTTTATTGCTCTTTTTTCTTCAATTTCTTCGGGTGTCTTTGTCCATAAACTAGAAGCATCTATAGGATATATTTGTTTTAAATTAAAGTGTCCCATAGCCAAATAATCTGAAAATTTATAAACCAGAAAGAAAAATCCCAGACATTGTTCTCATGGAGGAATAACTGGTTTTAAAGTATTATGCTTACTGACAAATGTTTGTAAGTGCTACAGTGTAAGTTTTAGAAAGGAGAAGACTATAGGAACAACTTTAGTCTGTTTTTCTCCACAGTCAACACTCTTGGCACCAGCAGCCAGGAAATCAAAAAATGTATTGCGATGGGAAAGTCTGCTGTTAGGGACCTCTCCAAAGTACTGAAGAGCAGCAATGGTGTCACTCTGGAGACTAAGGTGCATCTGATACAGGCCATGGTCTTTGCAATCACTCGTTATGCATCAGAAAGCTGGACAATGACTAAGAAGGATAGAAGTAGAACTGATGCCTTTTAGCTGTGGTGCTGGAGAAGAATATTGAGGGTACTGTGGACTGCCAAGAAAACAAACAGGTTCATCCTGGAAAGGGCTATAACAGACTGTTCCTTGGAGGCAAGGATTCTGGGGCTTTCGACTGACATACTTTGGACATGTTGTAAGGAGAGACAGGTCCTTGGAAAAGGACATCATGCTTAGCAGGGTGGAGGGACAGCACAGGAGGGGAAGGCCCTCTATGAGGTAAATTGATTCAGTGACTGGGGTAATCGGGATGGGTGTGTCAGAGGCAGTGCGATTGGCACAGGATAGAGCAGGGTTTAGGGCTGTTGTATATAGGGGTCACTATGAGTCACAAGTGACTCGACAGCATGTAACAACAACAACAATGGAAGAAATATGACTGCATGATACTAGATGATACCTCACGTCTCTTGAAATGAGAAGGTGAAGATATATTCTCCTATAAAAACATACTGCTATCAATGTAGGTGAGGGGCACATGAAGACACAGTACAAAGACTATTCAGACACAGCCCGGTGTTCCTAAGAAGTGAGGATAAGGCTTAATCGCACAAATGTATCAGTACTTGGGAAAGTATCATACTTAGAAAGGTGGAGATTCGGCAAAAAAGAAGAAAACTTTTAATAAGATTGACACAATGCCTATAACAATTGGTTGTGATATGGTCACAGGACTGCAAAGTATCTCATTAGGTTTTACATGTATTAGAGTCAACACAAGGTATCCAGTAACAAAAACACATGCATTCCTAAGCATAGAAACTGTGGAGCCACAGGACAACATTTGCATATTTATCATCTCTGTTCAAACTTAATTTTCACTCTTGTGCTTTGGTGGCATAAAAGGAAAAAAGATGGACTAAGATACAAATCTATCCTAGAACAAGATAATGTTTGAATATTTATCATGTGTATGCATACTTAATTTGCACCTTGGTGCTATGATGAGATAAAAGATAAAAGGATGAAGTAGGATACAAATCTATCCTAGTAGAGCATAAATTCTGTGTGTTTATCAGGTGTATTCACACTTAATTTGCACCTATGTGTTGAGATAAATGGGAAAATGTTGGGCCAGGAGGCAATAGACCTGTGGTCTAAACCTGCTTATAAACTTGTGAGGGTTACACGGACTAATGCGGATAATAGTACTTTGTGAGGACTCTGTCATTCCTTATGACTGTAAGGATTAAATATGAAACTAATAAAGGATCAATAGATTGATATGTGAAACAGTTGTCAAATATTAATTAAATAATCTGTCAGTATCCCTACAAATACATGCTCATATCTAAACAGAAGATAAATATCCCCTACTATAATATAAAAACTTTCTAATATAGATGACTATAGGCAAGCATAGACAAGAATAAATTAGAACACATATAATAGAAAAAAAAACAGTTCACCAAAAGTCTGTTCTATATAGCATATAACTTTCTTAAAGTCTATTTTATATAGTATATGACTCAAACTGATTTTGTTCATGTCAAAACTGACTCATAGCTGACCCTCCAGCAGGCTTTCTGAAGCTATAAATTGCACAAAAGGAGATTGAATACAGTCTTTCTTCCTCAGAGCAGCTGATGAATTCAAACTTCCTGTCTCTGAGTTGGCAGTGCAACATCTTACCACTAGGCCACCACAGCTCTCTTTATAGTATATACAACACTATAAAATTCTGATAGGTAAACAGCATATAAAGTCCTTTGATATTTTCAAAGGTGCACTGCATATCTGAGAGAAAAAAAAAATCACTAACCATTAAGTTCTTCTTCTTCCTCTTCTTCCTCAAAGTTAGTTTTTAAAACTAAAGGATGGTGAATAGGTCGAGATATATTTTCCTGAGGTTTGACAGGTTCCTGACTCGGGGCTGAGGGTGGAACTCCTTCTTGACTTTCTTTCTGTAGTGTGAGATCTACAGAGGAAAATGCAGCATTTCAGATATTTCAAAGTATATAGTGCAATCAGGTCCAACCATTATCCTAATTAACATCATTTCATTTCTGGAAAGATTATTAAACCATCTTAGAAAAATAATACTTTGGTGGTTGTGCATGAAAAGTATGCCAATTCAAAGACTTTAGACAGCCTTTAGCATAATTTTGAATTTTTGGTTCAAATGCAAAGTGATAGTAAACATTACTGTATTCTGAACAATAAGATCAGCATTACTAAGCATATTACAACTAACAATCTCACCTAGCCATTGCTATGGAGTTGTTGTGAAGTTAATATTTTACTAAGAGTTAAACTACCTCATGTTGTTGTTGTTGTTATGTGCCATCAAGTCGTTTGCGACTCATAGCGACCCTATGCACAACAGCCCTAAACCCTGCTCTATCCTCTGCCAACTGCACTGCCTCTGACACACCCATCCCGATTACCCCAGTCACCGAATCAATCCATCTCATAGAGGGTCTTCCCCTCCTGTGCTGTCCCTCCACCCTCCCAAGCATGATGTCCCTCTCCAAGGACCCGTCCCTCCTGGCAACATGTCCAAAGTATGTCAGACGAAGCCCCAGAATCTTTGCCTCCAAGGAGTTGCTTGGTTTAACCCTCTCCAAGATGAATCTGTTTGTTTTCCTGGCAGTCCAGGGTACATTCAGTACTATTCCCTAGCACCACAGCTCAAAAGCATCCACTCGCCTTCTGTCCTCCCTAGTCATTGTCCAACTCTCTGACGCATAACAAGTGATTGCAAAGACCATGGCCTGTATGAGGCACACCTTAGTCTCCAGAGAGACACCATTGCTCTTGAGTACTTTAAAGAGGTCCTTAACAGCAGACTTTCCCATCGCTATACGCTTTTTGATTTCCTGACTGCTGGTGCCAAGAGTGTTGACTGTTGAGCCGAGCAAACTGAAGCTGTGAACAATCTCAATCTCTTCACCATCCATCCTGACGCTGCCAATTGGTCCAGTGGTGAGAATCTTTGTCTTCTTGACATTGAGCCTCAGTCCATACTGAAGGCTGCAGTCCTTGACCCTTCACAGCAAGTGCATGAGGTCCTCCTCAGTTTCAGCAAGCAGGGTTGTGTCATCTGCATAATGCAGATTGTTAATATATCTTCCACAAATCCTGATGCCACAATTCTCCTCATAGAGCCCAGCCTCTTGGATAATCTGCTCTGCATACATGTTGAAAAGGTATGGAGACAGGATGCATCCCTGGAGTACACCCTTCCCAATTTTGAACCATGCAGTGTTACCCTGCTCTGTTCTGACTACTGCCTCTTGGTCCAAGTATAGGTTTCACATATAGTTTTCTAAATTAGAAGGCAAGTAATTGCAAAGCAGATAAGGAAAGCAGATTGATAGTCTTTCTCTGAGTTGCCCATCACTAAACCACTGTATCAACATAAGCGAACAATCTCAGCTGTCTTCAGTGGATTCCAACTCACAAAGACTTCCCATTGGATTTCTGAGGGTGTAAACCTTAACAAGATACTGCTTCGTCTTTCTACCTCATCTTTAGAATCAGGTCTTTTTCTGTTCAACAAGTATGCCTTGGAGCAAGTTCACTAGTGTGCTCCTTAAAGGCAAGGGTGGTGAAACTTCATCTCATATACTTTGAGCATGATGTCAAGAGGGGCCTGTCCTGAGAAAAATGCATCATAATGGGAAAGGAGGAGGGTCAGGAAAGATAAGGAAGGCTCTCAACAAGGTGGGTGGACAGAGCAACTATAAAAATGGACATAAACAAAAAAAAAAAAAAGACATTCATACTGGGAAAAAAATGGACATAAACATGCCTGTGGAATGAGAGGATGGCATCAGATAGGACTCGATCAGATTTATTGTTAGTCTTATAGTCCATATGAGGCCTAATCCATTTAATGGCACCTAATTACATGCTTCTGTTAGCACTACAGCTCTCTAACACCAACAGGGCTCTATTGTTTGCTAGGCTCTATTGTTTTCATTAGGACCCTAAGGCATAAACTGTCTGATTAATTTAAAATTTTGTCTCTTTGTAAAGGTGGTTAAAATAGATTTGTACTGGACATCTTGCACCAGAAATATTAGGGTCTAGTAGGTTAGGCTTGGAAGCAGGAGGGGCATCCACTTCCATAGCAGCTTGCCTCCAGAAACCCTATGAACCTGGAGAAAGGAAGAAAGACACCCAAGAGTTGAGGACTCTTCTTCTTAGGGTTGCTATGAGTAGCCTGCAACTCGACTGCACTTACGAACAACAATAACAGTATGTTAGGAATGACAAAATGAAGATAAATTGCTTGTACTAGACAAATATTTTTTCAGTATATCTTTGTTTCATAAGCAGATGCAACTAATAGGATCTTCAATTTTATTTTCTTGATCTTCAAGCTTACCACAAACGCAACATTTCATGCTGCAGTTACTAATGGATGGTTACAGCTATTTGCTCTCATTTTAAAATATGTCACATTAGTAAATCAAGGTTCTGAAATCTTTACTCCGTTCATGTCATTAAGATAGGTTCAGCTTGGAGGAGTAGCTCTTTCCTAGTCATATTTGGAAGATCTTTTAGTGGTTTATAAGTAAGAAGTCGTTCTGGCAACCCAAAGGCATGCAGTTCAAATCCACCAGCTTCTCCCTGTGGGCTAAAGTTTAGTAATCTCCTCCTGTAAGATTTGTTGCCTCTGAAAATTTGCTGGTGGGTCACTTAGAAGTCAATTCCAACTTGACAGTATGTAATAATAAGAGCAGACAAAAAAATCATGTAAGGTGAGTGGCTCAACTCTCATATTCTAGCACTATACCAGATAATATTTCATTATCATTCACAAAGTTTTCACTGAACAATTTTTTCAGAAGTAGATTGTGAGATTCTTAGCCTGATAAAGACTGAAACAAAAAAAAACACCACCCACACTTCTGCACTCAAAATCAACTATAGCTGGACTGTTCACTGAGTTTCTGAGGGTGTCAATCATAGGGGAGGAGAGTATCATCCTTCTCCCTTGGAGTCACTGGTAGATTCAAACCAGAAAGATGCAGCCTTTGGCTTAGCAGCACAATTCCCTATAGAATTCCTTATAGACAAGGTCCTCAAAGCTCCCTCTTAAGTCTAGAGTTCCACTTAACCTTGTCCACTATGGGTAGCATCACAGCAACACACAAATTACCTGAGTATAGAAAACTGACAGACAAGGGCTGTGTCTACTGGACCAATAGACAATATCAGGATAGATGGAAAAGAGAGTGAAGTTGTAATCTATTTCCGTTTACTTGACTCACAAATCAATACTCACGGTGGAAGCAGTCAATAAAACAAAAATATCTATTATATTGGGGAAATCTTCTTTCAAAGACCTCTCTAAAATGCTAATGCGCAATGCCAGTTTGAAGAGTAAGGTTCCAAGCCATGGTATTTTTTTTTTATTCTTGTGTACCATTCAATAGGATCTGACTGGCACAGGAGGAGGTTGCCCTTCCTTCTCCAGCAGAGCATCTGGAGAATTTGAACCGTGCTCCTTCAGGATTACAGTGCAGCTCCTTGCCACTAGGCCACCAGAGCTCTCTTAGCAATGGTATTCTTAACTATTTCCTATTCATCTGAAAGTTGGAAAATTAATAAGGAAGACTGAAGAAGAACTGTTATTGTTGAATTGTGGTGTTGGAGAATAATACCAAGTAATGGATTTTCCAAAGAACACATAAACCTGTCATGGAGGAAGCACAATGAGGATGCTCCTTAGAGTCAAGGATAGTGAAACTTTACCTCACATGTGGCATGTCGTTAGGAAGGGTCAAGTCCTGGGAAAAAGATACCTTGCTGCAAAAGCTAGAGTGTCATGAAAAGAGGACCTTAAACAAGATGGATTGACAGTGATGGGAACAACGGGTGTGAGTACGTGGAAGATGATGAGGATAGCACAGGATAGGGCATGGTTCTATCTATTGTTCACAGAGTCACTATGACTCATCATCAACTTGATAGAACATAAGAATATTATGGATGATCTCTCTGAATGAAATACCAGTGGCCTACCTTTCAGTAACATACGAATATGTAAGCCACTACAGTATGACAAATTGCCGAGAAGTAGTGCCAAATAATAGTATGACTTCTAATTATAACCAATATTATTTTTGTTTTAGATTTTATAATATTTTAATCACATAACTTGCTTAGAACATCTAGAAATTATTAGTTTAAGACAGTAGTTTTTAGTAGCACGTCTTTATTTCAAAAATAGATAAGGATAATTTTTATTATTACTCATCTCATTAATCTGTATTTTTCCAATAAAATCTCACTTCACTGTACAATTATTCAAGTTTGTAACACTATTGTGTTTAAATAAATTTTATGCTAATGAGAACAGTAATAAGTAACTCTAAAGAAAAGAACTCATAATTGGAGATAATGATCAAAGAGATAAAAAAATTTAAATTTATATGTACATTTTCTTATGGTGCTTAAATTTTATACAAGTGATTAACACAACTTTCAAGCATAAAACTATTAGGAAAAAAACTGAAAAATTAAAAAAAATAGGGTCACACAATTTGATGGTTGGAGGGAGGAGTGGGTAAAGGAAAAGGGAAATATCTGATGTGAAAATCAATGTATATGAATTCTGTTAAGTAAACCAGTATAAAATAAAAATTTTATT
>NW_006399828.1:3018028-3023986 GCF_000299155.1 Elephantulus edwardii
TAATTGTGGACTCTTGTGATGACCATAAGACCCTATCATATAGCACTTTCTTTTTTAAAAAATTAATGGGAAATCTGTTCAAGTGTCTAGTAACTTTTTAAAAATTGTTGTAGCTTTTCCCAGTCACCACGGAGTTGTGCAGAGGCAGAGACACAGGGTGTGCTCAAGAATCTGCTCCACCTGTAACCCACCATGATGGCCAAGGACGGCACTGCTGCTGGAGGTGTAATGGACATCAAGACTGCCTTATGAGAGGTGCTAAAGACCGCCCTCATCCAGGATGGCCTGGCCAAGCCCATTTCTGTGTATTTGCATCCAGCTGTAATAAGTCTACGTGTATCAAATTAGCAGAGGCCCTTCATGTTGAATACCAAATCGACCTGACAAACGGTGATGGCAACAAGAATCCTGGGGAGTAGGCAGGCCTCTGCAAACTGCCTGAGAAGGAAAGCCCTGCAAAGTGGTTGGCTGCTGTTGTGTAGCTGTTAAGGGCGATGGCAAAGGATCATAGGCCAGGGATGTCATTGAAGAATTATTTCAAATATTTCAAATGAAATCAATAAAGAACTGGACATGTTGAAAAAAATTGTTATACAGAACACATATACAGATACAGACAGAACACTAAATAAATGACCATGGCAAAACCAATAACAAAGAAGCCATAATCTATCTCATCTGCCCTTTCCATTTTCTTTTTCCATACCTACAGTGGATATACTCTATTCTGACTCATAGGGTTATCAATTAGTCTGTAGTTAATTGCACTGCTAAGTCAAAGGTGAATTCACAGAGCTACTCAGGAGTACTGAAAGGTATTCTCCTCCTAGGTGACTTACAGTCTTTGAAAACCAGCTAGAGGGTCAGCTATGAGTCAGTTCTGTTTCAGTAGCACACAACAGCAACAGATTTTTAAACACTTAAGATGTTTCCAACTTTTGTCCATAGCAAACAACATAGCTCTAAAAATTCTGGTACATGACTGTTGTAATGTTATGTTTAGGTTACGTATGTCATGTTATGTTATGTGATGTTATGATGTTATGTTGTTATCATTTGGCTGTAATTTACCCATAGCTGACACTCCAGTGGGTTTTCAGACACAGTAAATTACACATGAGTTTACTGCCCATCTTTCTCCAGTGGAGAGCTGGTGGACTCGAACCATGCACTTCTCAGTTGGCATTATTATTCCTTATCACTAAGCCACCAGAGATCCCTATGTGAATATAAGTACTTAATATAATTAATTTCCCCAGGATATACTCTGAGTGAAACTGTTTGGTCACAAAATCTTTATAGCTTATTTTGGAACAGAAAATGCGAGAATATTTTTTCCCAAAAGAGTTGTATGAAATTTACATATTCATCTTAAGTGAATGATAATCCCTAATGTTCCTCACATTCAACAGTAGTTGTTGTTAAATGCCATCAGGTCAACTATGACTCAGTAATCCTATGAACAACAGGTTGAAACTTTGCCTTATTCTGCAGCTTTCTCATATCTCCATCATGCCCGTCTTTTATTGCAGTAACGGTGTCAGTCCATCTTGTTGAAGGTCCTTCTACTATCAAGCTGACAAAATACTTTTTCATGTATATTGTCATTTTCCAAGGACTGGTAACTCTTGGCAACATGTTGGCAAAGCATGTGAGATGAAGTTTCACCATCTCTGTCTCTAAGGAACACCACTGTTTCATGTTTTCTAAGATGTGTTTGTTCTCTTGGAAGTTCATGAGATATTCAATACTTCGTCAAAACCGTAATTCATAGGCATTAATTCTTCTTCTGTCATCCTTATTCATTATTCAACTTTCATATACCTATAAAACAACAGAAAGTACAGTGACTTGGGCCAGGTGCACCTTAATCTTTAAACTAGCATCCTTACTCTTCACATTGACAGTAGATTTGACCAATGAATATGTCTTTTGCTTTCTTGACCATTGCTATCATGAATGTTGCTTGTGGATCCAAGTAAAATTAAATATTTGACCACTTAAATCCTTTTCCACTTATCATTATGTTCCTTATTGGTCAAGTCATGAGGATTTTTGTTTTCTTTGTGCTGAAGTATAACACATACTGAAGGCTACAGTCTTTGTTCTTCTTCGGTAAGTACTTCAGGTTTTCATTTTCAGCAAGCATTGAATCTTCATCTAATCTTATTGCTACATCCTTCTTCAGAGTTCAACTTGTGACATTATTTGCTCAGAATAGAAATGTAATAGAGAGAATACAACTCTAATGCACAGTTTTCCTGATTTTAAGCCATGACATGTTCTCTTGTTCTGTTTAAACCACTGCTTTTGGTCTATGTACACGATCCCTATGAATATAATTAAGTGTTCTGTGATACCCATTCTTCTCAATATTATCCATACTTTATTATAATACACATGGTCAAAATTTTTGCATTGTCAATAAAACATAAGTAAATTTCTTTCTGGTATTCTCTTCAGTCAAGAGCCATTGATATCAGCAGTGATAACACCAATGATATTCCTCTTCTGACTCCAGATTTAACTTCTAACAATTGTTGGCTGATGTACCCTCCAGTCATTTTTAAAATAATCCACAGTAAGATTTTGAGTGCATATGATATCAATGATATTGTTCAATAATTCCACACTTTGTTAGAGCACTTTTTTTATTTTAATGGGCACATACACAGATCTCTTGGAATTAATTGGCTAAGTAGCTGTTGTCCAAATTTCTTAGCATAGATTAGTGAGCATGTCCAGGGCTGCATCCATTTGAGACACCTCAGTTGGTATTTTGTCAATTTGTGGAACTTTAGCTTTTTATCATTAGCTTTATGGAAATTTAGACAACTTCCTTTAGTACAATTTAGTTCTTGATCATATGCTACTTTCTGAAATGGCTTTGTGTCTGTGGTGTTAGTTTTTCTAGCCATTACATTAGCCCCCTCTGTTCTCCAGCTACCTTAACTACAGACACATGGTCTTGCAAGTCATGAATAGCTATGGAACTTGGGTAAGAGAGAGCGTTCCCACACTGAGCACCAAGACGAAGGAGTCCGTAGTAAGGCCTTGATTAGACCAAGACCAGAGTGAGATCCTGGTGAAAGCAAGACCCTGGTGAGAGCAAGAGCCTGGTGAGGGAGAGATCACAGTGATGGTGATGGAGAAACAACAGCATTGCTTTGGAGAAACTATGGCAAGGTGTAATCAAAGGAGGCCTCAGTTAAAGGTTTTTCTGTGCTTTCTGGATGATGGAAAGAAAAGCTGAGTGCTGAACTGAAATTGGAGCCTGTACAAATTGTGGAATTGTGCTCTGGGACTGATGCTCTAAAATCCAGACTTGTATTGGGTGATATTCTTTGCTTCCCCCACTTATTTACCTAATAAGCCCCACATCTGTGAGGCAACTATGAATATAGGACCTGAATGATTGGTAGAAAGAGGTGTAGTTGCATGGGGTAGAGGAGTGTCATACTGAGCAGTTATTTGCTGTTATGGATATTATTGATGGGGAAAGATCCCCTTTATGAAGTATTTAGAAGTCATACTCACTCCCACATTGCATCAGCTCCTTTCACAGTGTAAAACAACTCTTTTTAGTACAGTGACTCTGTATTCCTCCCATTTTTCATGCTTCCTGCATCATTTGATATTTTGCCCACAGACCCCTTCAGTACTATAATTCAAGGCTTGACTTTCTTGTTCAATTCTTTCAGCAGGACAAATGTTGCATATGTTCTTCCCTGTTGGTTTTCTAACTCCCAACTCTTCAAGCAGTTTATTATGCTTTTCTTTCATGTTTTGGGGTTCACTTTGAAATCTCCAACTCAACTTTCCTTCTTCATTTCTTCCCCTCATTCTAACTTCTCTACTTTGAAAAGTAAATTTAAGAATTTCTTCTAACCTCTATTCTTATCTTTTCTTCCTTTCCTGCAGTTTAATGACCTTTTATTTTCTTCAACTCTAATAATCTTGACATAACCCCATAAACTCTCTAGTTATTGCTACTTTTCAGTGCATCAAACTTATTCTTTAGATGGTTTTTAAACGCAAATGGAATAAACTCCAAGTTGTATCTTGGTTCTCATGGATTCATTTTTCTCAACTTTAATTTTAATCTCTTTCTAAATATGTAGTTAATTTTAGAGCTCAGGTGACCTAGTGGGCAAAAGTGATGCTGCCAAACCAAAGGTGGGTGACTCTAATCCACGGCCCTCAGGCCTGCCTTTGTTTTTGGTGAAACATTCTTCTAGGTCATATAGCCCTCATCTGTCCACTTTCTGTACAGAGAGGTAACTCATGGTTGCTGTGAAGCCGAAAACTGTGACACTGATGTGTCAAATGCAATAATGATTACCCATAGTGCACAGTGTTTGGTGGAGCTCCCCAATTAAAACAGCTTGGAAGCAGGAGTGCCATCCACTTCTGCAATAGCTTGTCTCTGGAAACCCTATGAACCTGGACAACGGACAAAAATTATACAAGTGTCCAGGTATTTCATTCATAGGGTCGCTATGGGTTGCCTATGCCTCGATGGCACTTAACAACAACAACATATCCAACAACTTGTTTACAAGTTGTTCTTAAAATAATTCAGCATACTTGTCTTTCCCAGATTAATAATAAAGTTTATCATATCTTCCTTTTCTACAACATTTATATTTCTTCTTTCTAAAATACTTCTGCATACTTTCTGTCCATTTTTTGTATCACAGCTTTTATATAGTAATTGTATCACTTCCTCAAAGGGACATTTGTCAACATTAGGTAATATTTTTATTTGTTATATACAACTGGGGGATGCTACTGGCAAATACACAACTAAATATCCTATAATGCATGGCATGAACCACCCTACAACAAAGAAATGTCTAGTTCAATATGTCAATACTGCTGAGATAGAGAAACTTGTCATTCTTCATTGAGAATATATAATCATATGTGTTACCAATATCTTTTCCTGTTCTGCAAGTTTCCTGGTTGCTATGAATCATCTACGATTCGACAGCACTTAACAACAACAACTAGAGAGCTTTATTGGTCTAGTGGATAGAAAGTTATACTACTGAGCCAAAGGTGGATGATTTTAATCTGCATCCTTCAGACCTGGTTTTAATTGTTTTTGGTCATACATTCTTCTAAGTGGTATTAGCACTGGTCTAGCCATTTGCTGTACACAGGTAACTCTTGGTTGCTGTGATGCTAAACACGGTGATACTGATGTGTCAAATACGATAATGACTACCCATGGTGAACAGTGTTCAGTGGAGCTCCCCTATTAAAACAAGCTTGAAAGCAGGAGTGGAATCCACTTCTGAAATAGCTTGCCTCTGGAAACTCTATGAACTTGGAGAAACACTGGAAGTTATACAACTGTTCAGGTCTTTCGTTCATAGGATCACTATGACTGAACAGCACTTAACAATAATTATTTACAAAATTTGAATACATTGTTTTAAAGAACAAATTTTTTCCAATTCCCTCACCACCCCACCCATGAAATTGTACAATCCCATGATTAATTCCCCACCTCACCCCCGTACATCCTCATCCTTCTGCTTCCACCCTCTCCCATCCCTCTTGGATTTTTAGGTATACTACAATAATGGTTTTAGACAAGATGTATCTTTGTGGGACTGAGTTCACTCAGCATAATGCTCTCCAGTCCCTCCCAAGTTAGGTAATAATTTACAAAATCATTGCTCCTGTGTACTGTATAGTACTCCATTGTGTGAATGTACCATGTTCTTGCAATGGTGAATAATGCTGCTATGAACAATGGTGTACAAATCGCAGTTTGTGTCTCAGTTCTCATTTTCTCAGGGTATATTCCAAGTAGTGGAATAGGTGGGTCATATGGAATGTCTATGTTCAGCTTTTCGCACCATTTTACAATCCCACCAACAATGTATAAGAGTTCCTTTCTTCTCACATCCTCTCCAACATTTATTTGTTGTTGTTGTTGTTATGTGC
>NW_006399828.1:3025781-3044761 GCF_000299155.1 Elephantulus edwardii
TTTCATGAAACAACATATGAGCAAGAGCCTATGGTGATGAAAGAAGAAGTTCAGGCTGCTTTGAAGGACATGGCCAAAAATAAGGCTCCAGGAATAGGTGGTATACCAATTGATATATTTCAGTTAACAGATGCTGCCCTGGACGTGCTCACCAAGTTGTGCCAAGAAATTTAGAGAACGACCACTTGGCCAACTGACTGGAAGAGAACGATATTTGTTCCTATCCCAAAGAAAGGCGACCCAACCGAATGTGGAAACTACAGAACATTTATTACTTGCAACACCAAGTGCTAATATATTATGATTGTTGTGTACCATTGAGTCAGAAATTACTTATGGCTTACTCTCCAGTGGGTTTTCAGAGACAGCAAATCTCACAGCAGGAGACTGTCCATTCCTCTTCCTCTGACCAATTGGTGAACTCACCCTCATGCCTTTAGGATTGTAGATTTACTGCCTCTGTGGTGTATATGAGCTCACTGTTACAATTATTGAGCCAATTCTTCTTAAGAAGGATTTCTCATATTTTGTTGACCCTCACTTTAACAAGCATGCCTTTTTCTGGTAGCTGGTCTCTACTGATAATATGTTGAAACAAGCATGCCAAATTCTTATCAACTTCATTTCCAAGGCACATTCATTCTCCTTGAATTTTTGGCATCTATGTAAGACTAAAGCTGTGGGAACTACTACAGAATTTGGAGAAAGCCAACTAACACACGGCCAAGATAATTTCAAAGAAACCCTGAATCTAGCAAAATTTAAGGTGAGCTGTTCCCATAAATAGTTACTTGAACCAATAATTTCCAATTTTCCTTTAAGCTAGACTAAGTAAATTTCTCATATTTTAATCAAGAAGGTACTGAAGTAGATTTGAACTAACCACTAAATTTTCAGGAAATTTTTTACCTACTGGGTAAGGAGTTGTGAAAGGTTGTAGCTTGAATCCACCACAACTCTGAGGAAGAAAGATGGCCGATCTCTTCCTATGCAATTGACAGCCTCCAAAAATTTGTTGAAGGGTTGCTCTAAATTGATTCTGACACAAAAGCACATCATTGTTGGGAAGTGCCATTGAATCAGCTCCAATTCTAAATGACATTTTTTCCAGAAGAATAAATCATTCCTCAATTCTGCACCATCCCCTGGTCTCTGTGCTTAAAGCCTGCCGTGGCAACCCCTGTGCTACTCCATCTCGTTGAAGGGAGTACTGATCTCCCCTGAAGCTCTTTACCAAGCATGATGCCTTTTTCCAGGGACTGGCCTGTCCTAATAACCTGATCTATATATGTGAACTGAAGTCTCACCATCCTCAATTGTAAGAAGAATTCTTGTGAACTTCTTCCAGGAAAGATTTTTTTTCTTTTGATAGTCCTTATTTTTTTTTTCCAACACCAAAATACATCAATTTTTCAGCTGTCTTAGGGTTTGGACCAGGTTACCTTAGTCCTCAAAAAGACATCCATGCTCTTTTGCACTTTAAAAGAGTCCTGCATCAGATTTTCCCAGTGCAAGCATGATGTGATTTAATTTCTTGACTTGCTTCCATGGGCATTGACTGGAGATCCAAGTAAAATGAAACCTTGACAATTTCAATCTATTCTTTATCATAATATTTTTGGACCATTTGTAAGTATTTTTGTGACACTGATAGCTTGAACTTTTTGGGAAGTGGAGGAGTGAGGATATTTGTGGTGCCAACTGTAAAACATTTACTGGTGCTTATAAATAAGAGAGTCCTGATTAGCATTATGATCGTCACATAACTGTCATACAATTGAAACACCAACAACTATTCCTGTGCTTTGTCAATTTGGGAAAAAATTAAGTCATTTTTGTGTATATGCCATGTGCTGTTGTTTTCAGAGGCAGTTAATCACATGGGAGGGGACTGCAAAATAGCTGGTGGATTTGAAGCACATGCCTTTGGGATTGTGGCACAGTTTCTTGCTACTAGGCCACCAGAGTGTTAATAAAAAAAAAACCAAAAAATAAAAGGGAAGCCCAAATTTAGAGACTGTCCTGAGTTTACAGGTAACTTCAGAAAAGTTACTCACCAATGTTAAATATATCCAAACTAGATAAATAAAACCAAAAAAATACATGGTGGAGTCACAATAATGGCATAAGGGTAGAAATAACTTTTTGGAACAAGCCCATAAATTAATTCAAAGTGAAAAGAATTTAATTGTACCTAAATACTCTTTGCTTTTTGTTTCCTGAGAACTTGAAATCTTTGTAGTTGTCTTATATCTTTGTTGTGCTATTGTGATCAGTCCTCAAGGATACCAGACAGTCTGTTAGGAAGAGGAACATGATACAATGATGCTAACTAAAGTGAGTTAAATGGATCAGGGTGGTTTCTTTTCTATCTTGCATTTATTCCCTTTCTTTTAAAAATCCACCATAATTAGCTTGTATCCAGACCTCTGACTTCCTTTCTGAATGAAAAGGTCAACTTGGATGAATACAGATTAATTGAAAAAACTATTGATGTTGTTATGTGCCTGTGACTCTATGTACAATAGCTCTGAACTCTGCTCTATCCTGAGACAGTCTCATTGTATCCAACACATCTACCCCTGTTACCGCAGTTACTATGTCACCCCATCTCGTCCCAAGTCTTCCTCTCCTAAGCTGTCACTCCATCATTCAAAGAATGATGCCTGAGACGGAGCTTCAAAATCCTTGCCTCCAAGGAGAGCATGGTTTTATCCTCTGCAGAACTGACTTGTTTGTTCTCTTGGCTTTCTATGATATGTTCAATACTCTTTTTCTGCACCACAGCTCAAAGGCATCAATAATTCTTCTGCCAATGCTAGTCATTGTTCAGCTCTTTGATGCATAGTAAGCACTTGCAGAGATCACTGCCTAAAACAGGTACAACTTAGTTTCCAGACTGACACTATTGCTCTTTAGCCCTCTGAAGAGGTCCCTAACATCAGCTTTCTTCAGAGCAATTTATCTTTTAATTTCCTGATTGCTAGTGCTAAGAATGTTGATTGTGGAACCAAGCAAGCTGAAATTCTTAACAACCTCAGTATCTTCTCCCTCTATCATGGTGCTGCCAATTGGTCCAGTGGTGAGAATCTTTGTCTTCTTAATGTTAAATTTCAATACATTTTAGAGACTACAGTCCTTGATCATCTGCAGTAAATACTTCAAGTCCTCCTCAGTTTTGACAAGTAAGGTTGTGTCCTCTGCAGAATGGAGTTTATTGATAAGTCTTCCTCCAATCCTGATGCTTCATAAAGTCCAGACTCCCAAATTATCTGTTCCACATACAGACTGAAAAGGTATGGAGACAAGATGCATCACTGATGCACTCCTTTCCTGATTTTGAACCATGCAGTGTTTCCCTGCTCTATTCTGACAACTGCTTCCTGGTCCAAGCATAGGTTTCATACGAGCACAATCAAGTGGTCTAGGATTCCCATTCTTCTCAAGATTAGCCATAGTTTGTTGTGCTTGACACAGTCAAAGGAAACACAGATAGATATTCCTCTGCTACTCACTGCTTTCAGCAATAATGCCTCTAGTTCCACAACCTCTTCTAGGCCTGGACTGTATTTCTTGTAGTTCTGTCAATATACTATTCCAGTCATTTTGTAATAATTTTCAGGAGAATTTTACTTGCATATGGTGTCAGTGATACTTTTTGATAATTTCCACACTTTAACAAGTCATCCTATTCTGGAATGGGACAAATACAAATTTCTTCCAGTCAGATGGCCAGGTAGCTGTCCTCCAGATTTCTTGGCACAAATTGGTGAGCACATCCAGGGCAGCATCTATCTATTGAAATATGTCAATTTGATGGTATGCCATCAATTCCTGGAGCCTTGGGTTTTGCCAATTCCTTTAGAGCAGCTTGAACTTCCTTCTTCATCACCCTTGCCTCTTGATACTTGTTTCATTAAATTCTTCTGTATCAGTCAATTCTTTTTGGTATAGTGACTTTGTGTACTCCTTCCATCTTTTTTCCCATGCTTCCTGGATCATTAGGTATTCTGTCCATAGCATTGTTACATATTGCAACTTGAGGCTTGAATTTGTTCTTAAGTTTCTTCAGTTTAAGAGCTGTTGAGTGAGTTTGGCCCTTTTGAGATTACCTGACTCCAGCTCTTTAAAAATTTCAATGTAATGCCCATGCTGCCCTTTGAAATCTCCTGTTTAGCTCCTTAATTTACTAATTCTTTCTCTTTGCTTTAGCTTCTCTGTGCATTAATGCAATATTCAGAATCTCTCATGACATCCATCTTGGTTGTTTCTTTTTATGCCTTTGCAATGACCATTCAATTTCCTCATGAATAATATTCTTTATATCTTCCCTAAGCTCTCATGGTCTTGGTTCATTATTGTTCAAGGTCTCAAACCTGTTCCGGAGGTGATTTTTTTTAAGTGCAGGTGGGATAGACTCTAGGTCAAATTTTAGTTGTTGTGGATTGGATTTTATTTTCTTTAGTTTTAGTTCAAATTTGCATGTGAGTAGTTGATAGTCTATTACACAATCAGCACCTGGCCTAGTTTTCACAGCTGATATTGAATTTCTGTAACAATTCTTTCCCAGATGTGGTCCATCTGACACCTGTGTGTATCATCAGGTGAAACCCATGTGTATAGTTGCCATTTATGTTTCTTATAAAATGTATTTGTAATTAATAAGTCTTTGATTCTACAAAATTCTATCATTCTATCTCCTGCCTCATTTCTGTCAACAAGTCCATGCTTTCCAACTACTGATACTTCTTCCTGTTCCCATCTTTTGGATTCCAGTCACTCATTATTATTGATACATTTTGGTTGCATGTTTGATCAATTGCTGACTGCAAATGTTGGTAGAATAAAACCTACACATTTTGTGTGTGTGTGTGTGTGTGTGTGTGTGTGTGTGTATTTTACTCATTTTGGCTGTTAACATAATTCAACATTTCCTGCTAAAAACTGCATTCAGAAGTGAACACAAATACAAGTGATAAACACGTGTGTCATAAGAACCTCTTGCATGAAATGGTCAATTACATTTAACTAAATAAACTTTAATGGATTATGTATAATCAAATTCTCTGAATTTCATCATCTACACTAACCATTGTGGTTAAAAAAGGGATAACTGTGTTAATTTTTATAAAATTTACAAACCCAGATACTAAAGTGCTTTTCACTAATTCATTAAAAACACCCACAAGGAATGTCTTGTGAAGAGCATTAAAAACACTTGTACAGATTTTAAAATATACTGATTAATCACCTTTGTAGTATTCCTGCCAACAATGTATAATTTAAATCTAATTAAAAGCAAACAAGTTTAAAAAAAAAACACCAAAGTAACTCAATTTGAAAATTATTCTGCAAAGTATTTGTCTACAAATGTCATTGAAATTAAACAAACAAACAATAAAACAAAAAAAATCTTGGCAAATGTAGACAAACTGTATTAGAGCTTAAGATCTGAAGTTCTTGGATTATAGAGGGCTAAGCTAAAATCTGTAGGGGAACTTTAACTGTACTTCAATACTTAATACAGACTCCAATATCATATCTAACTTTCTAACCGTCCAACCATCCATTCCTTCAAAGACAGTCCAGTTTCAAATTCAAATACATTACACAGAGTAAAACATCTCATTCATAAAAGGACAAATGCTGAATAAAACCATTGTTATAAGAATAGAATGGGCATCAAAAGGCAGGGAGAGCAGGAAAATAATGGATAATGACCATTAAACTGGAATAGATGAAGATAAAGACTGGAGGAATGTTTATCTATGTTTCAATGACTATGCCAAGGCATTTGACTGTGTGGATCACAACAAATTGTGGCTAACCATGAGAAAAATGAGCATCTCAGAACACTTGACTGTGGTTATGTGAAACTTACACTTGGACCAGGAAGCAGTTCTCAGTACATAGCAGGTAAACACTGCATGGTTCAAAATCAGGAAAGGAGTCCATCAGGGATGCATCCTATCTCCACACCTTTCCTATCTGTATGCAGAACAGATCATTCTGAAAGCAGGGCTTTATGAGGAAGAATGCAACATCACGAATGGAAGAAGACTCATCAACAACTTATGTTATGCAGATGACATAACCTTTCTTGTTAAAATGGAAGAGGACCTGAAGCACTTACTGCAGAAGATCAAGGACTTCAATATGGATTGAAGCTCAACATCAAGAAGACAAAGATTCTCAACACTGGACCAATTGATAGCACCATGATTAGAGGGAAAAGAAATTGACATTGTTAACAATTATAGCTTGCTTGACTCCATAACCAACACTCTTAGCACTAGCAGTGAGGAAATCAAAGAGCAAATTGCATTGGGAAAAACCACTGTCAGAGATTTCTACAGAGTACTGAAAAGCAATGATGCCAGTCTAGAGTCTAAGGTGTTCATAATCCATGCCATTGTCTTTGCAATTACTTGCTATGCATCAGAGAGCTGGACAATGAGTAAGGATAACAGAAGAAGAATCAATATCTTCAATTTGTGGTGCTGGAGAAGAGTCTTGAACTGCCAAGAAAACAAAAAGGTCTGTTTTGGAGATGGTAAAACCAAGTTTCTCCTTGGAGGCTAGGATTCTGAAGCTCTGTCTCAAATACTTTATAAAGGCATGTGGCCAGGAGAGAGACTGGTCCTTGGAGAAGGACATCATGCTTGGAAAAGTGGAGTGATAGCAGATGAGAGGGATTGACACAGTGAGGAAATAGGGGTTGATGTGTCAGCATTAGTGAGACTGGCTCAGGCCAGAGGAGGCTTCAGAGCTGCTGTACATAGGGTCACTATGGGTCACAGGCAACCTGATGGCACATAACAACAACAAGCATGTATATAATCTGTGGCCCTCAGGGCTGATTTTAATTGTTTTTGGTCATTCTTCTAAGTGGTATAGCACTAGTCTGTCCATTTGCTGTAAAAAGGTAACTCGTAGTTGCTGTGATGCTAAACTTTGTGACACGTATGTGTCAAATGAGATAATGGTTACCCATGGTGGACAGTGGGAGCTCCACGCTTTAAACAATATTAGAAGCAGGAGTGGCATCCACTTCTGAAATAGCTTGCCTCCAGAAACTATGAATTTGGGGAAATGATGAAAATTATACAAGCATTTAGGTCTTTTGTTCATAGGGTCACTATGAGTCATCTATGACTCAATGGCATTTAATAACAACAACAACATTAGTACTGAAGAGCAATGATGTCAATCTAGAAAGTAAGGTGCACCTGATCCAGGCCATTGTCTTTGCAATTATTTGCTATGCATCAGAGAACTTGACAATGACTAAGGATGACACAAGAAGAATCGATGCCTTTGAATTGTTGTTCTGGAGAAAATTATTGAATATACCATAGACAACTAGAGAACAACCAGGTCTGTCCTGGAGAGGGTGAAATCAGGCTGATCCTTGGAGGCAAAGATATGGAAGCTCTGTCTGACATATATTGGGCATGTTGCCAGGAGGGACCAGTCTTTGGAGAGGGATATCATGCTGGGAAGGGTAGAAGGACAGCACAAAAGAGAAAGAACCTGGATAAGATGTATTGACTTAGTGACTGAGGTAATGGGGATAGATGTGTCAGAGACAAAGAAATTGGCTCAATATAAAGCAGAGTTCAGAGCTGTTGTATATTTGGTCACTAGGAGTCATAAGTGACTCAACAGCACATAACAACAACAAAGCATTATATAAATATTTGCCAATTGTCCAAGAACTCATTGTTAATTTTGTTGTTGTTGTTGCTGTTGTTAATATACCATCGAGTACCAATTCATGCCTGGTATCTAACAGGTTTTCAGGGGTAGTAAATTACACAGGAGGAGAATGCCCATCTTTCTCAGGTGAAGCATCTTGGGGATTCAAACGACATGCCTTTGAGTTGGCAGTGAAGCTCCATAACTCTAGGCCTGCAGAGTTCCCCAAATCCTCATAAACGCAATGAAAATCACAGAGGAAGAAATATTCTTTGATGGTTACCAGGAATGGGAGAAGAGTAGGTTACGAAGGAAAATCAATAATTAAATAGTATAACCCTATTAAGTTGGGTGAGAGGCTATATAAAATAAAGGGTGACCAGCGTACTATCACTAATGAATGTATTCCTATACATAGAGAGGTGTTCAAGGTTTCTAGACAACAAAGGTAAATACTACTATACACTTTTTAAAAAACTAAACAAGGCCAGGATGAAAAGTCTCATTCAATTGTTGATGATAGAATAACATGACAACTAGAGAGAAGATAAGCAATTGTTTCAAAGTGTGAGTTACAATTAAAATTTAAGAAGTTTCTTAAGAATATCTTGTTTATTGAGTACACCAAGATCTACTCTATACTGTGGGGAAAAAAGAATGCTTGCAAAGAAAATATAAAATGTGTTAAAAATGCCCAAGCAATTTGAATGATTATAATAAATACTGATTGAATTCTATTAGTATACTTAATTAGTTACTGGAAGTTCTCAGGTTCCAAATTTGCACAGTTACAAATCTCAACACCTGTGAAGTCTGTTATAATAAAAATATAAAGTAGATGCAAAGATTTGTGAAATAGACAGCACTTTGTGAAATACATAAAACATTTGCACATCTATATTTATTGCTGCATTATAGACAACAGCAAAGAGATGGAAGCAACCCAAGTACTCATAAACAAATTAATAAGAAAAACTATGGTACATTCACATAATGAAATATTACACAGCACTGAAAAACAAAGAACTTGTAAAACATTACACAGTATGGGGGAGTGCTGAGGGAAATATGTTAGTCACAAAAGGAAAAATGCTAAAAAAAAAGGACAAATACTGCTTTACAGTGTTGTAATAAAATAGGACAGACATGGGGAGGCGGTTTGAAAGAGAATGGTATAGATAATGAACACTGCATTAAATCAGAAGAGGGGAAGAACTGTTCAAAACAGATACATGATTAGGCATTATAAGCATGATAACAATCTGTAACAAGGGGTGCAATTCAGAGGCACTGGCGGGATAGAGGAGGGGAGGAGGGAAGAAGAAAATGTGCAACAATGAAAAAAATTAAAACATTTTTATGTTAAAAATACATTATTTTTATTATATTATCATGTTAAATATGTTTTAGTATATTGGAAACTGTTTATGTTTTATGCACAGAAAGTTACACTGTATGACAAGATAAATATTTGACTAACTGATCTAGCTCTTGCTACTTATAAACAAGTTCAGCTCAAGGACAAATTTAGGGACTAAAGAATCACAAGCCTCTACAAAATTACTATCAGAGTCAAGTTTAAACAAAAAGACTGATAGTTTTATACACTTGGAAAAAGACAACCTGCCAGTTTTATATACTCAAACAAAAAAATTAGGATTCTTGATAATTGCATTTAGTGCTTGAGGATGAAAGGACAAGTGAATTAATGAAAAATTGTTTTGGGCAAGTGCCTCATCCTGAAAGAGCACAGCCAGCTGGTGATTTAGATAGCATTGCCATGGCTACATGTCCCAAGTTTAACACGGACCAGGTGCTAGGTCTCAATTCATCAAGAACAAACCCTAGAAAAGTCTAATTTGCAATTCACTCTGAAAACATTCACCCAAAAGGCTACATAGTTAAGTATTTAACAAATATTTCTACTTTATCTTATTTTAACCAAATAATTTATATAGATATTGCTCAATGCTATATATGTGATTTAGTCAGTTATATTTTGCTAGCGGGAAAAATTGTAATAACTTCACTCTGAATTTGTCAATTAATCACACATACTTACTGAGCCACAAAAGGATGCATTCTAATAAAGGCACAGATGTATAATTTAATCTTTGTCTAAGGTGAGATGATATATGAAAACAATTTTGATTAACATAAACCTGGGTTGAATGTACTTCACCAGAGTGTAGGCCCAGTCACATAGCCACTCCTGATGTCTGAGATCCCCTACGTATGAACCATATTGCTGAAGACATAGAGCTCATACCAGAGGACGTGTCATATAATGATGGACTGCTTGGAGGAAACTTCTGGAATAGACAGCTTTGCCTATCCACCTCTCCACAGACAACATGTAATGGTGGGCTGCATTCTAAGTTACATAAATGGTTTTAAAACATGAGCCTAGCCCTATTAATCCATACACAGTTGAGATGTCTTCAAAAGACTGATTTTATGGATTTCCCAGCGAAAATAACGAGTAGATTTTCAGCTATCTCCTCTTATGGGATAAGGAATTGTGGAAAGACATATAGAGAAGGACACAAGGTATGGTGAACACATAGTATTTTGTCTCCCTCTGGGAACATTCAAGTGGATGAATTAGTTTGCTTGTTGTTGTTGTTGTTGTTGTTGTTGTTGTTGTTGTTATGTGCCATTAAGTTGTTGGTGACTCACAGTGACTCTATGTACAAAGCTCTGAACCCTGCCTTATCCTAAGCCAGTCTCAGTGATTCCAACACACCTACCCACATTACTCCAGGTACTGTTATCAATCCATCTCATCCAGGATCTTCCTATCTTGTGCTAATCCCTCCACCCTTAGTTGTAATGTCCTTCTTCAGCAATCAGTCCCTCCTGGTCATATGCTGCAAGTATGTGAAAAAGAGCTTTAAAATTCTTGCCTCCAAGGAGAAACATTGTTTCACCTTCTCCAAGCCTACTTGTTTGTTTTCTTGGCAGTCCATAGTATATTCAAGACTCTTCTCGAGTACCATAACTTCAAAAGCATCTATTTCTTCTTCTGTCATCCTTAGTCATTGTCCAGCTTTCTGAGGTATAGCAAGTAATTGCAAAGACCATGGCCTGGTTCCAGCACATCTTAGTCTCTAAACTGACATTGTTGCTTCTCTGTACTCTGGAGTGTCTCTGACAGCATGTTTTCCCAGTGCAATTCATCTCTTGATTTCCTGGCTGCTAGTGCCAAGAGTGTTGTGGAGTCAAACAAGCTGAAATCATTAATAACATCAATATGTGCCCACCAACTAGTTGAAAGAATGGCTACATCATAAAACTCGCCATAAGAGGCAACGATCCTTGTGCGCCATAACCAAGGAATTGAGCCTTCCTTTCTCTGTGAAGTAAATTATTGAGGCCTGTTAGCAATGCCCTAGGTATTCTCTGGAGCACCGCACTACATTTCTCATTCTATAGAGTGTGTGACAAGGGTAAGAGCCCCAGTACAAAGGTTACAAATTGACTACATAAGGCCTCTCCCTTTGTCTGATAACTGCTGGTATTCCCTTACCAGTGTGGACTCTTCTACTAAACTCTTATAAGCATACCTCTGGAAAGGATGCCACCCAGAAGTGACCAATAAGGGTTTTGAGATATTATGGACTGAATATGGTATGGGATCTTGATGGGACTTAAGAACTCATTTTACTGGATATGAAGTACAGGAGTGGGCTGAAACAATGAAAATTGTCTGACATTTTCATCTCCACTAAAGGACTGTTTCTCACTGAATGCCTGAAAGTAGTGTTGAAACAAACTTCGAGATGTGAGACCCACTCTTTACAGCAATAGAGTAGGAGAGTATCTGAAGCCTTCTGATGGATCATGAGTATTGTAGACAAACTTGCCCAAGTGCTTACCAGTTATTAACACTAGGGCCCCAGAAGACAATGTGGATACAAGTCAAAGACAAGATACTACCCCAGCTTGAACAACCTAATAATATTCTGTAGTCCTTTCCCCCAGACATTCCACTTGGAGAAACAGTTGTGACCCTCACTTGGAAGTGAAAAACTAGCCTTCAATGATTTGGCTTTTTGATTCTTTGGAGATGAGGAGAAGAGAAGGATTTTCAAACTATCGCATGGCTTTTATCAAGACCTTCCAAGTCTCTCCTCAATTATTACCCCACTAAGGAAAGTCTGCTGCCAAGGACCTCTCCAAAGTGCTAAAGAGTAATGATGTCAGTCTAGAGGCAAAGGTGCACCTGATCCAGACCATAGTCTTTGCAATTACTTACTATGCATCAGAGAGCTGGACAATGACTAAGGATGACAGAAGAATAATCAATGCCTTTTGTGGTGTGGTGCTGGAGAAGAGTCTTGAACATACCATGGACTGTCAAGAGAATAAACAGGTATGTTTTGGAGAGGGTGAAAACATTTCTCCTTGGAGTCTAGGATTTTGAACATCTGTCTCACATACTTTGGAGATGTAGCCAGAAGGGACCAGTACTTGGAGAAGAACATCATGCTTGGAAGAGTGGAGGGACAGAATAGGAGAAGACCCTGGATGAGATAGACTAACATAGCAACTGGGATAACAGGATTAGTATGTCAGAGTTAGTGAAACCTGCTTAGTATATACATCAGGGTTCAGAGCTATTGTATTATAGGGCTGCTATTAGCCACAGGTGACTCAATGGCACATAGCAACAACAGGGACATCATACCTCCCGGGCCATGGGTTTTAAGCTTATGGAATGAAATAATTCTCCCTTCCTCCGGAACACACTGCAAATGGCAACTCAGAAAAGCCTTTAAGGCAAAAGGTGTGGTATTAAAACCTGGGAAAATGTCTTGCCCAGGAACTGTCTTAAAGCTTATCTATTATTACAGCTTTCATTGTGATTGATGGACTTGCCTAGTCTTTTCTGGCGCCCAAATCTTTGTACTTTTTTTCTTCAAGTTGTGAAGGAGGATGTTGTTTGTTTTGTTTTGTTTTATTTTGTTTTTTTTTTTCCAGTGGGCCGTTACATGGGAAATTAATCAGACTGCTGAGTGTGTGGAGAACTTCCTCCATCATCTGCTGTAGGACTCTCATGGAAGATCGTCCTAGTCAATAGTACACTGTAATGCTTGGAGAAGCTGTGAAATGCAGATGAATGAGCTTTGGACTATTCCCATGTCCTTTGTTGCAAAAGGAGCAGACACAACATGAGGGTGGCCAAGTCTGACTTCTACCTGTTTCATGAAGGGGAAATTACCCCATCTATAACATGCAAAATAACTACAAGGTCAGATATACCACCTTCATGCTCCTGCACCTATTTCTACTAATCATTGGGTCCAATGTTCATTGCAAGACTCACAGACTTTACTCATAGTTGTGGGGTTGATTAAGGAAATTGGCTGGAGAGCAGAGGAAGCGAAGAATATCACAGTATCCAAGTCCAGGTTTAGTACAGAAATCCCAAGCCAAATTAACAAGGCATAATTCCTCAAATAGTGAAAGAGGGGTTCTCAGTCAACTACTGAAAGTCTAGGTTTAGTTGAGCAGCACAAATGCAAGAAGACTCTGGTTTCCCCAATCATCCAGCAAACCATACAACAGAGTGTTATAAGTCAGTTTTTTTCCCAATCATCCATCAATCAAAAATTTTAAATTTGATCTTCAGAGTTCTTTCGTTTACACCTTGCCACAGTCTCTTCACAGCAGTGCTATAGTTTCTTCACTTTAACTCCATCACTATCTTTCACAGTATCGAAAGCATTCTCGTATATTGGTCTCAAAGCTTTTGATGATTTGCAAAACCATGTGGCTGCAGGTAAGGTACCTAGAGACCATTACCCCACAACAGAGGCTAACACAATGGCTTTAAAAAAGCCAATTTTCAAGAGTTTTGACACCCTACTTGGGTAGATTGCTCGGTACAGTTTGATACATGGGATTATACTCAACAGCAGATTTTCTAAATAGTACAGGAACAAGTAGATGCCTTTCATTCCTAGGGTTATGCGACATGGGATGGTCTGAGGTGGCTGTCTGCAAATAAGCAGCTGGAGCAAACTGCCCTCTATTATATATAGAAAACTACTAAAATAGTTAAAGTCTGTTCCATGAGCATGGGAATACACTCTTTTCACTATTTTTCAGAAATATTTTCACCTCTGGGCCGGTTGGCAGCATCAGTATGGATAGTGAAGAGACTGAGATTGCTAACAGTTTTAATTCGCTTGACTCCACAATCAATACTCTTGGTACCAGCAGCCAGGAAATCAAGAGACAAATAGCACTGGGAAAGTGAGCTGGCAGGGATCTCTCCAGAGTACTGAGAACAATGATGTCTGGCTGAAGACAAAGGTGCACCTGACCTGGGCCATGGTCTTCGCAATTGCATGCTATGTGACAGAGAGCAGGACAATGACTAGGAATGATAGAAAGAGAATTGATGCCATGGAGCTGTGGTGCTGGAGAAGAGTACTGAATATACCATGGACTGCTAGGAGCCCAAATAGGTTCATCCTTGAGAGGGTTAAACCAGACTCCTCCTTGGAGGCAAGGATTCTCTAGCTTCATTTGACATACTTTGGGCATGTTGCAAGGAGGGACCAGTCCTTGGAGATGGACATGATGTTTGGGAGGGTGGAGGGACATCATAAGAGAGAAAGGCCCTCAGTGAGAAGAATCAATTCAGTGATTGGGTAATGGGAGTAGGTGTGTCGGAGATAGTAAGGTTGGCACAGGATAAAGCAGGGTTTAAGGCTCTTGTACGTAGGGTCACTATGAGTTGCAAACAACTGAATGGCACATAACTACATGATCGAGAGGCAATGGTGATGAAGGAGGAAGTTTTGGCTTCTCAGAAGCACTTGGCAAAAAATAAAGCCCCAGGAATTGATGGGATAGCAATTGACGTATTTCAACAAACAGAAACGGCCCTGGATGTGTTCACCAAGTTGTGCAAAGAAATCTGAAGGACAACTACATTACCAACTGACTAGAAGAGATTCATGTTTATTCCCATTCCAAAAAAAGGTGACACTCCAGAGTGTGGAAATTATCATACAGTATCACTAATATCACACACAAGCAAAATCCTGCAGAAGATTATCCAGAAACAACTGAAAAAGTACACTGACAGAAAACTACCAGAAATATAAGCTGTGTTTACAAGAGGCTGTTTCTCTAGAGACATTATTGTCAATGTCAAATGAATCTTGGGGAAAAAGCAAAGAGTACCAGAGGAATATCTATCCATCTTTCATTGACTATGCAAAGGCATCTGACAGTGTGGATCACAACAAATTGAAGGATCCCTGAAGGGTTAATGGCAATATGGAGGAATCTGCTGTACAAGGAAATGTTCCATGAAGCCTTTGGCTCTTGCATGTGAGGGACTCTTAGGAATGTTGGGGTGGCACACGGCTCTGACTTTGTTCCAGGTATTGCTCTGTGTCTGCATTCTGGATAACCAAACTGGTTATCCCTAAAGGGTTAAGCACTCTGAGAAAAGTTCTGAAGGCTATGGAATGTTTCCAAGTATATCCCCTGGAACACTTCAAGTCAACAGTCTTTTTACTTAACCATTGCATTTGCAAGTCAAAATATAGTGAGAGAACACAGAGTCTTGGGTAGTTTAAAATAACTTGCTCCAGCGAAAATATTTTCTGTTTCTCTGTACCCTGACAAATGTGTACATGCACTTCAGCAGCCTGAAAAATGTGTATGTGCACTTCAGCACCATGAAAATATGTACATGCACTTCAACATATGACTCTCTTTGTGCTATTTTTAGTAACTGTAGCTTTACAATAAATATGAGGTTTAGCTCTAAACAGGCACTGCCAGCCTAGTAGAGGTGCTGTCCTTCACCTTCAGTGATCTCTTGTGAGTCTCTGCCTTCTGTGACCCACAATCCCAGAAAAATGGGTATGACAACAAATTGTGGTTAACCTTGAAGAGAACGGGAATCTCAGACCACTTGATTTTGCTTAGTTGGACCAGGAAGCAGTCCTCAGGACAGAGCAGGGTAACACGGAATGGTTAAAAATCAGGAAGGGAGTGCACCAGAAATGCATCTTGTCTCCACACCTTTTCCTTCTATATACAGAACAGGTCATTTGGGAGGCTGGGCTTTATGAGGAGGAATGTAGCATCAGAATTGGAGGAAGACTCATCAACAAACTACGTTATACAGATGACACAACCTTGTTTGTTGAAACTTAGGAGGACCGGAAGCACTCGCTACAGAAAGTCAAGGACTGTAGTCTTCAATATGAATTGAAGCTTAACATCAAGAAGACATGATGGATGAAGATATTAAGGTTTTAACAGTTACAGCTTGCTTGGCTCCACAATCAAGACTCTTAGCACCATCAAAAATCAAAAGATGAATTGCATGAGGTAAATCTGCTGTCAGGAACCTTTCCAGAGTACTGAGAAGCAAGGATGTCAGTCTGAAGACTAAGGTGTACCTGATCCAAGCCATGGTTTCTGCAATACTTGCCATGCATCAGAGAGATGAACAATGACTAATAATGAAAGAAGAAGAATCAATGCCTTTGAGTTGTGGTGCTGGAGAAGAGTCTTAGAACACACCATGGACTGCCAAGAAAACAAATAAGTCTGTCTTGGAGAGGGTGAAACCTAGTTTCTCCTCGAAGCCCCATCTTTGGGCATGTGGCCAGGAGGGACAGATCCTTGGAGAAGGATATACTCAGAAAGGTAGAGGACAGTGCAGGAGAGGATGTCCCCAAATAAGATTGATTGATATAGTAACTAAGGCAATGAGGATAGGAGTGTCGGAGTCTGTGAGTCTGATTCAAGACAGGGCTGTTGTACATAGGGTTGCTAAGAGCCACTGGCAACTTCATGGCAGATAACAACAACAACATATTTAGGAGTTCTATTTTGCTGTAGACTTTACTATTTCTATGGCCTTCTATTGGAATTATTTAACACCTTGAGTTGAAGGATATTGGAGTGTGGAGGAAAGCTTGCAGAAAAAATTGTAAAACTCTTACAGGGCATTGGAGTGGAATGTATGGGATTTCTTACTGTGATATTAAAAGCTTTATCATGCAAAACGTCTTTCTTAGTCATTTATTTTTTATTTTGGCTGAAATATTTATTGTATTAAGTATGGAGGATTTGTGTGGGATTCAAGCCCCGCTCTACTAGATGTGTAATTTGGCTCCTGGGACCACACTGCTACCTCTCTCTTTTTGAGACACCAGCTTTCTGGCTACATTGCACCTGACAATCTACAACATTCACCAATGTCTGAAAAACTGATTTACACCCCTACAGTCACATATGCCATTGCCCTGATAGGTCTGACTCTGGGAAACCTTCCAACAAACAACCAAACTCAAGGGACATAGAGGAGTGAGGGAATTGAACAAAAGAGGGATTGTTGATGTTGGAAACCATGGAGTTATACAGTAAATCAAACATTTTGGTCAATGTCAACTCTGTACTTCTTGTAACTGGTCAGGTAATAACGTTAGAAGAATTAATTATGAATACACTTATAAATGTTCCCAAATGGTTACACTTATGCTTATTAGACTTTTTTTAGCTTCTACCGGAATGATGACCCTTGCCTTTAGAGTTTTTAGTCATATTTGTAGAACTAGACACAGATCAAACAAGTGATAGGGTTCCCCCCCCCAATATTAGCATTTTCCATCAACCTATGCAATCTTTTAATTGGCTATATGTTAGGGGTTCTTTGTGTAATGGTAGGAAATAGTGACTTCCCTACACCCTTAATGGAATCTTCTTGCCTGTTAGCCACCATGGAACCTTGCAGTTCTTCTCTCCTGGCCAGTAAATTTACCTTCTTTAATAAACTGAAGCTAAGATCTTTTAGAGTGCACTCTGGTGGCCTAGGGTTAAGAAATATTACTGCAATACCAAAAGCACATGGTTTGGATTTACCATATGTTCTGCAGAAGGATGCACAATCTCCTCCTGTATGACTTATTGCCTCTGAAAACCTGCTACAGGGTTATCTATGAGTCAGTGCCAACTTGGATGGTACTCAACAACAACAGCAGACGGAACAGCAGCAACAAAGTCTTTCAGTGAGCTCTAGTTCTCTATTAAGACACTTTGATACAATCCCAAAGATTCAAATTCACCAGCTGCTCTATAGGAGAGGACAGCCAATCTCCTATGTGATGTACTGCCTCTGAAAACCCGCTGGAAGGTCAGCTATGAATCAGTCCTGACTTGACTGCACACAACAACAATAAGGTCTGTTTCTGGGTAGGGTTTTTGGTCTGTCTGCAGAACTGAAGCTTGAGAGGCTTTCTCTAGGGAACAAATTCTAATAACATGCCTAAAGAAAGGGAAGGAATGCTGAAGAGAGGTGAACAGATTTCAAAGAGCAACTCTAGACAACAAAACAAAGTATCTTAATGAAATGCGCAAAGACCTGGAGTTGGAAACAAAAGGGAAGAACTCAGCACCTTTCAAGTTCAAAGAACTGAAGAAAGAAATGTAGACCTCAAGTTGCCACACTGAGGATGCTTGGGCAAAGTATTGACTGATGCAGGAAGCATCAAAAGAAAATGGAAGAAACACACTGAGTCACTGTATGAAAATGAATTCGTCGACACTGAACGAGTTTAGGGAGTAGCGCATGGTAAAGAACCAATGGTAATGAAGAAAGAAGCTCAAGATGCACTAAGCCATTAGCAAAAAATGAAGTGGCAGGAAATAGTGGAATTCCAACTGAATATTTCCAACAAATAGGTGCAGAACTGGATATGCTTATTAGTTTATGCCAAGAAATGTGGAAGACATATAAAAAGTCTCCAGACTGACATCGCTGCACTTCAGTACTTTAGAGAGGTCTCTAGCTGCAGACTTTCCCATCGCAATATGTCTTTTAATTTCTTGGATGCTGGTGCCAAGAGTATTGACTGTGGAGCCAAGCAAACCAAAATTGTGAACAATCTCAATCTCTTCACCATCCATTATGATGCTGCCAATTGGTCCACTGGTGAGAATCTTTGTTTTCTTGATATTGAGCCTCAAACCATACTGAAGATTGCAGTCCTTGACCTTCCACAGCAAGTGTTTCGGGTTCTCCTCAGTTTCAGCAAGCAGGGTTGTGTCATCTGCATAATGCAGATTGTTGATAATTCTTCCTCTGATCCTGATGCCACATTTCTTCTCATAGAGCCCAGCCTCCTGGATACTCTGTTCTCATGAAGATATAAAAGGTATGGAGACAGGATGCAGCCCTGGCATACACCCTTCCCAATTTTGAACCATGTAGTGTTTCCCTGCTCTGTTCTAATGAATGCCTC
>NW_006399828.1:3049101-3062608 GCF_000299155.1 Elephantulus edwardii
GTAAAAGAGAAATGAAATTAAGAGTCTAGGAGAACAGGGGTAAGCTGAAAGAGTACCATCTATGATTGCTATTAACATTATGGTCAACTTGAGGTCCTTGTTCATGGAATTAGCTTATCAATATGATTGAATGCTTTTTTACAAACCATACTGAGTTGTATGTAATAAATGTAGGTACTGAGAGTTAAGAGTATTTAACCATCATTATAGTTACCAAGTGAGCATAATCAATCAATCTCGAGAGGTGTGTATAAGAATCTGGTTATCAGACTGAAGTGAGATAAAATATCAAGGGATGAGAAAAAAAAACAACCCAAAAATCTATGTACTCCGGAGAAGATTATAATAAAATAGGAAAATGACCAGAGGGTAAGATGAAGGATAATGAGATTATGAGTTGAGGAGAAGGAATTAGTTTTGAGAGGATGACTGCATGATTGAGTTCCTGAGGAGATTCAAGATTGAGTCAGTGGAGAAAAGGTCAAGGAATTCAGAGGCCAGGGTGACAAATAGTGTATATGTTTTTAACCTTAAACTGCCAAGAATTGATTCAGGACTATTAAAAAAAGCAACATTTTTTAAATGCTGAAAAGGTAGGAAGAATGACTCAGATGTATGTAAACAATAGCAAATAAAACAAACGCTGGGGGATAATAGATGAGCCAGTATAAAAAGGCAAGCTGGATGGTTTTGTTGTTGTAGTTAGGTGTCATTTAATTGAGTACGACTCATAACAACCCCTATGAACAGCATATCTGAACCCTATCTGATCCTGCGCCATCTTCACACTTCCTAAACCATGAAAGCCCAATGCAGCAGTAACCGTATCAATCCACCTGCTTGAGGATCTGCTTCTACTTTAACAACTCTCCACCCTTCCTAGCATCACATCCTTCTCCAACAACATGCCCGAAGTATGTGAAGAGAAACCTCACCATCCTTGCCTCCAAAGAGCACTTTGACTGCATCCTCTCCAGGACATAGTTGTTCTTTAAGCCACCCATGGGATGTTTAGTGCACTTTTCTAACACCATAGCGCAAAGGCATCAATTCCTTTTCTGTGATCCTTATTCATTTGTCCAGCTCTCAGATGCATAGCAAGTGATCAGAAAGACTATGGCTTGAATCTGACACAATTTAGTCCTTAAACTGGCATCATCACTCCTCAATTATTTGGAAAGGTTCCTAACTTCAGGCTTCTCCAATTCGATATGTGTCCTTCTTTCCTCACTGCTGGTATCAAAGGTATTAATTGTGGATCCAAGTAAGATGATTTTTTTGACTATTCCAATTTCTTCTCCATCTACCATGATGTTGTCTATCAGTCTAGTGATAAGAATCTTTGTTTTCTTGATACTGAGGTACAATCCAAATTGAAGGCTACATTCCTTGATCCTCTGCATTATATGCCTCAAATCCTTCTGAGTCAGCAAACAAGATTGTGTCATCTGCATAACACAGGTTAATATATATTCCTCCATTCCTGATGCCGTATTCCTCTTCATAGAGTCCAGCTTCTCAAATAATTTGTTCAGCATGCAGACTGAATAAGTATCAAGAAAGAATACAACCCTGACTCACTCCTTAATTTTAAACCATGCAATGACACTGAAGAATTTCAGGAAGTACCATATGAGCAGGAGCTAATGGTAATGAAGGAGGAAATGGAAGCTGCATTGAAAGCATTAGCAAAAAATAAGACCCCAGGAATCGATGGGATATCAACTGACTTATTTCAATTTACCAATGCAGTCTTGGATGTGCTCACCAATCTATGCCGGGAAACCTGGAGGATAGCTGTCTGGGCAATGGGTTGGAAGAGGTCCATATTTTTTCCCATCCAGGAAAGGTGATCCAACTGAATGTGGAAACTATTGGACAATATCATTAATATCACATGAAAGCAAAATACTGAATATCATTCAAAAATGGCTAGAACAGTATATAGACAGGGAATTGCCAGAAGTTCAGGAAGCCAGAAGCATGATTTAGAAGAGGCCGTGGCACCAGGAATCTCAATGCTGATGTCAGATGGATCTTGGCTCGAAGTAGAGAATACGAGAAGAATGTCTATTTGTGCTTTATTGACTATGCAAAGGTGTTTGTGTGGATAATAATAAGTTGTGGCTGACATTGAGAAGAATGGGAATCCCAGAGCACCTACCTGTGCTCACGTGACTCCTATACCTGGATGAGGAGGCTGTTGTGCAAACAGAGCAGGGGAGCACTGCATTGTTTTGGATAGTTTTAGGGATGAGTAACAGAAAAGTATGAAATTGGCAATGACACACAATAGAAATCCCATCTCACCTTTGGGTCCAGTGGTACTTGAGCATTGGGAGAATAAAAAGTCACCACATAAAAGTACTGTCAGAAAAGCAGGAGCCTGGAGAAGAATGAAGGGTAAATTCAGGACTTAAGTTCAGAAAGGATTTTGTGGATAATAAGTTGTTTGGAGAAAAGTATTAAACAGCTAGCTGTAGGAGTAAAAAATTTGGGAAATGAAGCTTTTTGTATTATGTATTGTCATATGATAGAGGTGTTGTCTGAGAAAGAAAATACTGTTGTCCAAGTACACAGATGAAGGTTTGACCCCTACTGGGAAAGGGGGAAAAATCCACAATTTAGTCTCTGCCTTCACACCTACCAAAGGAATTAAGACTTCCAGGAAAATCAGAAGTTATCAACTTGATTCTCATTCTTTGTTTCATAAATGAGAATTACAAAAACATACCTCTTCTTGAAGAATATTGAATATATCATGGACTGCAGAAAGAACAAACAAATCTATCTTTGAGGAAGTGCACTCTGGGGGCTCCTTAGAAGCAAAATCTTGTAACTAAACTCAACCCCATACTCAACTTTCAAACCTAAATATGTCTATCAGGTAAACAGTAATTCTAGGGAGATAAATATTCATTAGAATAATCAACCACACAAGATCAAAGGGTGGAATTTGCCCAAGGATTAACTTCAAAAGGCACAAAATGATAGGAAGGAAAGAAGAATGGAAATGGTAAACATAACAAAGTAATGGGAAGAATACTATTATAATGAAAGGATTGCTATCAAAGCCACAAAATAAAATGCATAAGTTGCTAAATAGGATACCAATTTCATCTGTAAATTCTCAACTCACAATTAAAAAAAGAAAAATGAAAGTCAAACTGTATTTAAATCAATGTTGTTGTTGCTTACCTTGGAGTGGAGCATGTCTCATAGTAACACTTTGAACAAAAAGGCCTGAAGCCTTTCTATAAGCATGGTCATTTTTCAAAGTTCATAGTGTTTCCAGAGGCATGTTGTTTAGGAAGTGGATGCCACTCCTGCTTTCAATTAAACCAATGAGACTGAGTTAATTACTTATGTAGGCACAGTAACTTTCATTACAGCCTGTTACCTCTCAGGAATTATCTATCTATCCACTATCCACACATTGAATTTCACTAGGCATCTATGTTCTAGGTTCTGTACAAAGAAATGTTAGGAAATTCATTATAATCTTCAGTCTTGTGTGTATGTAGCCAAGTGAGAAATAGGATATTTTAGGAAGGTTTTATATGTGTAATAAATTAATAAATAAGGTAGAGGATTTCCCAGAAGACTACAATATAATCCTGAAATACTTATATACTTTGAGTTTGTTTCTAGAAGCATAACACCAAAAGAAATATGATGGTCATGAAAATCTGGTATTTCCAACTTCTTGAGGGAGATCTAGTAGTCTGTCAATAAGGAGCTATACTGCCACCTGAAGGTAATGGAGTTTGAAACCACCAACTACTCTACAGAAAAAAGAGATAAGCAATCTCCTTCTGACTGATTTAATGCCTCTGAAAACTGCGAAAGGTCAGCTACGCATGAGTTCTAATTGGATAGTACATAACAAGCACCACCACCACCAACAACAACTTCTTGAGTAAGCTTCTTGCCATTTACTGTTTTAAGGTATGTTGTCTTATGCATCCACTTTCCAAAAATCAGCTTAAGGTCTACCACCTCATAGAATCTCAGTACCAATATCAATTGTTATCCAGTGGATTTTGACTCACAGAAGCTCTATAGGACAGAGTAGAATTATTCTACAGAGGTTTCAAGGCTGTAAATCTTTAAGAAAGCAGGCTGCACTATTTCATGGAGCAACTGGTGCATTTGAACCACTGACCTTTCTGATTAACAGCTAATTGCCTAACAATTGTACCACCAGGGCTCCCAATACAACTTTAATTGAAGTGACTTGTGTTATAACCATTGAAATGTTCTATGGGAACAATATTTTAACTTTTGTGACATGGAGTTTTATTTTTCCACAACTGTAGTCTTAGGCTGTGTTGCTGTTTGTTGAGTACCATTGAGTATGACCCATAGTGACACTTGGAACAACAAATCTGAACCTTATCCTATCCTGTGTCATACTCACACTTCCTGACACACTAGAGCCCACTGTAGCAATCATTGTGTCAAGCCATCTGGTTGAGGGTCATCTTCAACCAGAAGTCCTAGGGGGAAAAGCACAATATACAGCTGTTCTGTCAAGAGTAGGTCAGAGCTTGGCCTTATTCCCCCACCTACCAGCCAGGTTTCTGTATATTCAGAGATGCATCATCAGTTAAGACCCTAAGCTTGGCTTCAGTTGTATCAACTTTGCTGGGACAGCTTTCTTTTATCTGGAGAAACCAGTAGCTTTTCCATTTTTATGATAAAGTAAGTCTATTTTAGATATGCAAAGGCAAAGAAAATTTAATTTCTTTGTTTACTTCTACATTGTTAGCTCCTCACTGAATCATCCCAAGCTTCATTTCTTCACTGAATTATGATTCTCCATTGGATTATGACACATAATATACCACTGACTGTAAAACTACACTACTTACCTTGTTTATTTCATCTAATGCCTTTCTATGCTGCCACTCCAAAGCTAGGTTTTCATATACTATGTCCACATTATTTAAAAAATATACTCACTGCTACTTGGTGGCAAAAACAGTCCATTGATATTTCGAGGCTTGCTGTGATAAAAGATACAACTGATCTTCACACAACCAAGAGGCTGAGTTTCCCAGAAGCATGATATGCTGCAGTTTTGCTATATAGATGGGGTAGGGGAAATGTAATAATCAGATATTCACAATGAATGCAGTATGCTACAATAGACAATTTTAATCACTAATTTAAGATGATGTGTGTTCCTCAGTTTTCTGTACTTCTTAACTGTGCCCTTTTCTTAAAAGATGCAGTGGATGATCCTAAAACATGTTCCTATATTCTAAGAATGTCTTCTTAGCAAAATTAGTAACAGAAACTACATGTTTGTCATCGGCAATGGAACAACCACTTCTTTATTATATTGGAAAAGTATAAGGTAATATTACTGAATGGAGACATAGTTAACAAAAATGATGTTAAGTAATTCTACCTGCATTTCCATGTGTCTAAATCTGCAAAGTGGATCTAAACATTTCCCCTCTCTCCATAACGAGCACACAGTGTCACTGCCAAGGGCCTCTTCACAGTGTCGGAATCGGCACTGGGAACCCTAGGATGGAAAAAGAAAATGATCAGTGCCGAAAACTGACAATAGATTAACATCATTAACATTGCAAATGACATGCAGAAGATGTGGACATATCAAATTAGAATGAGATAAATAATACCACAAATATAAGACTAAATTTCAGCAAATTTACTTAAGTGAAAGACTGCAAAAATAATTGAATGTTCAAATAGTACATTCTTCAAATAGTTCAAATAGTACATTTATAAATCTCTGCCAAATACTACTTTAATAACCCTAGATGGCTGGCTATGGTCAAAACACAGAAACTTATAGTTGGAAAAACTGAAGTCAACTATATTTGGAAGTAAGAGGTGGGTAACATATAACAAAAATATCCCATTAAATTTTGTCTTTTGATACGTTCCACTATTGTTTCTTATTGTTTACTCCTTTTTTCCACTCATGTCTTCAGTATCACTCTTCCTTTTATTTTTGTTGTTATTGTTTTGTGCCATCAAATCATGTCTAACTGGCACAGGAGGAGATTGGCCCTCCTTCTCCAGCAGAGCATCTGGTGGATTCAAATTGTGTGCCTTTGAGATTACAACGCAGCTTCTTGCCATTAGGCCACCGAGTTCCCTTCACTCCTCCTTTTAAATGGATCTGTGAGTTGTGGTCAGTGGATTTGTAGCCAGAAAAACCTGTATTCAAATACCTGTAACTGAACTATTTACCTATGTTGACAAAGTTAATACATTACTTAAACTGTCTGTTAAATTATTCAGGTATCCTAGCAAAGATGAAAAATTTTAAACTAGGCATAGAGTGTTTTTTTTCATTGGCTCCATTCTACCATAAGTAGAAAACTCCAATCAAGGAGTTTCTATATTTATTTGATTTCATTAATCCTAATACTTGGGTTATGTCAATACTTTCCCCCCTACTTTATAAACTTTAATTAATAGCTTATTTGTTTTTTATTATTTATTTTCCTTTTTCCATGCCTTCAAATATTGGTGTTTCTTAGACTTCTGACAGGTTAAAAAGTCAGAAATTAGGTTAATGAATTTCAAACAGGTAATCAATTAGATTTATTAAACTAAATTTGATAGTGACCTGAACTCAACAATCTGAATTTATTTGGTTGGAATCATATTAGCCCCCAAACTGCCATATAATGTTAGATATTTTACATCTCAAAGAACCATTATACAGACAAAAGTGACACATGCCAATTAAAAAGCCTTAGACATTTAACTGACATAGATAAGGATGTTGTTATAGTTGTTCATTGATAGTTTTATACAAATCAAAAACTTCCATTATCCAAGATTTTCCTTAGAGAAATTCAATAGGTCAAAAATAAATACACTTATACTTCAGAGTTTAAGTACTTAAAATATGTTCAGAAATTAGTTAATTTTGATTCAGCAATACAATTACAGCTATTCTCTATTTTACTAAAAAGTGTAAGCAAATAAAGTACTGTAAATTATATCATATTTACCTTTATGCATGTGGAATTATAAAAGAAATAGCAGTCATTCCCTTCTGCCATTTTCAACTCTCTTGCTGCTAATCCAATGTGTATATAGATATATTTGTATACAAGTATATATAAGAATTTGTAGGAATTAAAATACAAGATAAATCAGTGTGTAAGGGATGGGGGTTGAGGGAGGAAGATTTCTATATACACAGTCTTTCAGGGTATCAGTAATAATCCTTTAAAACTGATCTCCTGTTGACAGTATATTACGCATTAGGTAATTTTTAAATAAAATTAGAAGATACCTTCTCTAGCTATGCAGAAATGTTGAAAGTGGTTGCTAGTCAGCACGCAAACTCAAACTTCCAGAATTTTCATCACTGTTAGCTAATGCATTGTTTGTTCACCACAGATGACCTCAGATGTAACTGTAAGCTGGTTTTCAGTTAGTGTATGGTATTTCCCTTAACCTCAGTTTTCTAGTCTATTAACTAAAAGTTGTTGTTGTTGTGTTGTTAAGAGCCATTGAGTACGACTCATCGCAACCCTAAGAACAAAAGACCTGAATCTTGTTTTATAACTATCGCTGTTTTTTATGTTCATAGTTTCCAGAGGTCTGTGATTCAGAAAGTCGATGTCAATCCTGCTTTCAAAAGAGGCTTATAAAAAGAAAATAGCATAGTTTGTCTGTTTTTGATTGAACTTTGGATGATATTAACTAATTTGTATTTAAATAATTAAAAAGTAACATATTTCCAAATGAAATAGCTATTTTATAAACTCTAGAATTTAAGAAACTGAAATTGTAAACAAAACTAAAATATTAAAGTAAAAGGGAAATATGTTATCCATATTTCAGGATAATAATATTATTTATCTTACTGCTTTCTGCTGATTTTAGGAAAAATCACAATCAGATCACCATTTATTAATAGTTCACTAAAAATAAATTAGACTATCTTGTAAATATAACCATACATCCTTTGAAAAAAAAAAACCACAAAAAAACAAGCAGCATTTCCCTATAGCAAAAAGTTTCCAGGGTGCTTACACATCCTGAGACTTTGCTGAAAATAAAATGAATTCAACTCATTATTATAAAAAGACATTTCAACTGTCATTTATTGAGATCTTCATATTTGTATCTTTATATAAATAATTAGAACCTAACAGTTATTAATAAATACATTCATCACGGATGAAGACATATGGATTCTCAAACTGGGTAAATAAAACATTCCAAGTTGGGATTAATTTCTACTTTATAAAACAAAGATCTATAAAATAAAGTAAATTTCAGAAAAATATTGATCTATAATTCTAAATAATAACATTTAAAAAAATCTGTGATGGTATTAGAAGTTAAATGAGACTAGAAAATAGAGAACTGATGAAACTCTTGAAAATAGCAGAAAAGATATACAGAAAAGTATACAACTATGATTCTAGTTTTGTCTTTTATTCTAACTCAAGAACTACAACAGACCTATCTGAAGCACTGGGATAAACAGTACAAAACTTTCAAATAGTCTTTGAACTTCAAAGAAATTCCTATCCAACTCTCTTATTTGTAACTGCCCTGAATTATAGTTGTTGGTTTTCGTCAAGTTGAGTACAACTCATAGTGACCCTATGAACAAAAGGCCTGAAGCCCTTCTATAACTGTGGTATAGACTAGTATTGGTGTAAGACTACATGTAACATTATGATTAAATCTATTGCAAGGAAAAGGAAAAGGCTAAAAAAAAAAACCCCACTTTTACCTCTACTATCTACTAGTTAGGTGTGAATAGCTATATTCTGTTAGAAAAAGCACAACCAGACCAAACCTAACTTGAACACTAGCTTTGCCACTGCAGAGAAGAGTGAACAAACAGAACTGTATGTCTGGTAGTTGAAATACGTGGAGGCCTAATTTCTTTTCTTGTTCCCCTTTTCTATTTCCTTCCTTCCCTCTTTCTTCCTCGCAATCACCCACCCTCTAATCCTTGTTCCTTTCTATTCCTTCCTGTCATTAAATACAATTTAGTCTTTCAGGGAAAGCTATAACTGACCCTGGCCATGACAGTCCTTACTCACTGTTAGGAGGAGTGATGGGAAATTTGCCTCTACAGTTAGGGTAGGTCTGCAAATTTTGAAGTACAGGTTTTGGCCAAAGCAGACTCTTGAGTTATCTTTCATCTTTAGTGTATGCCAGAAAATTGGCACCTCAGTCAGGGAGGAAAGTCTTTGTAGCTGTTTGTAATCCTGCACTTTACATACCAAGGTTTGATAGCACCTCCTTGTTGGCTCTTGAGGTTTAAGGGGATGAAGCAGTAACTGGTAGGGCAGCAGTCCAGTTTATAAGTGCGACTTGATCCTTTTGATTTCCCCTTATTTGGGCTCCTCAATGTCTCAGTCAGAGGTCTTCTCCAGGCACTTGTGAAACTTACTCCAGGGAGATTGTCCCCTTGCGGCTACTATTTAAAGTGCAAGTGGAATGTTTTGAAAGATGCACCTTTCCCAGAAATAACAGAATGTTGAACTGAGAAGATTCTGTGGCAGTTTGGGAAATAATTGTTGATCGTTGTAGAAATTATTTATTGGCTCCTTGAGACCCATCAATCAAGTAGTTTTTTTAGGATTCCTCTTGAAGAACAAAGAATGATGGTTGGCTACAAAATGGCTAGAAGTATCTGGTCCCAGTATATCATATTCAGCATCAGAGTTTTTTTCCTTTTATTATTTTTCAGTTTTGTTTTCCTGCGAGAAAATGAAAGATAGTTTAAGAGAAAGTAGAGACTGAAACACAAATCTCTTCCTCTCTCACCCACTGAACGCAGCAAAGTAAACTTTTCCAGGAGTTTGGTTTTTTTTTCTTTTCTTTGAAAACCCCTTATTATTTAGCTACCTCCAGGTGAGATGCAGCTGTCAGATTTTTTCAAGGGCTAATTAAATAAAATGTTAAGATAGTGGGATATTTGCAGTAAAGAAAATTATAGGAATAAAGACTGGACCTAGGTCCAGGCCTGTCAGAAAGGGTAATATAACCAAATGTTACAAGTTAAGATATCCAATATTTTAGTTATCATTTACCCTCCAACATTCTTTTGAACTAGGAAGCTAAATAAAGCTATCATTTAGCTTTGTCAATAACTACATCCCGTTACTTGGATCTGTTGTAAGTTTACATTCAATAAAAATAATACTCCTTATAAAAAGTTTGGGATAGAGATCTACTTTCAGGTATTCACATGGTTTTGGATTATGTTCATTTTGGAACAAGATTTCAGCATCGCTTTCCGTTATCCTATATACAATGAGGCCTAGACCAAACGGTGACTTTTAAAAAGCATGGTTTGGTCCATGTCTTTTAAATGTAAATGTTTTCCGTGGGAAGTCAGTTTCCTCTCTTAACGAGGTATTCCTAAACTTCTATAGAGCTCCGCTAACAAGTCACTAAAACAGTGCAAACAGTAACCAGACAGTAAACGTGAGTTTCTTCAGAAGGGCGTTAAATCTCCATTTGAAGTAACTTATCACTTACAACTTGGCATTATTTAATTTTCAAAAATATCGTCAGTTACTAAGCGTGGTTAGCTACACACAGGCCCGAAACGAAACTCTTGTTTCTCCATGATTATCAGAACCAGGGGGTCCCACGCGCCGGCGCACGCAGCGGCGCCTCCGCACGCCCAACACTACAACTCCCAGAAGGCACCGCGGCCGCGCGCTTCCGGGCGTGCGTCCTCGCCTCTTGGCTGGAGCTGTGCGACGGGAGGGCAGCACCCCTCTTGGTTCGGCGCGGATCGCGCGTGTCCGGGCCGCTGTTGTTGACTACTGGGAACTTGCTGCTGTTTGAGGGGCGCGCTGTTCGGCCGCAGTGCCTTTCGGGCCCACCATGAGGCGCCTGGGCTCGGTCCAGCGGAAGATACCTTGTGTTTTCGTGACAGAGGTGAAGGAGGAGCCGTCCACCAAAAGGGAACATCAGGTACCGGTACCGGGGCGCAGTGGGCTCCTCCCCGCAGCCCTGGCTCGGTTTGAAGCCTGCGAGGGCGCCCGCGCGTGGGTGTGTCGTAGACGCGCTGCAGGACCAGGATGGTTAAAATAGGGTCAGGAATAGGATCTTGCAAGCTCTGAGCGCCTTTCTTTCATCTTTTTTTTTTTTTTTAATTAGCGGAGAGGGAATCTGCCAGAGAATTTTAATCAGGTGATTCAAATGACTTCTTATGGGGGATTGCAAAACCCTTACAGTAAATAGTGTTGCGTTCCTGTATCCTCTCAAGTTACCCCTGAAAAACCCAGTAAGCATTCAGGTATTGGACGTTTAGAGCTTTGCAAGGGAATGTTACAAGATTTGCTTTACTTGTTTATTTGTTTAAATGTTACAAGATTTGCTTTACTTGTTCTAACCTGGAACCTAGTGACCAAATTAAGCTGACACTAAACATGCACCCACACAACAACAACAACAAACATGCACCCAGTGCACTTTACTGCTAATACCTGGGTTCATTCTAATTTTGGTGTTCCAGTTTCAAAGTTTTTGACTCTTGTCAATTTGACTTGACACATGGTCGGAGTTCAGTAAGTGCTAGCTAATGCCCAATAGTTTGATAGGTGAGTGCCCTTATGCTAGAGTTAGGTTGGTTTTTTTTATTTACTGTTTTTTTATCGCCTGGGAAGTTTATCATCTTGGTAGCAGGTTGTCCCCAATACATTGCTTATCGCAGAGAAATGTGAACTTCGCGTTCTCGCGTAATTTTTCTCCCGTTTGGTGCAATACAGTAAACATTCACTAACACTGTAGGACCAATCAATAGGAGTGTCACCAGTGATACTTGCAAGTGATCTCAAGAAACAGAGAAGTAATGATATTGCAAGAAAAAGTTGAATTGTATGCTAGATTGAGGAGTGAAGTTGGGTTCCTATTAATTTCAAGAAAGATTAGTACAGCAAAGGGATCATTCAAATTTGTAAAAACGTCTAAGTCAGTAGACTTAAAAACCTTGCGCTTTTTGTGTTTATCTCGTAATGAAATTGCAGTTTCTAGATTTTAAAATGCAGTAGGTAATGTATGTAATAATGTATGTAGGTAATACCTACAACTTACAAAATAAGTATTAGTCAACTTAGGTTCTTGATAAGGCTTCTTCTGGTGAACTGTATATTAGTTAAATGTTTTTTAGAGTCAAGTTTTTACAGGGATTTTCAGTTTTAACCAGAACATTGTTTGAGGGTCAAAGTGTGAACAAAATTTTTAATCAGCAAGATGCCCACCGTTCCCGTATTAGTTGGATACTTATGGATAATTTTATACATAATGATCATATCCATTAGATTACTACCAATATATTAGTGGCAGTGACCTCCATATGCTGTTACCTATATAATCCCATCTTCTGGGACCTGATAGAAATCAGGCTGTGGATAAATAGTTGTTGAGAATGAACATCAGAGTCTTTTCATGTTTGTGTTAGAGTCAGACTATAAGGTTATTTTGTAACATTTGATCTTTTCATCCTTTCTACTCTTACCATTGTTCCTAACTAGTCTTATATTTGGGAAAACATGTAATTAGCATTGAGGACTCTCCTTCATAGGGTCACTGAGTCGCCTGCGACTCTATGGCACTTACCACCACCACCACCACCAAAAACAAAAAAACCATGTAATTACTCTTCGTTGTAGCAGTTCTTTTAAGCCCTAACCAGTTTAATCACTATGGCATAATCTCATCTGTTATTACTGATTTACTCTTTTTCTCTCAACTTTGTTGATGAGGAGTGGTGTAGTTTGTAAGGTATCAGCTACCAGGAAAAATTAGTCCTTATCCTCTCTCCACCTGAGATTATCCTATAGAATCTTTAACAGATTCTATGCCTATGTCGCTACTGGGCCAATAGTCAACATCATGATAGACGGAAATAAAGATTTAAATTGTCAATGATTTCCTCTTTCTTCAATCCACGGTCAACACCCATGCTATCAGGAGATGTATGTGGTTGTTGTTGTTAGGTGATGTCAAGTTGAGTACGACTCATAGCAACCCCATGAACAACTAACCTGAAACTTGCCGTGTCCTGTGCCACCTTCTTCATCTTTGAGATACTAGAACCTATTGCTGAAGTCAGTGTCAATCCATATTGTTGGGGGTTTTCCTCTTTGTTGAACCTCTGACTTTCCAAGTACGATGTCATTTTCCAAGGAATAGCCTCACCTAGCTACATGTACAAAGTATGAAAGATGAAGCTTCATCTTCCTGGCCTTCAGGGAGCACTCTTTCGCCCCCTTTTAATGACATATGTTTGTTTTTGTGGCAGTGCATGGGATATTCAGGACCCAGGAGATACTTAGCAGTTGGAAAGTCAGCTGTCAGGGACCTCTCCAAAATCCTGAAGAGTGGTGATGCCATTTTAAAGACCAGGGCACACCTTGTTCAGGCCATTGTCTTTCCAAATACCTGCTGTGTGTCTGAGAGCTGGACAGTGAATAAAGATAACAGAAGAAGAATAAATTCCTTTGAGATTTTTTAAAATATA
>NW_006399828.1:3062708-3076586 GCF_000299155.1 Elephantulus edwardii
CCCCCCGCACATCCACATACCTCTGCTTCCAACCTCTCTCACCTCTCTTGGATCCTTCCACTCATTCTACAATAATGGTTTTATTTAATATTTATCCGTATGGGACTGAGTTAGTTCACTCAGTCTTATGCTTTCCAGTCCCTCCCAAGTTAGGTAATAATTTACAAAATCTTTGCTCCTCTGTGCTGCATAGTATTCCATCGTGTGAACATACCATAATTTCTCAATCCATTCATTTGTGTTTGGACATTTTGGCTGTTTCCATGTTCTTGTGAGGTGAATAATTGAGCCACAACTGAGATTTGTACATGAGATGTGTTGTTGGAGAGGAGTATTGAATAACTCGTGGATTGCCAAAGAATGAACAGTTGTCTTGGAGAAAGTGCAGCCAGAGTGCTCCTTAGAGGCAAGGATAGTGAAACTTCATCTCACATACTTTGAGCTTGTTGATAGGAGGAGATATTCTTTGGAAGAGAACATCATGCTTGGAAAGATCAGCAGAGTAGAGGAAGACCCTCAACGACAAGGATTGCCACAGTGACTGTAACAATGGGCTGAAGTATGTAAGAGATGAGGAGGATGGTGCAAGATAGAACAGGGTTCAGATCTGTTGTTTATAGAGTCTCTATGAGTCACACTTGACTAGACAATACATTACAATAGTAACATGCCTACCATTAATCAGGCCATGTCTACTCAATGAATTTCTCTTATTTTTGATCTAGTAAAGTTTCCATCCTGTGAACATACCAATCAATCCTGTCTCTATACTTTTGCTTGTGATAGTCTAGGTTTTCTGTACAGTATTTTTAATTTGTGAGTCATACTTCATCTGTGTGGTTTTTAACTAATTCACTCATCTATGTGATATTTACTACATATTTTTATGCATACATAACTTGTTTTTCCATTCTTCTCAATGTTAGCTATAACTTGTTATGATCCACACAGTCAGATGCCTTTGCATAGTCAGTAAACATAAATAGATATTATTCTGGTTTTCTTTTCTTTCAGCCAGTAACTTGTGGATTGTAACAAGTTATAGCTAACATTGGGAAGAATGAGAATGGCAGAGCATTTAGTTTTGCTCATTGCAAAAGACAGAAGAAGAAGAGAAGACCAAAATGGATGTCAGAAGAGACTCTGACAATTGCATTGGAGTGGCAGAGAAGCCAAAGCACAGGGAAGAATTCAAGATACCAAAGAGTTGAATAGAAGACTTCAAAAGGCAGCACGGGATGACAAAGTAAAATATTACAATGAAATGAGCGAGGAGTTGGAGTCAGAAAATCAAAAGGGCCGAACTTGCTCAGCTTTTCTTAAGCTCAAGGAACTGAAGAACAAATTCAAACCTCGAGTTGCTATAATCAAGGATGCTTTCGGCAGAATATTAAATGATCCAGGAAGTATTAAAAGAAGATGGAAAGAATATACTGAGTCATTGTATCGAAAGGAATTAGCAGACACAGAAGATTTTCATGAAACAACATATGAGCAAGAGCCTATGGTGATGAAAGAAGTAGTTTAGCTGCTTTGAAGGAAATGGCAAAAAATAAGGCCCCAGGAATAGATGGTATACCAGTTGACATATTTCAGCTAACAGATGCTGCCCTGGGTGTGCTCACCACATTGTGCCAAGAAATCTGGAGAACAACCACTTGGCCAGCTGACTGGAAGACATCTATATTTGTTCTCATCCCAAAGAAAGGAGACCCAACAGAGTGTGGAAACTATAGAACATTCTCATTGATTTCACATGCAAGCAAGATTCTACTGAAGATTATCCAAAAACGCCTGGAACAGCACATCAACAGAGAACTGCCAGAAGTTCAGGCTGGGTTTAGAAGGGGTTGTGGTACTAGGGATATTGTAGCTGATGTTAGATGAATCTTAGCTGAAAGCAGAGAATACCAGAGGAATGTCTGTGTTTCATTGACTGTACAAAGGCGTTTGACTGTGTGGATCATAACAAACTGTGGCTGACTCTGAGAAGAATGGGAATCCCAGAACACTTGATCATGCTAATGCGAAACCTATACTTGGAGCAGGAGGCAATCATCAGAACAGAGCAAGGGAACACTGCATGGTTCAAAATTGGAAAGGGCATACGCCAGGGATGTGTCCTATCTCCATACCTTTTCAACCTGTATGCAGAACAGCTCATCTGGGAGGCTGGGCTCTATGAGGAGAAATGTGGAGTCAAGATTGGTGGACGATCTATCAACAATCTGCGATATGCAGATAACACAACCCTGCTTGCTGAAACTGAGGAGGACCTGAAGCACCTGCTGCAGAGGGTCAAGGACTGCAGCCTCCAATATGGATTGAGGCTGTGTTAATCGGGATGGGAGTGTCAGAGACAGTGCAATTGGCACAGGACAGAGCAGAGTTTAGGGCTGTTGTACATAGGGTCCCTATGAGTCGCAAGCGACTTGACAGCACATAACAACAAAAACAACGTGTAAAACCTATTCGTAGACCAGGAGGCTGTTGTGCAAACAGAGCAAGGGAACACTACATGGTTTAAAAATAAGAAGTGATCGCGCCAGGATTGTATTTTCTCTCTGTACCTATTTAGTCTGTATGCTGAGCAAATTATTCTAGAAGCTGGGCTTTATTAAGAAGAATGTAGTATCAGGATTGGTGGGAGACCGATCAATATCTTGCGTTATGCAGATGATACGACCTTGCTTGCTAAAGTGAAGAGGACTTGAGACACTTGTTGGCAGAGGATTCAAGAATATGGCCTTTAATAATGGATTGTATCTCAATGTCAAGAAGACAAAAATTCTTAGCACTGGACCATTAGGCAACATCATGATAGATGGAGAAAAGATTAAAGCTGTCAGCAACTTCAGTGAACTTGGAACCATAGTCTACATCCTTGGTCCCAGGAGTTAGGAAATCAGTAGATGTATTGCACTGGGAAAGACTGCAGTTAGGGACCTCTCCAAATTATTGAGGAGTAATGATTTTAGTTTAAGGACTAAAGTGTGTCTGATTCAGGTGTTGCAATCTGCAACCCTTTTTCCTGGGAGAAATGAACATAAAGAGACAGACACAGAAGACAAGACAGGACTGCAGCAAAGAAACACACACTCACACACACAGGACAAGAACTGCACACCTCTAGGCTTGGCTCGTTTATTATTTTATAATCATCCAAAAACAGTCTACCTGCAGGCACTCATGATTTGGGGGAAAACTTATTTACCAGAAACTAGACTTGTTTAGACTTGCTTACCACTAATATTCCCATGGAATCTTTCTTGCTTCCATATCTCTGTTTATCTGAAGGAATAAGACTATGCCCTGGAAAGAAGAATATTCTTGGACCTCGTATGCAAGTGCCCAAGGTCCCCAACTGTTTCCAGACTCAAGGACACATTCCTCTCCCACACCCCATCCAGATTGAAGAAAGCTGCCTTGAAAGTATTGGCAAAAAATAAGGCCCAGTAAACTGTGGGATGCCAGTTGATTTGTTTCAGTTAACAGATGCAGCCGTAGATGCCCTCACCAGTCTATGCCAGGAAATTTTGAGGACAGTTATATGGCCAATGGATTGGAAGAGGTCTACATTTGTTCCTGTTTCCAAGAAGAGTGATTCAACTGAGTATAGAAATTTTTGACCAATATCATTATTATCACATGCTAGCAAAATACAGCTGAAGATCATTTAAAAAACAGCTGGAACAGTACATACATAGATAGGGAATTGCCAGAAGTTAAAGCAGGATTTTTTAGAAGAGGCCATGGCACCAGGGACATCATTGCTGATGTCAGATGGATGCTGGCTGAAAGTAAAGAATGCGAGAAGAAGGTCTGTTTGTGCTTTATTGACTATGCAAAGGTGTTTGACTGTGTGGATCATGACAAGCTGTGGCTGACACTGAGAAAAATGGGAATCCCAGAGCACTTGATTGTGCTCAGGAGGAACGTATACCTGGACCAGGAGGCTGTTGTGCGAATGGAGCAGGGAAGGACTGTATGGTTTGGAATTGGGAAAGGAGTGTGTCAGGGGTGTATTCTCTCTCATACCTGTTCAGCGTATAGACTTTATCTAAGATGCTGGACTCTATAAAGAGGATTATGGCATCAGGATTGGAAGGAGACATCAATAACCTGTGGTATGCAGATGACACAACCTTGCTTGCTGAAAGTGAGGAGCAAATGAAGAACTTGTTGCAGAAGATAAAGGAGTGCAATCTTCAGTATGGATTATGTCTCAGTATCAAGAAAACATTCCTACCACTGGACCAAGAGGCAGTGTAATGCTAGATGGAGAGGAGATTAAAACTGTGAACAGCTTCATCTTGCTTGGATCCACAGTTAACACCCTTGGGATGAGCAATCAGGAAATAAGGAGACACATTGTGATGGGAAAATCTGCAGTTAGGGACGATTCCAAATTATTGAGTAGTGATGTCAGTTTGAAATCTAAGGTGCGTCTGATTGAGGCCATGGTCTTTCCGATTACTAGCTATACACCTACCCCTACTTCTGCTAATTCCAACGCCAATCACATTGCTCTTCTCTGCTGTAGCGCCTAAAGTCTGTTATATGGCCACACATCTCAGAGAACCATACTGAGTTTTTATGAATTCTCGTGGTTTCAAGTAATTTACCTCACACTTAGTGCAGTGTCAATACAACCTTTTTCATGTTTCCACCCAGTCATGTGATAATAACTTTTAGCTTCTTAGTTTTACAAAATACTGTGCATTTATGAATCTGGAGCCATTGCAACTAATTTCACTACTGATACCAACTTAATGAATGATAATTAGTACAAGATTGGTTCCTATAAGGTGGATATCAACTGTGTTCTAGATGCCCAGAATGCTGTACCACACCATCATCTGACATTAATTATTCTTCCTCTTTTCAGTCCTCCCATTCTTATCTATGTCTGGATCTTATGATTCACTGTAAGGTCTCACAGAAATGGAAAAAATCTTTAGAGAATGACTTACATGACTGTGGATGATGTGTGTAGTTGAAAAGATTAATGAACAATAAACCAAGATCCTACATGCTGAGGTGATGAGCTGTTGCCTGTCAGCTGTCAAAAACAGCTAGATTAAGTTAGATTCATTGTCCCAAGTGAACAAGTGCTGGACTTCATGAAAATTCCTATCTATAAAATTTCAGGCCTGTAAGCCACATTTCTAGAATGAAGAGTAGAGATTTAGGTAATATCTTCTAGTAGGGTGGGACTTGCATCCCACCATGATCCTGTCTCCTAAAACAATAAATAATTTATCTTCTAAGGAGGTCTTAAGCATAAGCAAAGAAGATAGAATCACAGAATGGAAAGTTGTGAATGGAAGAGCCAGTCCACTTAATTCTTAGTACCACAACCTCTGTATTTCTAGTGCCAAGAATATTATCTCTCCTAAAGCAGGCATTTTGTAATCATCAAGCAAACAGTTCAAAATACTGAGCACTTGTTGACTATTATTACCAAGTTGCCTGTGCTAAAGATGCACAGAGCATGTTCGCTTGTAGGAAGCTCATTCCAAAGTACTTTGGATCTCTTATATAGTTGTTGCTGAGTACCATCAAATTGGAACCAGCCTATAGCTTACCACAGCAGATTTTCAGAGATTGTTAATCACATGGGAGGAGATTGCCAATTATTCTCCCTCAGAGCAGCTTGTGGATTCAAACTGCGTGCCTTTGGGATTGCAGGACAGTTTCTTACTAGGCCACTAGAGCTCCCTGCTCTTACATTGTTGTGAACCACAGAATTCAGACAGACCCTCACTAACTCTTTGACAGGTTTTCAGAGACAGTTCGTCACATGGGAGGAGATTGTCCAGCCTATGGAGCAGCTGGTGACCTGGAAAGTCATGCTTAGGGGTTGCAGTGCAGCTTCTTGCCAGTAGAGGTCTTTGTAGATTGTTTGTTGTTCTGGGCCATAGAACTGCCTGCAACTCATAGTGATCCCATAAAAACAGTTCTGAACCAATTTCATTGCTTCTGATACAGATACCCTCGTTACCCCACTCACTGAGTCAATCCATCTCATCCAAGGACTGGTCCCTCATGGCAACATCCCCAGAGTATGTCAGATGAAGTTTCAAAATCCTTGCCTCTAAGGAGCAGTCTGGTTTCACCCTCTCCAAGATGGACCTGTTCTCTTAGCAAGACATGGTATATTTTATTGCTCTTCTCCAGCACCACAGCTCAAGGGCATCATTTCTTCTTTCATTCTTAGTCATTGTCCAGCTCTTTAATGCATAGCAAATAATTGTGAAGGCCATGGCCTGTATCAGGTACACGTTAGTTTCTAGACTGACATCATTGCTCTTCAGTATTCTGGAGAGGTCCCTGACAGCAGATTTTCCTAATGCATTTTGTCTTTTGAAGTCTTTGTTGCTGGTACCAAATGATTACAAGGCTCTGTGGAAAACCAGGTATTGCCAGAATAGCTTAGAAGGAGAGTGCAATTCAAGAGAACCATGCCTTAGAATTGATTAAAAGATTCCTGGTAAACAGTTGTGTGTAAAGGCATGGAGACTGTCTATTTTTAACCAGTATTATCTCTCTTTTTTAAGCCATTTAAAGTTCTGGCAACTGACACCATAAATCACAAGGCATTAGATGCAGATATTTACAGTGCTATTCCAACAGAAAAAGTGGATGGGACATGTTGTTATGTCACTACATACAAAGGTAAAAGAAAATTATGTTTTATTCTAAAACTATATTTATGTTTCACTGTAAATGTTATTTTTGTTTTTTGCCCAAATCATAATACATCTGAAATGAGCCATTTTTTTTCTTTGTAAACACTTAGATAAAAGCTACTTAGTAAAATGTGGAGTAAAATGTGGAGTCAGAATTGTTATATTTTTATAAAAGTTATGTATCGTATCTTTTCTTTTGGAGAAGAAAGGAACATAACATATTTAAGGTCATGGCACTATGATAAATGCTTTATACATCTTATCTCTAACTTTTTACTGTAAACTTCCTTTCTTGGTTGAGGAAATCAAGGCTCACAGAACTTAATTTTTTTACACAAGATAGCATTAAGAGGTAGCTGAACTGAGCAAACAACCTAGATTTGTCCAACTCTAATATCCTCTTTCCACTGAGATCATTGCAGTACTAGCCCCCTGGTAGTGTCTTAGGTTTAATTTTTATAGACTTAAAAACAGTCATTGAAAGCAGAGGTTTATTTTGTGTTTACTTATGGTTGGTGAGATTACATATCCATAATAGAACAGTCAAATGGGAATCCATTGCCTAATGAAAACAGACGTATTCTTGTTATCAGGAAATCTCTTCTGAATGTATTTTTTTTGTTTTTGTTTTTTAAAGTTTGAGTATTAAAAAAGGTTCATTTAACCAGAAATAATAATAGGTCTATCTAGGGAGCTAAAGTAAAACAATTTTTAATTCTAATTTAGATAATAATAATAAGCAACAATTGCATAATTTTGTATAACTTTGCATACTGTTGGCTGATAAACAGGGTAAAACTGCTAAAGAAGACTCCTTAATTTTGAGATGGCAATGTTAACAAATACATAATTAATTAAGACAAAAGATAGTGTATCAAGGGCATTAAAGGTAAGACTTCCCCTTTTACAGCAACAGGTCAGGAGAGGCCGGGAGGTGCAAGTCCCTTGTGTCTTCCCTGTGTAAACTCTAGACAGGATGCTGTGTCTTAAATCATGAGCCACTGGTGTGTGCAGGGACTGAGTCCAAAATAGGGTCTGAGCTAGGGGTTTTTATTTTGCTGATCATGTAGACATAGTCTCTGCTAAGTTACTAGCTTATGTAGCAGACTGGTCCTAGGGCTCAACAACTCATTGCCAGCGAGTAAAACCAACCCACCAGAGGCTATAAGTCGCATAGAAGATTGCCCATCTGTGTAGCAGCTGGTGGGTTTAAACTGTTTTTTAGTTGGGGTGCAAATCCTTACCCATTAGGCTACCAGAAGGGGAGAAAAACACATCAATGATTTACTTTCTCCTTATTAATATTTAACCTAAAAATAAGTCTTACAAAGTAAAGTACCACTAGATTGGATATAACACCACCTCTGTTAAAGTAGATGATTCTTACTTATTTAAAGAGAAATGCTAATCTAAAATGGGTTTTCTTGACAGAATTTTTTTCTTTTTTCATAAAAAATGTTACTTTTTTAGGTCAGCCATACCTTTGGGCTCGGCTAGATAGAAAACCCAACAAACAAGCAGAGAAAAGATTTAAAAAATTCCTACATTCAAAAGAAAATTCAAAAGGTAAGTGTCTATTTTCCCTTCTTTTTCATTATTTAAATAGCTGACATACATTTTATTGTTTGGTGTAATTTAAATACTTTAGGAAAAAAGAAAATTATACTCGAATATTTTTATATATGAAATTTCTTGAAGCTTTATATTTTTCTAATATTTTACAGTCCGTTTTATTAAACTAAGAGAAATTGATACATATGATGCCACATTTTTCATATCCAAAGAAAATATGGAACAAAAATCATGATAACAATTAATATTTTTATGAATACCTTAAAAATACTTATAAGTACTGTATATGAAAGGAATATACTGAGTCATTATATAGAAAGGAATTGGCAGATACAGAGGAATTTAAAGAAATAACATATGAGCAAGAGCCTATGGTGATGAAGGAAGAAGTTCAAGCTGCTTTGAAGGAAATAGCAAAAAATAAGGCCCCAGGAATAGATGGTATACCAATTGAAGTATTTCAGATAACAGATGCTGCCCTGGATGTGCTCACCAAGTTGTGCCAAGAAATCTGGAGAACAACCACTTGGCCAACTGACTGGAAGAGATCTATATTTGTTCCCATTCCAAAGAAAGGTGACCCAACTGAGTGTGGAAACTACAGAACAGTGTCATTGATTTCACATGCAAGCAAGATTCTGCTGAAGATCATCCAAAAACAATTAGAACAGCACATCAGCAGAGAACTGCCGGAAGTCCAGGCTGGGTTTAGAAGGGGTCGTGGTACTAGGGATATTGTTGCTGATGTTAGATGGATCTTGGCTGAAAGCAGAGAATACCAGAAGAATGTCTATCTGTGTTTCATTGATTATGCAAAGGCATTTGACTGTGTGGATCATAACAAACTGTGGCTGACTCTGAGAAGAATGGGAATCCCAGAACATTTAATTGTGCTAATGTGAAACCTATACTTGGACCAAGAGGCAGTAGTCAGAACAGAGCAGGGTAACACTGCATGGTTCAAAATAGGGAAGGGTGTACGCCAGGGATGCATCCTGTCTCCATACCTTTTCAACATGTATGCAGAGCAGATTATCCGAGAGGCTGGGCTCTATGAGGAGAATTGTGGCATCAGGATTGGTGGAAGGTCTATTAACAAGCTCTGTTATGCAGATGACACAACCCTGCTTGCTGAAACTGAGGAGGACCTCATGCACTTGCTCCGAAGGATCAAGGACTGCAGCCTTCAGTATGGACTGAGGCTCAATGTCAAGAAGACAAAGATTCTCGCCACTGGACCAATTGGCTGCATCAGGATGGATGACGAAGAGATTGAGAGTGTTCACAGCTTCAGTTTGCTTGGCTCCACAGTCAACACTCTTGGTACCAGCAGTCAGGAGATCAAAAAGCGTATCGCGATGGGAAAGTCTGCTGTTAGGGACCTCTCAAAGGTACTCAGGAGCAACAGTGTCTCTCTGGAGACTAAGGTGCGCCTGATACAGGCCATGGTATTTGCAATCGCTTGTTATGCATCAGAGAGTTGGACAATGACTAGGGAGGACAGAAGGAGAGTGGATGCTTTTGAGCTGTGGTGCTGGAGAAGGGTACTGAATGTACCCTGGACTGCCAGGAAAACAAACAGATTTATCTTGGAGAGGATTAAACCAAGCTCCTCCTTGGAGGCAAGGATTCTGGGGCTTCGTCTGACATACTTTGGACATGTTGCCAGGAGGGACGGGTCCTTGGAGAGGGACATCATGCTTGGGAGGGTGGAGGGACAACGCAGGAGGGGAAGACCCTCTATGAGATGGATTGATTCAGTGACTGGGGTAATCGGGATGGGTGTGTCAGAGGCGGTGTGGTTGGCGCAGGATAGAGCAGGGCTTAGGGCTGTTGTGCATAGGGTCGCTATGAGTCGGAAACGACTCGACGGCACATAACAAGAACAACAACATATAGTTGATAGGTATATTCATTCAAGTCTCTTTACACTTATTTATGTATACATTTGTGTTAATATATACATTCTAGGATATTGACCAGGGAGCTTTGTTGGCCTAGTGGCAAGAAGCTACTCTCCAATCCCAAAGGCTTGTAATTTGAATCCCACAGGAGAAGGATGGGCAGTATCCTCCTGTGAGATTAACTGCTTCTGAAAGAAAAACCCATCGAAGGGTCAGCTATGGGTTGGTTCTGACTCAGTGGTACATAACAGGATGTTGGCTACTTTGGACAATATACATATACAATTGTTTAAAATGAAAAATATGACACATGGGTTCCTGAGTACAATGTTGTGTAATAAGGCATGAAGAGTTTTATGTTTGCTGATGTTAATGGAGTTTTATCACCTGTTACTTTAAATCTGCTTGATATTTAATTTTTTAAAAAAAAATTGCTACCACATAAGAGATAATCTTAATTCTTCTAGAATTTTTTTGGAATGTTGAGGAAGACTTCAGACCTGTTCCTGAGTGCTGGATACCCGCGAAGGAAATAGAACAGTTAAATGGGAAACCAGTCCCTGATGAAAATGGACACATACCTGGTATCATGACATTTCTACTGAAATGCAACTTTATTTACTAATATAAATTTTTAAATGGTTTATTAAATGAGAAATTATAGAATATAATTTTACTCTGATTCTTCATCTTGTTTATTTGTTATTAGCAGATAGATAATGTAGAATTTTTAAACCAAATTTACCAGAAGTCTAGTTATTTTTCCAAAGGTGTTTCATATGAAGAATGTTATCTCAATCTTAGAATCTTCTTTAGGGCTGTTGTACATAGGGTCGCTATGAGTCGCAAATGACTCCATGGCACATAACAATAACATGATATATGATAATTAATAAAGAATTGAATGGGAATAGCTTTAATGTTCCAGGTAGAATAGGTGTCAGAGGGCATAGTTAGTAGGGAGTTACACTGCTTACCCAAAGCTAGTGTGTCTCTTGTGATGTGGGAGAAAGATGGGCAATCACCTCCCTTGTTATTTACAGCCTCTGAAAGCCTGGTGTGGTGCTCCACTATGAATCCATTAGAAGTGAGGGTATTTTTCAGAGTAAGGAATATGTAGGGATTATTTGTTTTCTAAAAGGAGCTATGGTTGGTGCAGGGGTTAAGCACTTGGCTGCTGAGAGGTCAGTAGTTCGAACCCATTTGCTTGTTGTGTAAAGATTTAGTCATGGAAGTGTTAGGGGAAGTTAAGGCTGCCATGTGTTGGAATTGACTTGATTGCAGTGCGTTTGTTTTTTGATATATTTTCCGTGATCCCAGAAGAATATCTTAATGGAGTTAAAGCTTGTCTCTCACTATAATTTTTTGGCAAGAACCCTGATGGTGTATCAGGCTGCTAACTCAAGGGTTGGTAGTTGTTATTTTTTTTTAAGGGTTGGTAGTTTGAATCCACCAGTCACTCTGCAAGAAAAAGAACATCTGTAAAGATTTACAGCTTGGAAACCTGATGTTGTGTACTGTTAAGTCAGAACCAACTTCAGCATGTTTTCAGAGGCAATAGATTGCACATGAGATTGCCCATTTATCTCCTTCAGAGCACTTGGTGTATTCGTACAGACTGCCTTTGCGTTGACAAACTCTTTGTCAGTAACCCACCAGAACTCCCAGGAAATCTGGTAAGAGTCCTCCCTATTGGAATTGAATTGGGTAATTTTTCTGGAGGTGGGAGATTTTTAGTGCTGTATGCTGATGGGTAGAAAGGTATTCTAGATTTAATATCAGCTCAACAGGGATTTCTTCTTCTTTTGTGCAAAGCATTGTTTGAAGTTCTAGTGATACCAAAATGAAGGTCAGACTCCTTACCATTGATGGTGTTTTATGAATTAAGGAAAAAATGATGAATTGTGACTTATAGACTAAGAGGTAAGACTTTAAAACTACATGGTACAATGGGAAAGAAGAGTAGAAATTCCTAGTTCTGCTTGTGGTACTAGAGGATGTTTCTAGGAGTTGACATTTGTAGAGAAGTTTAAGAATCAGGAAATCATCTGGCAACTAAGAGGGAAGGTTAGCAAGATTAAGCAAACTTCAGGTAGAGAACATGGCGTATTTGAGAGATTTCAAACCTACTTGTGGCAGAAATATTCTAAAGGGCAAAGGACATATTGGGAATTTAAATTTTAAAAACTGAGGCTAGAGATAAATAACGGACTCAGACCTTAAAATGCCTTGTATTCCATTAAAGAAGTTAGAACTTCTTAAAACAATTAGAAGTTAATGATTTCATTAAGGAGGATATGCTAGAACTACCTATGTATTAGTAATAGAACCATGGTAAAAATGGGAGTGGATTTCACAGGACTAGCAAGAATTTAGTAGTCTGGGTCAGTAATGAAAACCAAACATTTACGAGTCACAGTGGTCTGTGATTGTCTTGTTTTATTTAGAATTTCCCCAGTGAATGAGCTTATTCTGACAATACTAAGAAAGAGAATAACATTAACATTCAGTTTGGAAAAAAAGCTAAATATGAGGCAACAAATTGTTCAGTAAATAGTGGAGATACTTGTTTGCCTTTGCCCATCTTCCTGAAAGAGGAAAGGCAGAAACTTGTTTTATGAAAAGTCCATGTATTAGAGTGGTGCTCAATTCTTACTAACGCAGAGTGTTTAAATTTTTTAGTAAGGGAGTACTAGGTACTCAAACTACAGGAATTACTTAACGTAATTACAAAACCCAAACCTTGGTGATTAACACGTTGCTGGAAATTACAGGTATAGCTGTCCTGCACATTTTAATTAATAAAAAAGGAACATCATTTGTACGAAGTGTATTAATGCATTTATTTGTTAATTATTTAGTAATACATTGAAAAAATGTGTTTCTAAGCACGGTCGTCAATTTAAAAGTGTGTGTTAACATGTTAAAGTTGTAGAACTGATCACTTTTCACTGTTTTGATAACTTTGTTGGAACTTCCAGAAAATGCTCAATTTACAAAAAAAAACAAAAAAAAACCCTACAAAACTGTAATCTGAAGTCAAAGAAGAAACAATAATAAAGCCATTTTTCTTTGAATGATAGGTTGGGTACCAGTAGAGAAAAACAGTAAACAGTATTGCTGGCATTCTTCAGTAGTGAATTATGAATTTGAAATTGCTCTGATATTGAAGCCTCATCCTGATGACCCAGGGCTCCTGGAAATTAGTGCAGTGCCACTAACAGATCTGTTAGAACAAACATTGGAGCTGATAGGAACAAATATCAATGGAAACCCTTATGGTAAGTAAAACCTTTTTCCATTTTGGCTATGAAACTTTTCATTTACAAAGACAGATAGCTAGGGTCAGTTAAAAAAAAAGAAGAAAAATATGCACACACATGTTAGGAAAGGAGTAACATTAATATTAAAGCCATTTCTTTTAATTTTTTATTAGAAGAATTTATGATTCTAACCATTTTGATTTACTAGTTTATTTTAGCCTCCCTTTTTTACCTGTAATATATTATGACAGAACTATATGTAATCTACCTTTTCATTCTTTTTTATAATCTGTCTAAACCAAGTTGACTGAAAATGTGCTTTTCATTGTTGTTGTTATGTGCCGTCGAGTCACTTGTGACTCATAGTGACCCTGTGTACAACAGCCCTAAACTCTGCTCTGTCTTGTGCCAATTGCACTATCTCTGACACTCCCATCCCAACTACCC
>NW_006399828.1:3086071-3087344 GCF_000299155.1 Elephantulus edwardii
GATATCACTGCTTCTCTTTATTCTGGAGAGGTCCCTGAAAACAGATTTTCCCAGTGCAATTTGTCTTTTATTTCTTGACTGCTAGTGCCAAAAGTTGATTGTGGAGCCAAAGAAATTATAATTGTTAACAACTTAATCTTTTCTCCATTTATCATGGTGCTGCCAATTGGCTCTACAGTGGTAAGAATCTTTGTCTTCTTGATGTTGCGCTTCAATCCATATTGACGACTACAGTCCTTGACTTTTTGCAGGAAGTGCTTCAGGTCCTCAGTTTCAGCAAGCAAAGTGGTATCTGCATAATGTAAGTTGCTGATGAGTCTTCCTCTAAGTCTGATGCCACATTCTTCCTCATAAAGCCCACCCTCTGACTGATCTCTTCTGCATACAGACTGAAAAGGTATGGAGACAGGACACATCCCTGACTCCTTTCTTTGTTCTGTTCTGGGGACCACTTCCTGGTCCAAATACAGTTTTTGCATGAGAACAATCAAGTGGGGAATCTCCTCCTCACGGTGAGCCACAACTGTGATCCACAGTCAAATGCCTTAGCACAGTCAATGAAACACAGATATTCCTGTGGTACTCTCTTCTTTCTGCCAAGATTCATCTGACATTCGTGATAATGTCTCTAGTGCCATGACCTCTAACCCCTGCTTGTACTTCATGCAGTTACTCTTCCAGGCATTTTGAATAATCTTCAGCAATAATTTTGCTTGTGTGTGATATTACTTAATAATTTCCACACTTTTGGGTCACCCTCTTTTGGAAAGGGAATCAATATGAATCTTTTCCAGTCAGCTGGCCAGGTAGTTGTCCTCCAGATTTCTTGGCACAACCTGGTGAGCACATCCAGGGTTGCAACTATGTCAACTGGTATTCCTTGAGTTCTGCAGCTGTATTTTTTTGCCAAGTCCTGCAGAGCAGCCTGCACTCCCTCCTCCATCACCACTGCCTCTTAATCATAATGTTCCATGAAATTTTTCTGTGTCAATCAATTCTTTTTTTTATTTGTTATTGTTATTTTAACAAAAGTTTACAGAAAACTTGGATTTCCATTCATTCATTGTTGCATCGACCAATTCTTTTGGTATACTGACTCTGTTTACTCCTACTTTTAATGCTTCCTGGATCATTCAATATTCTGCCATAGCATCCTTAGGTCCTGCAACTCAGAGCTTGAATTTGTTCTTTAGTTCTTTTAGCTTAAGAAATGTGGAGCAAGTTCAGCCCATTTGATTTTCCCACTCTGGGCCCTTGCACATTTCATTATAGT
>NW_006399828.1:3087444-3095306 GCF_000299155.1 Elephantulus edwardii
ATCCAAAAACGACTGGAACAGCACATCAACAGAGAACTGCTAGAGGTCCAGGCTGGGTTTCATTAATTAAAATATAAAATTGCTAAGAGTGATAAAAGACTTTTTAATGATGTACTGTGATAAGCACTTCTTGAAAAAGATCCTTTTGCTCAACTTTTGACCTAGTTTAAGGGCTTAATTTCCTCTTAAGTGCCAAAATACATAAAATAGTGAATAGAATATAAGTCATGAGGCTGCTGAGGAGTGTATTGATGGGATGAGAAGATAAAACAGTGGTCTTTAAAGCTGAAATAGCACAAATCTTACATAGAGGTCACAAATACATTGCTTGGCAGGTATAAAGCAACTAAAATAGTGTTTATACATCAGGGTTGTGGGGGGAGCATGACAGTGTTCTAGCGGTAGTGGATATGACTTACAATATAGAGTAGGGCTCAGTGAACTTTTTGTTCAAGTTCAAATAGACTTTGTAGCCATTCCTCTGGTATGGGCCATTGGCAGAATGTTACGTGAATGAGGATGTCTGTGTTCCCATAAAACTTTATTTTAAAAAAAGCAAGGGTCTGACTAGAGTGGGCCCACAGGTATAGAAATATTTAAAAGAGTAGAATCTGGATTTGATGAAGTAAAGTATCACTTTTTCATTTGGAGATGTGCATTTTCTTTCTGAAAAGTTCCTTTGCCTAAGTGTGGCTAATGACACATTTTATCACTTAGGGTTAGGAAGTAAGAAGCATCCATTACATCTTCTTATTCCACATGGAGCATTTCAAATAAGAAATCTGCCTACATTGAAGCACAATGATCTACTGTCCTGGTTTGACGGCTGCAGAGAGGGTAAAATTGAAGGAATCGTATGGCATTGCAGTGATGGATGTTTAATTAAGGTAATGGCAGAAAATAAATGTGGGCCATGCTGTTTTATATTTCTGCAACAAAGTAAAAGTGCGACTGAAATTCTTTCAAGGAATGAAAATTTCAGTAATTCTGATTTATAGGAAAATTTCATTTACTCCTCTTAACTTGCAACTATTTATATATATAGAGTTTCCCAGTGTGCATTCTATGCGGCGGCACTGGCTCTAAATAGGCATCATAATACTAAATGTTGTAGGACCAAAATCTCTGGAAAACCTTTCATACTGTCAGTTTCATGTTTCACGTTAGTGCCGAGATCCTACACCGGTAGCTCCATATAATTCAGTATTTTCCAGACTAACTTGATTTTATTTAAGCCTAACATGTTGAGCAAAAGAATGCCAACGTAATACCTGATATACAATTTTTTTTTCATCTGTGTCCTGTACTTGTATACTTGATTTCTTATACATACCTGATACCCGTAATATTCCAAACCAGACCTAGTCGTATTAGCCCTGACTGCAACACAGAAACTTCTATTTTTATTAATACAGCATATTATTCTTAAAGATTTAGAATTGTTAAATCTGCCTCCTTTGTCCCCAAATTAGCCGGTAATTTATTTTAGGCAGATTCATGTTTGTAAATTTTTTTGTGTGTCACTCTCCCAAAAAGTATGTTTTATGTCTTATCCTTGTCCTGTTCATTCTTCCTAGTTCACTGAGAATGACATGTTCTTACAGAATACTGTTTATAGAAATTAACACTGTTCATGATCTAGCCTCTAACTAACTTTGCAGAACTGTGTACACATTCCTTTCTTTACATTGTCTAAGTTCTAACCATACTTAGGAAATTGCAGTGAAAGTGGAGGAAAAAAACCAGACAACCCCCAAAACCAATTCGTTCTTTCACCTTGGGGTATTCCACATGATTAATGCCTTTAGTTTGAATGCCTCCCTTCAAGATTTTCCTGTACTCAGAAACAGATGATCATTTTTCAAATTTGTTTAAAAAAATTTATGCTGGTTTATTTACAAAGTTTATATACATTATTTTTCATACTGGCTCTTTCACATTTCTTTCATCTCCTCCTCCCTCCACTCATCAAATTGTGTGACCCTGTGATGAACATGTGTGTGGTGGTTCCCCCTCCAATCCTCATACTTGTTCTACAATAAGGGTCTTACATAATATTTGTCCTTATAGGACTGAGTAGTTCATTTAACATAATGCTCCCCAATCGCAAATTAGGCAGTATTTTACAAATTTGCTCCTGTGTGCTGCATAGTATCTCCATCGTGTGAATGCACCATACTTTCTCAGTTGATTGAGGTCATGGTTGGACATTTGGGCTGATTCCATGTCCTTTTTATGGTGAACAGTGCTGCTGTGAACAGTGGTGTACAAGTCTACATTTGTGCCTCAGTTCTCATTCTCTTAGGGAATATTCCAAGCAATGAAATAGCTGAGTCATAAGGAATTTCTATGTTCAAGTTTTTGAGGAAGCGCCAAACTTCCTTCCAGAGCCAGTACCCTTTACAATCCCATCAACAATATAAAGGATTCCTCTGCTTGCTGTCCTGTTAAACTTTGCCACTGCTACTTGAGTCAGATGGTATCTCATTGTGGTTTTGATTTGCATCTCATTATTGCCAGTGATTTTGAGCCTTTCTTCATGTGTCTGTGGCCATTCAAATATCTTCCTCCATGAAAATTCTTTTCAAGTCTTTTGCCCATTTTGTTATCAGTCTTTTTCTTGTGAAGGCCCTGTAGGATTCTGTAAACTTTTTTTTTATTCTGTAAACTTTTGGTATGTGACCCTTGTCTGAAATGCCCACCATCTGAAAACATGCTGGAAATACAAAGCCAATAAAGCAGTATCTCTGCTTTCTTTAAGCTAACATTCGAAAAGGGAAAAGAGTAAACAAGTAAATGTGTATATACTATGTCAAAAGGAGAACTATGAGATGGGGAGAAGGTAAGAAATTAGAGACTTAACATGACTGGCAGATAATCGGGCCTCAAAATAAGTATATGAACATACTGTCTAAAGGCTAACGCTTTAATAACTTTTTTCTCTTTCTAGGTCCATCGTCATCATCTTGGTTTACACTGGCCAATTCCTGATACTTACATGAATTCAAAACCGGCTATTATCAATATGGATCTGAACAAATACAACTATGCCTTTGATTCTAAATGTTTGTTTAATTATTTTTCAAAAATAGATAATCAAAAATTTGGTAGGCTCAAAGACATAATGCTTGATGTATAACTAGAAGAAGCAGTAAAATAAACTTTGTGAACTTTAAATATTCTTAATGTTAACAGATAAAAATATTCTGAATGTTAAAAGATAAGAATATCTCATGGATGCTTATGTTCAGTGTTTGGACATATCACTTTTGAAGTGTCCTGAATACTGTTAACAGAAAAAAAGGAATGAATTTTCTAGTTACAAATATGCTTAGTCAGAGTCAGCAAGTGATTTTCAACTCTAGACTTAAAAAATTACATACTACAAAAAGCTTTCAAGCTTTTTCTAAGGCTGAAAAATATTGACTAGGACTTGGTAATCATTTAAAGACAGGCCAATAATTTTAGATACTTTATTTTCAAAATAAGATACTTTAAACTCAGTTTAATTGTTATAAACATTAACAAAACATGGTTTACCTTCATAGGCTTTCTCCCCCTTCCCCCTTATATACATATAAAGAATCTTAGCATATATAAATAAGAATATAATTATACATAACTCCAGTTTTAAATGTTAAAATATCTTAATACTTTAAAAAAAACTTATAAACGTATTTAGTCATTCACTAGGGATTATTGCCTGATTAGTAATTATAATTTATTCTACGTTTTAGAAAGGTAGACCTTCCTGCTGCATTAAGAATGACAAAACTTTATTTACTATAAATTAAAATTTAGATAAAAGTTACAAGATGTAAAGAGAAAGAAAATTCTAGAGTTTGGAGACTTGCTTGATTTGCAGGTGGAATATTATGTTATAAAGATAAAGTTAACTACATTTATTATAAACATGAGGCTATCAATAAATAGGAAAATGAATAGGACTTTCTTCATCTTCCAACTGTTCAGATGCATCAGTAAGACTGTTTATTTCAACTCCAAACTGTTCTGAAAGTTTTTTTAACTTTTCTTCTAAAAGAATATTTTTCTTTACTTCTTCCTTATAATTATACTTTAGATCTTCAATTTCTTCAAAAAACGAAGGATCAAAATTTTCAAGTTCTTTTTTCAGCCTTTTAGTTTGCTCCTAATAAGATATAAATTAATTTAAAATAAGAATTTTTTAAAAGATGTATAGAATATAATAAATTTTTTAGGTTTAAACTACAGATAATTATAAACTTGAGAACCAAATCAGCTTAAATAAAATCAAAGTTACAAAGACACTAGTATTTCCTTAAGATTTTTTAAATAATATTTCATTGAATTTTTAACTATCAAATCTTTTATAAGTTCTGTCCTATTATTTGACTAATATTTTCAGTTTCTTTTAGATTATGGTAATGTTAATCTTTTTCCAAAATTAGATATTCTTAGTGAGATAATAACACTTGGTTAGTCATAGCATTATAGTTCTTTTCATTAAAATTCTTGGTTTAAACCTTACATATTTTATTTCCAAACACATCATTTTCAGTGAATAATGATCACCTCCTTTCAAATATAGTTAGAACAGTTTCAGAGTACTTCTGTCTTTGTACAAGTTACACATTTTAGTAAAAAGGGTAATTTGAAGTTTAAAGACTTAAAATAGCTAGTAGTTGCTAGCTACTTCTGGTTTCTAATTTTGTATTTATAAAAACTTTTAACATCCAGTTAGAAAGTCCTTTTCAAGAATTTCAAAAGGTCTAAAACAAGATCTGTCCTAAAGAGGGTGAACCAGTTTGGCTCCTGGTTTGTGTAACTTCCATTTTACATGCTTTGTGTATGTTGCCAGGAGGGACCAGTCCTTGGAAAAGGACATCACATTGGAAGTTTAGAGGATCAACACAGGAGAGGAAAAATCTGAAATAGACTGATAAAGTGACTCTGGCAGTTGGTGAGAGTATATCAGAGACAGTGAGGTTGGCTCAAGATAGGACAGGGTTCAGAGCTACTGTTTATAGGGTCGCTATGACCACCTAACAACAATACTAACTACTCCCAGTGTGTTTTATATTGTTTTTATGACAAAAAAAAAAATAAATTTATTCTTCAGTCTCTTCTGTTTATTTTGTCTGCATGTTTTTGTAGGTTTTATTTAACATTTTTATCATGTGAGGTACTGGTACCATTCTAGCCAGTTCTGATTGATAATTCTAAAGGCAGCTATAATATAGCATTTAATTACCTTCAAATGCTGCTTTTCTAGATCAGAACTTCTAAGCTGTGTCTCTAGGTCTCTGACCCTTTCCTTTAGTTGATCAGTATCTGTAAAAGAGTTAAAAATGAGGCTCAACTTGATCACATAATGACTATGTTTAAATAAATCAGTTTCTTTAAAGCATAAGCAAAAACTTAAACCTATAATCTGAAATATTCATCATTTGACAGCTGAAACACTTTTCACGTATGAACGCTATATGTTGGCTCCATCCGGTGTTATCCACAGACACAAAGAGAAGCAGCATCTACTAAGTACTGAAAATATAACCTCAAGTTAATGTATTACATAGAAGCATTCTTATTCTCTAAGAAAAGTCTTAAAATAGGAGAATTTGCTAGCACTATAAGTAAATAAACTGTATTAGTAACCATAAACAAATAACAATCTATATAGAGTTGAGCTGTTAACCCAAAACATGGTGCTTCTCTGGTGGTTGAAATCTTAATGTGGTTCCACGGTACACAGATGAGTAATTAGTGTAAGTTACAGCCTCCAAAAACTTGCTGGAGGGTCAGCTATGATTTGGGTTTAGACTCAATGAGTGTGCTCAAACAAATAAAGCAACCACAAAACCAACAAACCTACTTCTGTAGTCAGTTCCAACTCTGACCCTCCATGGGTTGCTGAGGTAACAAAGCACAGCAGGAGGAGACTACTGAACTTTGCTGCATTAAGCCACTTTCTCTCTGCAGCCTTTGAGTTAAACTCACTATTGACTACGCCACCAGCGCTTCCTATTTAGTATTCAACTTTTCATGGCAAACTCAGGGAGAGTGAGGAATTAAAAGATGAATTAGACATGGTAGTGATACTATGGTAGAAAAAAAATTAAAACTCATTACCATCGAGTTAGAACCAACTCAGCTGACCCTCCAATGGGAGACTGTCCTGTGGGGGAGCAGGTGCATGTGACACCCGTACTCCCCAGGAATAGAGACAGAACTCAATGTCCTTTAGGAGATAGGGTAACATTTCTTTCAAAGCCACTCAGGTGTTTGTAAAAAGAGCTAATAACTTTTCAGTTAGTTGTCTTAATTAGTGTGATACTGTTTCAAACAGGTAATGAAATAATGCAGTATAAATGATTATTATACAGAATTTTCCAATATTTTACCTTAATAACTAGATAGTATTTCAAACTTCAGTTAAGGAACTCTGAATACATAATATACTACTACCTGATAAGTTGAAGTTCAAATCCCCTTCTATAGGACAAAGACGGCTCTCCTCCCATTAAGACCTATAGCCTTGGAAACCCATCGGATGGTTGTTACGAGTAAGAATCTATTGACAGCAGTGAATAAGAGACTTTATAAACAGTTTGGATTTTAAGCCTTAATAACTTTTGACATACATGACAAATAACCTTATCTTCACAAAGTAGATAAAATATCTGAAAGATCAGAAATTCCTTTTAAGGAAACAGGTTTAGAAAGGTTGGCCCAACTACTCAAATAGGAACATCAATAATCTTTAATTTATGTCTAGTACACTTTGGTTCTAAGCCATTAACTCAAGCTCAAATCATAGTAACCCTGTCAACAATAGGTCTGAACCCTGCCCTCTCCTGTGCCATCTGTATCATCCCTAAATCTAAAGCCAAAGCTGAAGTCACAATGTCAGTCCAACTCACTGGAGGTCTTCCTCTCCTTTCCTGACCATATTTCCAAGAACAGCCTAGCCTAGCTCCATGTCCAAAGTAAAAAGGGATGAAGCTTCACCATCTTTGCTTCCAGGGAACATTCTGGCTGAACTTCTTCCAAGATCTGTCGATGCTTCAGTGAGGTATCCTCTCTTCATGCCTGTTTGGTCTGTATGTAGAGCAATAATTAGTGAAGCTGGACTCTATGAAAGGAATGTGGCATCAGGATCAGAGGAAGACTCAACACCAACCTGCAATATGCAGAGATAAAAGCCTGCTTGCTGGATGTGGAAGAGGATAGATGTGAAATGCTTACTACAGAAGAGCAAGGATTAAAGCCTTGCATATGGATTGCATGAGTCCAGCTTCATGATATGCTCAGCATATACATTGAGTAGGTATGGAGAAAAGGTACATCACTGAAGGGGCACCCTTGCTAATTTGAAAATGCAATTTCATTTTCAACAACTTCACTTTGACTACATTCATACTTCACACATTCCAAGTTCCAATTGTTAATGGCTGTTTGCAGCTCTTTAGTATTATACTAGTTGGCTCCTATAAGAAAGATGACAATAAAGATTACATACATACTTTCAGTCCCCTAAAGGCAATGTGATACTGGTTAAAAGTAGTAGTAGTGAGTAGCTTAAGCGTTTTCAGAGATATTTACTTGAATCTTCCTGTGCTTGCTTCCTTAAACTTGTTTCATGTAAATTTCAGACAAAAAGTACTTTAAAAACATTAATATAAGAATTAAATTTCAGAATATAAGAAATTTCAGAATGATTGGGAAACACTTGGCAGAATCTCTGGTACAATAAATAATGCTACAGCCTCAATGCAGAGTAGCAGCATGACTAAATGGTAAGATGAGGAAGTTACAAGAAAAACTTAAAGTTTTCAAACTGTCGCACAAAATTATGAGTGCAATATGAGGTTTACCATAAT
>NW_006399828.1:3101208-3138015 GCF_000299155.1 Elephantulus edwardii
CTAAGTGAGACAAAGTTTCACCATCATTGATTCTAACATAGTCCATAGTCCATTAAATACTCTTCGCCAACACTACAATTCAAAGGCATTGATTGTTCTTTCATGCTCCTTATCAGTGTCTCAACTTTCAGAGACATTAGAAGCAAAAGAAAATATCAAGAGTTGGTTGGATCAAGTACATCTGAATTTTAAATTGACATCCTTGCTTTTTAGTATTTTGGAGAGATCCTCGACAGCTGATTTTCCTAATGCAGCACATCTTTTGATTTCTTAACTGCTGCCACCTATGGTATTGATTGTGTAATGAAATAAGATGAAATAGTTAACAACTTCAATCATTTTTTTCCATCTATCAGGATATTGCCTATTAGTCCAGTGTTGAAAATTTTTGTTTTCTTGATGTTGAGATGTGTCCTGAAAGGGTTTATTATTCTAAATGCCCTCCCTAGACACTGACTAGGACTTTGACATGTGGATGAGTAGGAGTATGAGAATAGGGTGTGTTAGCCTATCCATAAGTCTAACCACTAAATTGAGCAGACGTGACAGATTCCAATTATCAGCAAAGAAGCAGTGAATGTAGCGTGCCCTTCGGAGCCAGAGTCTTGCCCCAGCCACACCTACAGGACAGCCAGCAGCAGAGAACCAGACACTGGATGTGAGGCAAAGCTGACCTTAATACTGCGACCCCTCCCCCCAAAATGAGAGTCAGAATCTTTCGCCTAAAGGGGATGGAGATGGGGAGTGAGACACCAGAGGTAGCAGGACTAAGAGCTAAGTAATAAGTAACACTTACCTAAAGCCATGAGACTGAAGGCTAAAGGGTTTATGAGCACACTTCAGAAGCTGTCCTGACTGAATGCATCCTGCTATCAACATGAATTTTAGCCTTTTGACTTCCCTAATAAACATCATTAAAATTGTGCTCATGTGAAACCTTTACTTGGACCACAAGGGTGTTGTGTGAACAGAGCAGGGAAACACTGCATAGTTTAAAACTGAGGAAGTGTCTCAGGGTTGTATTCTCTCTTCATACCTATTTAATCTGTATGCTGAGCAAATTATTCAGAAGCTGGACTCTATGAGGAGGAATGTGGCGTCATGATGGGAGGAAGACTCATCAATAACTTGTGTTATGCAGATGACACAACCTGCTTGCTGAAAGTGAGTATTTGAAGCACTTGTTGCAAAAGATCAAGGAATGCAGGCTTCGGCATGGATTTTATCTCAATGTCAAGAAAACCAAGACTCTTACCACTTGGACTGTTAGGCAACATTATGATGGATGGAGAAGAGATTTAAACTGTCAACAACTTCATCCTACTTAGTATCAGCAGTTAGGAAAGAAGAAGATACATTGCACTGGGAAAAGCAGCAGTTAGGGACCGCTTTGAGGACAAGGGTGCATGTTATTCAGGCCACAGTCTTTCTGATCACTTACTATGCATCTGAGAGCTGTACAGTGAATAAAAATGACAGAAGAATTTATGCCTTTGAGCTGTGATGTTGGAGAAGAGCACTGAACATCCCATGGACTGCCAAAAGAACAAACAAATACATCTTGGAGAGGGTGCAGCCATAGTGCTCTTTTTTGGAGGCTTTACCTCACATCCTTTGAGCATGTTGCTAAGAGGGGCTATTCCTTGGAGAAGGTCATGATGCTGGGAAGGGTGGAGGTTGGCCAAGGACAGTATGACTGTCAACCAGGTCTATTAATGCTATGACTGCTGTAATGCACTCTTGCGTGTTAGGAAGTACAAAGAAAGCACAGGATAGAATAGGTTCAGATATGAGTAGTATTTGACTTGGTGGCACCTAACAACAAAAAACATAATTGCATGGTTCCTTGTTCTTGCTAAGCTACTACAATGAATTATGGACCCAGTAAAGCAGTAAGAACAGCGGTGGAATTAGTGGAAATAGGTGCTGCAGCGTGGAGGACATGTCTGACCTCATGGAAAATTGGTTTTTTGTGTGGATGGTGATGACTGGAAAAGATCCCTCCTGTGTAATTAGTAGAGTACACGTCAGATGTGGTCATCCCTATATGGCTCTTGCTCGTTTTACAAGATATAATCAAGAACTGAAGGCTCTAGCCTCTGATCTTTGTCAGTAAGTTATTAAAGTCTTCTTCACTTTCTGCAGGCAAGCTTCTGTCATCTGCTTAACACACAAGCTGCTGAGTCTTCATCCAGTTCTGAAGCTACATTCTTCATACAGTCCGGCTTCTTGAATTAGTTTTTCTCCTGAGAAGCTCAACAGAGAAACTAATTAGATAAAAGATAAATAGGCATGGAAAACGGATACAATCCTGATGTACACCTTTCCTGATGTTAAATCAAGTGATATTCCTTCCTTCTGGTATTAATGTAGAGATTTCACCTAAGCACACTTAAGTTCATATTCTTTTCAGTGTTAGCCATATTTGTTATTATTCACACAGTCAAATGTCTTTGCATAAATCCATAAAACACAAGTAAACATTTTTCTGGTATTCTCTACTTTCAGCCAGTAACAATCTGGCGTCAATATCCCTTGTGCCACGGCTTGTTCTGAGTTCAGCTTGAATTTCTGAGAGTTTTCTATCAATAGACTGTTCCGGCCATTTAAAAAAAAAAGTCTTTGAAAGATTTTACTTATATGTAATTTAATGATATAGTTTGATAGTTTCCACGTTCTGATGTAGCATATCTTGAGAATGGGAGCAAATTTCATATTTGTTGACTGAGACTGATGAGAATGTCTAGAGTTGCATCTGTTTCCTGAAACACCTCAATGAGTGTGCTATTAATTCCTGAGGTCTTATGTTTTTGCCAGTGTCTTCAGTGCAGCTTGGACTTCTTCAGTACTATTGGTCATTGTTCATATACCATTTCCTGAAATGGTTCAGTGTCAACTGAGTATTTTTTATAAACAGATGCTGTGTATTCCTTACACACAGATGCTGTGTATTCCTTACACACAGATGCTGTGTATTCCTTACATCTTCTTTTGATGTTTCCTACACCATTCAAGATTTGGATAGTAGATGCTTTTAGTGTTGCAACTTGAGGCCTGAATTTGTTCTTCAGTTTTTTCAACTTGAAAAACATCAAACATGATCGTCCCTTATGGCTTTCTATCTCCAACTCTCTGCACATTTCATTATTTTTGTCTTCTTGAAATGCATTCTATAATCTGTTCAGTTCTCTTCTCTCAGCATTCTTCTTCCCTTATTTTGATTTCTTTTCTCCTTGGTTTGATTTCTTTTCTTTTCAGTTCAGTCTCTTCTGACATCTAGTTTGGTCTTTCTTCCCTGTCTCTGTAATGATTTTTTGCTATAAGGGTGATATCCTTAATGTCATTTAACAACTTGTCTGATTTTTGGTCACTATTGTTCAATGACTCAAATCTCTGGTTTTTAAATTCCATTAATATACACTCAGGGTCACATTCTGGTTCTCATGAAAGGTTTGTACAGAGGAGAATGTTCTTCAGCTATTATTTGAACTTGATGTATTTTATAGAGTGTTCCATACTGAGCTCCTAGCCTAGTTTTCACTGTTGATACTGAGCTTCAAGAGGACTCTTTATACAGATGTGGTCAATCTGATTCCTGTGTAGTCCATCAGGTGAACTCTGTGTGTTTGTTGTTGTGTACCATAGAGTCGGAACTGACCCATAGCTGACCCTCTGGTGCGTTTTCAGAGGCAGTTAGCTAATCACATAGGAAGAGACTGTTCATCCTCCCATGCCGCAGCTGGTGGTCTTGAACTGCGTGCTTTGGGGATTCCAGTGCAGCTTCTTGCCACTAGGCTACCAGAGCTAAAATGGTGCTTGCAATGAATCAATCATCCATTGTACAAAATTCTATCATTCAATCTTCAGCCTCATTTCTATTACTAAAGCCGCCTTATCTTCCAACTACCAGTCCTTCTTTGTTTGTAACCTTTGCATTCTAGTTACCAATTATTAATGCATCTTGACTGCATGTTCAATTTCAGGCTGCAAAAATTGGTATAAATGCTCAATTTCTTCATTTTTGGTTTTCATAGTTGGTGATATATTTGAATAAGAGTTGTATTAATAGAACTTCATTGCTTATGGATAGTATCCTATAACTCAATAGTATTATATTTTAGGATAGACTGTGAAATATTCTTTTTGACAATGAACACTATACCATTCTTCAATTTGTCATTTCTGGCATAGCATATCATGTGATTATCTGATTAAAAATGGCCAATACCAGTTCATCTCAGCTCAATGATACTTAGGATGTCAATCTTTTTGAGTTTCATTTCATTTTTGACAGCTTTTAATTTTCTTAAGATTCATGTTTTATACATTTCATGTTCTAATTATTAACGGATGTTTTGCAGCTGTTTGCCCTTGTTTTAAGTCTTGGCACATCAGCAAATGAAGGTCCTTCACTGGGTGGAAGCTATATTCTCTTCATGTGGCAGATCTATACTTTGAAACTAGGGACAAAACCTTGTATTCATTACTTAACACTGCATCTTGATAAAATCTTTAACACTCAAATGGAGCACCAGCAGGAAAAAGTGGTGGTACTTGTTACTCTATGGTCAAATAACACAAAAGGCTCATAGGAATAATTTTTGAGGCATGGTATCAAAAGAAAGACCAGAGTAAAAAGTCTTATCAGAGAATGATCCTATGGTAATACAGCAAAAGTCTGAACAAATTAAAAGGAAAACCTTAAATTGAAAATGAGTTCATTGACAATGCTATACAAATGTTATGAAATATATTACCTGGTTTGGTGCTTTCATCGCCACTTTGGTCTTTGTTAGTTTGTATCTTATGCATTAATTCTGCATTTTCTTTTTCCAGCTGACTGTTAGCTAATCTAGAACAAAATAATACATTATCAAAAAAAATACATTCACAATATACATAGGGATTTATAAACTACTCATGCACTAGTTTCAGGACTAGCTAATATTTATAAAAACATACATGTACTCATTTTAACTCTTGATTATTCAATAAAACCATTCTCAAAGAGCAACTTAATGAGGACACAGTAAGAGACCCCTGAAGTTAGTTTTCTCTCATTAGCATTTATTTCTGATAAGCTAACATTAAATACATTCTATACTATTGGTAAAGTTTAAATTATAAAGTGGAAACCTATTAGAATTAGATTAACCCTTTTTAACAATCAATTACATAAAAAAACAGTGGCTGATATTAAATCCCTTGCCACTATTTAGGCATAATAAGCCTATTAAGTAGCCAAGGTTGAAAACATGGTTACATTTAAAAAGAAAAAGAGAGGGGGGGAAAAAAGGGAAGGAGAAATGTTGTCTCATAAGTATATAGTATACCTCAGAACCTGGAGCTCCTGGTTAAGGCCTTGTTCTGTCTTATCACCGTCAGGAACATGCTTCAGGATCTCAATCTTTGGGCACAATGAAAAGTTAAAAGAGAAAGTTTGGTACTAAAATTGAAGGACTTAATACACATTTTCAATAAGGCATAATATTAAAAACTGAGTTTTCAAAGGCACACATGGCTTACCACACAGTCCAGCCACTGAGTTCCTATTAAGTAAGTTGAGCTCTTGTGGCTTTGTGGTAAGTAATGTGCTACCAATGAAAAGGTATGCAGTTCAAATCCACCAGCTGTTCCACAGGAGAAAGATAAGCACTCACCTCCTGTGGAATTTAATGCCTCTGAAAACCTGCTGAAGCAACAGCTATGGGTTGGTTACAACTCAACTGTACTCAACAACAACTGAACTGAAAATCTGTGTAAATACAAAAACCTGCAAATGGATTTAATCATAATTAATTCATAATTGATGAACACTTACTCAAATACAAAATGAACTGTTGAATGGGTAAATAAATAAACTGATGCATCCATATACTGAAGTCTTACTCAGTGATTTTTAAAAATGAGTCATTAAGTTATATAAAAATTAAGGAACCAATGAACTCAAATTGACTCGATTAAACAACAAAGTGAAATAAACCAGTCTAAAAAAACCTGGATTCTGTATCCGATTACACTGATATCTGGAAAAGGCTAAAGAAGTTGCATTGAGTTAAGAAGGAGATAGGTAGTGATGAATGTTGTTATTGTCATCATTGTTAGGTGCTATCAAGTATAATGCATAGTGACCTATGAACAAAAGATCTAAACCCTGTTCTATCCTGTACCATCCTCACACTTCCTGCCACAAAAGAGCCATTGTACCAGTCACTGTGTCAATCCATTTGGCTGAGGGTCGTCTTCTCCTTGGCCAACCCTCCACCCTTCCCAGCATCATAGCCTTCTACAAGGAATAGCCCCTCCTAGCGACATGCTCAAAGGATGTGAAGGCAAAACCTCATTATTCTTGCCTCCAAAGAGCACTTCAGCTACACTCTCTCCAAGACATATCTGTTTGTTCTTTTGGCCATCCAAGGGATGTCCAGTGCTCTTTTCCAGTACCGTCAAATCAGATCTGACTGGTACAGGAGGAGATTGCCCCCTCCTTCTCCAGCAGAGCATCTGGTGGATTTGAACCACGTACTTCTGGGATTGCAGTGCAGCGTCTTGCCACTAGACCACCAGAGCTCCCTGCATCAATTCTTTTTCTGTCACCCTTATTCACTGTCATTCTCTCATGACGCTGCCTATCTATCCAGTGGTAGATATAGTTCAGCTTCTCAGATAAATTGCTCAGCATACAGACTGAGTAAGTATGGAGTGGGAATACAATCCTGACACACTCCCTTTACAATTTTAAACCATGCAGTGTTCCCCTGCTTTGTTTGCACAACAGCCTCCTGGACCAGGTATAGGTTCTGCATGAGCACAATTAAGTGCTCTGGGATTCCTATACTCAATGTCAGCCACAACTTGTTATAATCCCCAGAGTCAAATGCCTTTGCATAGTCAATAAAGCAAAAATAGACATTCTTCTGGTATTCTTTATTCCCAGCCAGGATCCATCTGACATCAGCAATGATAACCCTGGTGCCACAGACTCTTCTAAATGCTGCTTGAACATCTGGCAGTTCCATAGCGATGTACTGTTCCAGCTGTTTCTGAATGATCTTCAGCAATATTTTGTTTGCATGATATTAATGATATTGTTTGACTGTTCCCACATTCAGTTTGATGAGTAAATAAAGCGAAAAGTGTGTCAAGGTAGTGAAATTATATTGCAAATTACTATAAAGGCTAATAATATATTAGGCATACAAGAAAGATGTGGTAGGCTAGTGCTGTAAATACTTAGTCTTCTATCCTACAACATAATGCTGTTAAGTAAGAATCAACATGATAGCAGTGGATATGGTTTTGGGGCATATTATGCATTTGTATAAAACAATGGCAACATACAACACCAAGAGTGAACCTTACTATAAGTCACAACTAATATAAACTCACAAGCAAACTCACTGCTATAAGTTAGTTTTAACTCTTATCTATATGCCATTGAGTTTCTGAAGCTGTAACTCTTTACAAGAGAAGACTGCTAATTTTTTACTGAGGAGCAGCTGGTGGATTGGAACTGATGACCTTTTGATTAGCAGACCAATACTTTACTACTGATCCAATATTATTCATCAGTTTTACCATGTACTTGGAACAAGAGGCAGTCATCAGAACAGAGCAAGGAAACACTGCATTGTTAAAAATTGGGAAAGGTGTATGCCAAGTTCCTGGAAACAAATGATAATGAAACTACAACATATAAAACCCTCTGGGATACAGTTAACATCTGGGGACAGTTCATAGCAACTGGCAAACACATAAAAAAAGAAAGAACTTAATGACCTTACTAATCACCTCCATCAAATAGAAAAAATAACAACATCCTAACACCCCAAACTCGAAGAGAACAGAAATTACAAGAACAGCTGAAACCAATGAGACAGATAAATAGAAAAACAACTGAAATCATCAATGAGACTAGGAGGTGGTTTTTCAAAAGGGTAAAATAAATTTGCAAACCACTGGTGAACTTAAGAAAAGAGAAGACATAACTCAGGAAATTATAGAGGTGCCATCACAACAGAACCAGATGAAATTAAACTGATAATATTGTAGGATTATAAAAAGCCATACTTAGATAAATTTGAAAACCTAGAAGAAATGAATAATTTCCTTGAAACTCACATCATCTGACACAGACAGATGTAGAATACGTGAACAGACTCATTGCAAAAGACCCTGAGCAGGTCAGAAAAGTCTGCCTCCAAAAAAAAGACCAGACCCAGATGGCTTCACAGTTGAATTCTACCAAACGTTCAGAGTCTATTACCAATTCTACTTAAATTATTTAAAAGAAATAGAAAACCCTCACAGTTATTCTATAAAGTAAGCACAACTCTAATACCAAACCCAGTCAAAAACATTGCCAACAAAGAAACTACAGACCTAGTATCTCTCATGAATATAGATGAAAAAATAATTAACAAAATCCTGGCCAATAGAATCAACCCAACAGTAAATGAAAACAAAAGAAAACAAACCCTCCCCTGGCCCCCAAAAAACCCATCATAACCGAGTGGGATTCCTAACCGGTATGCAAGGCTGGTTCAACAGAAGGAACAAAATGTAATTCATCACATTAACAAAGCAAAGAACAAAAACCTCAATATAGTGAAAAATATACATACAAAACCAATAGCCAGCATCATTCTCAATGGAAAAAGACTAAAGGCATTTCCCCTTGCAAACAGGGACAAGACAAGGATGCCCACTATCACCATTCCTATTCAATATTATATTTTGAGAACTTCTAGGGCAATATGACAAGGCAAGGAAGTTATAAACATCCAGATTGGTAAAGAGGTGGTAAAATTGTCCCTAAATGCTGATGATATAATGGCATACACAGAAAATCCCAAGAAGTCAACATAAAAACTGCTAGACCTAGTAGACTAATGGAGTAGAGTGACAGGATACAAACTCAATATCCAAATATCAGTGAGATTCTGCTACAGTAACAAAGAAAATACAGAGAAGGAAACTAAGAAAGCAATACCATTTACAACAGCCAACCACAAAATGAGATACTAGGGATTGACTGCTGCAGTGGGCTCTGTGTGTCAGGAAGTGTGAGCATGGAGCAGGCTAAACCACAGTTCAGATCTTTTGTTTATAGGGTCACTGTGAGTGTACTAGACTCTATGACACCTAACAACAACAGGGAATAAGCCTAATTAGAGACACAAATGGCCTTTTTATTTTAAAGAAAACTACAAAATACCACTATGAGAAACAGTAGGATGTCATGTGTGTGTGTGTGTGTGTGTGTGTGTGTGTGTATGCATGTGACATAGCATAATGATAAAGAACATGTAAAACTGTTTCATTAAACAGCCAGATTCATTTAAATGAGTTGTTGTTAGGTGCCGTCAAATTAAGTACAACCCATAGCAACCCTATGAACAACAGATCTGAACCCTGTCCTACACTAGGCGAGTCTCACACTTCTTGGCACACACTAGACCCCACTGCAGCAGTCACTGTGTCAATCCACCTGGTTGATGGTCTTTCTCTCATTTTCCAGTCCTCTGCTTTTCGAGCATCAGATCATTTTCCAAAGAATTGCCCATAACAATATACATGAAGTACGTAAAGTGAAGCTTCATCATTCTTGCCTCCAAAGGGCAATCTGGTTGCACTTTCTCCTAGACAAATTTGTATGTTCTTTTGGCAGTCCATGGGATGTTGTTCAGTGCTTTTCTCCAGCACCACAGCTCACGGGCATTAATTATTCTTCTGCCATCCTTATTTGTTCTCTAGCTCTCAGAAGCTTGGCAAGTTATCAGAAAGTCCTTGGCCTGAATCAGACATACCTTAGTCCTCAAACTGACTTCATTATTTCTCAATGATTTAGAGAGGTCTCTAACTGCATACTTTCCCAGTACAGTATCTCTTCTGATTTCCTGACTATTGGTACCAAGGGTGTTTACTGGCTGTCAATCCAAGCAAGATAAAGTTGTTGACAGTTATAATTTTTCTTGATCTATCATGATATTGCCAATTAATTAGTCTAGCAGTAAGAATTTTGGTTTTCTTAATATTTAGATACAATCCATTTTGAAGGCTGCATTCTTTGATCTTCTGTAACAAGTGCTCCAAGTCCTCCTCACTTTCAGCCAGCAAAAGTACCATCTCCATAACACAGGTTATTAATGAGTCTTTCATCTTGATGCCACACTCTTCTTCAAAGAGTCTAACTTCTCAAATAATTTGCTTAACATGGAGACTGAATAGTTATGGAGAGAGAATACAACACTGACACATTCCCTTCTAAATTTTAAATGACATAGGAAAGATTGAAGCTCAACATTAAGAAGACAAAGATTCTCAACACTGGGCCAAATGGCAGAATCCTAATAGATGGTGAAGAGATTAAGATTGTTAACAGCTTTCATTTGCTTAGCTTCACAATCAACCCTCTTGGTACAAGCAACCAGGAAACCAAAAGATGAATTGCACTGGTAAAGTCAGCTGTCAGGACCTCTCCAGAGTACTGAAGAGCAATGATGTCAGTCTGGAGACTAAGGTGTGCCTGATCTGGGCCATGGTCGTCACAATTACTTGTTATGTATCAGAAAGCTGGATAATGACTAGGGATGATAGAGAACTGATGCCTTTGAACTGTAATGCTGGACAAGAGTATTGACTATACCATGGACTGCTAAGAGAACAAACAAGTTCATCCTGGAGAGGCTGAAGATTCGCAAGCTCCATCTGACATATTCTGGGTATGTTACAAGGAGGGACCAGTTCTTGGAGAGGGGCATCATGCATGGGAGAGGGTGGAGGGACAACACAAGAGAAGACGACTCTTGAGTAGATGGACTGACTCAGTGACTGGGGTAATGGGAGCAGGTATGTGAAAGACAATAAGGTTGGCTCAGGATAGAGCAGGGTTCAGAGCTGTTATACATAGGGTTGCTATGAGTAGTAGGTAATTCACTGACATATAACAACAGTGTTCCTTTGCTCAGTTCGCACAACAGCTTCTTGGTCTAGGTCTAGGTTTCACATGAGCACAATTAAGTGCTCTAGGACTCCCATTCTTCTTAATGTCAGCCACAACTTACAATGTACATAGCCAAACACCTCTGCATAGTCAATAAAACACAAACATTCTTCTGGTATTCTCTACTTTTAGCCAGGATCCATCTGACAACAGCAGTGATGTTCCTGGTGCCATGGCCTCTTCTAAATCCTGCTTGAACTTCTGGAAGTTCTGAATCTATGTACTGCTCTAGCAGTTTTTGAATGATCTTCAAGAGTATTTTGCTTACATGTAATAATGATATTGTTTGATAGTTTCCACATTCAGTTGGATCATCTTTCTTGGGAATGAGAACAAATATCTGTTGGCCAGACTGTTCTCTTTCTCAAATTCCTGGTATAGAATGGTGAGTGCATCCAAGGCTATATGTGTTAATTGAAATAAGTCAATTGGTATTCCATCAATTTCTAGGATCTTATTTTTTTCCATGCCTTCAATTGCAGCTTCCGCTTCTTCCTTCATTATCATTGGCTCCTCCTCATATGGTACTTCATGAAATTTTTCAGTGTAAAGTAAGTTCTTTTTAGGATAATGACTCCGTCTATTCCCTTGATCTTTTTTTAATGCTTCCTGGGTCGTTCAATATATTGCGCATAGCATCTTTCAATATTGCGACTCGAGGCTTAAATTTGTTCAGTTCTCTCAGCTTGAGAAATGCAGAGCGAGTTCTTCCCTTTATACCCTTAAATTCCAGCTCCCTGCACATTCCATCATAAACCTTGGCTTTGTTTACTCGAGCTACCCTTTGAAATCATCTGTTCAGCTCTTTTACTTCGGTATGTTTTCCCTTTGTCTTGCTTCTTGATGTTCTAGTGCAATTTTCACAGTCTCTTCTGACACTCATTTTGGTTTTCTATTTTCTTTCTCCTCTGTCTTCATAATGACCTTGTGCTCGTTTCATGGATGATATCTTTGATATCATCCCACAACTCATCTGATCTTCTATCCCTGATGTTCAATGCCTCAAAACTATTCTTAAGATTGTTTTGAAATTCAAGTGGAATAAACTGAAGATCATACTACATATTTTAGTTCTCAGTGACTTGTTTTCATTTTCTTCAGCCTCACTTAAACTTACACATGAGTAATTGATGATCTGACCCACAGTCTGCACCTAGCCTAATTTTGACTGCTTTTATTGAGCTCCAACACTTCCTTCCACAGATGCAGTCAATCTGACTCCTATTCAACCCATCAGGTGAGGTCAATGTGTAAAGTCACCACTTGTGTTTTTTTTAAAAAAAGTATATACAATGTATACATCATAGAAAAACAAAATTTGATCATTATATTGCCATCCTCATTTCTGTCACCAAGACCATATTTTCTAACTACTAATTCCCTCTTCATTGTTTCCAATTTTTTTATTCCAGTCACCAGCTGTCATTAACACATCTTGATTACATGTTTGGTCAATTTTGGACTGCAAGATTTGGTAAAAAATTTCAATTTCTTCCTCTTTTGCTCTAGATGTAGGAGTGTACATTTGAATAAAGGTCATATTAACAGGTTTTCCTTGTATGCATACAGATAATATTCTACAGCTCACAGCATTGTATTTCAGGGTAAAACTTGAAATTAACTTTTTATATGCATATGACACCATTCTTCTGATTTTCACTGCCAGAATATTATACCATGTGATTGATTATCTGATTCAAAGTGCCAAAAGCTAATCCAACTCATCTCACTAAAGCCTAGAATGTCAATGTTCATGCATGCACTCCATTTAATTTTTCACAATTTCTAGTTTTCCAACATTCAAGCTATGCACATTCCATGTTCCAACTATTAAAGGATTTTTTTCCATTGTTTTTCCTCATTCCAACTGATTTCCTATCTGGGATTTACTACTAGTACTGTAACTATCCATGTTCCTCTACTGTCATAGGGTTTTAAGTGGCCTATTATTTAAGTCCTGATTCTTAGTGTGTCTTAATCTGGAAGCTCTACTAAAACCTGTCCACCATGGGTAACCCTTGTGGCATTTTGACACACTGGTGGCATAGCTTTCAGTATCACAGTAACCTACAAGTTATCTTAGTAGGACAAACTGACAGACAAATGCTTTCACAATAAGGACAATGTTCTCCCCAAACACAGAAACTGACAATTTAGTTTGTAACTATAATAGCATATCAGTCTTCTCTAAGGAACAACAATTTTATAAAGTAACAAAACAGAGTCTACAAAGCATTATACTGAGTAAACTAACATAATCTCATGAGGACACATAAAGCATAAGACCATTATTATAAAAATAGCTAGATAATTAGTAAGATGTGCACAAGGGTCTAATGGGGGAAGGTGCAACAGAGGGGCTGAAGGTGGGCAAGAGGAGAAATCATGGGGTGATGGAGTTTGGTGGATGGAAGGAGGGGGGGTGAAGGTATTAAGAAAGATCCAGTGGGGCCCTTAAAAGATAGGGTTAATAGGGGCATGGATTAATGGACATTTTAGAAAACACAAAGTATGAAAATGAGCTTATGAAACAAAATGAGAATGAAGGAATGTGTGAAACAACGTATATGAATGAAACACAATGTATATGAATTTTGTATGCAAACCAAATAAAAAATTTTAAAAAACCACAAACAAGCCCTCCAGTGAGTGAGCAAAAATACTCCCCCAAAACAAAAACACAACAGCAAATTATATTACTTGCCTGTTGCTCAAGATCTTTAGTATAGTTCTCAACTTTTAGCTCCCTCTCTGCTGCTTCTCTTACAAGCTGTTTAAGATCAATAATGCTTTGATTTTTTTTGTCAATATCAGTTTCCAATTCCTTCAACTTGGTTTCATACATTCTAAAAGTATAAAGAAAAAATGTGTCAACATTCAAATATATTTTTCCCAATGATCTAAAAAGTTAACTCAAATGAGCACAATGAAGATAAACATTGTATAGTTTCTTCTACTCAATCATTCAGCTACTTATTTATTTAAAAAGGTGATTGGTGGGAAGGGTATAAGTTATTCCTAACATATACCACTGCTGTTCAGTTGATTCCAACGCATAGCTTCCCCACAGGACTGACCCTTAGGAATTCCAGAATCTTGAGAGAAGTTTGCCTCTTCTTTCACCTATGGAATAACTAGTGGTTTTCAAGCACTGAATTCTCAATGCTTAATCCACTGTGCCACAAGGGATCCTTAACCAACACCCAGGTCAGTGAGGAAGACCTGAATGAGATAGCTTGACACAGTAACTGGGGCAATGTGGTTAAATGTGTCAGAATCAGTAAGACTGATTAAAAACAGGGCATCAAATCCTGGGCAACTCAATGGCATTTATAACAACACACCAATGAAAAGAGAATTATCTTGGTCTTATCTAAGCTTATGCATGAAGATGGTGCCTGAATCTAAGCACTATAAATTTAAAACCTTTTCACAGAGAAAACAAGAAAACAGAAAGTAAACATTCATTGTTAATGACCACTGAGTTGGAACTGACCCATAGCTGAGCCTCTAGTGGGTTTTCAGAGGTCGTAAATCACAAGGAAGGAGACTATCCATATTTCTGTGGAGAAGCTGGTGGGTTTGAACCACGTGTTTCTGTGTTGGTAGCAAAGATCCTTAACACAAGGCAACCAGAACTCCCTAAATATTTATTAGAATTAACCAAATTTTGTAATACTTTATCATTTTAGAAATTTATTTAAAGATAGCAAAGTCTCTCTCTCATATACACAAATATATTGCAGGGAGAAGGAAAATGTGCAAAAGCATAGGTGAGAGAAACAGTGTACAGGGTAGGAGGTATGTGCTTTTCAGGAGGATATTTCTGGGTTAGATGGAACTCCTGATGGTACAGACCATAATGTATTAAGACTCCTAACCAAAAGGAAAAGGTAGGTAGTCTCTGCCTCTTACCATTTATAGCCATGGAAACCCAATGCAGAGTTGCAATATGAAGGAACGGACTCCATGGCACTGAATTTGAGTAAATATGCAAATGGTAAACTAAGGAGATCACATGTTTGACACTTCATAAGAGTTTCTGAGTTCTATCTCCATTATATTCTGAGGTGTAAAATAAAATTAATAACTTTCAATGATTTATCAAATGTACTAAAGAAAATTAATATTCTTTTGTTACAGATTATGAAATTCATTCTGAAGACTAAGTACATTGTTGTTGTTATGTGCCATCAAGTCGTTTGTGACTCACAGTGACCCTATGTACAACAACGCTAAACCCTGCTCTATCCTGTGCCAGTCGCATGGCCTCTGACACACCCATCCCGATTACCCCAGTCACTGAATCAATCCACCTTATAGAGGGTCTTCCCCTCCTGCGCTGTCCCTATACCCTACCAAGCATGATGTCCCTCTGCAAGGACCTGTCTCTCCTTATATGTCCAAAGTATGTCAGACGAAGCCCCAGAATCCTTGCCTCCAAGGAGTAGCCTGGTTTAACCCTCTCTAGGATGGATCTGTTTGTTTTCTTGGCAGTCCATGGAACATTCAATACTCTTCTCCAGCACCACAGCTCAAAGACGTCAATTCTCCTTCTATCCGCCCTAGTCATTGTCCAACTCTCTGATGCATAACAAGTGATTGCAAAGACCATGGCCTGTATCAGGCGCACCTTAGTCTCCAGAGAGACACCGTTGCTCTTGAGTACTTTAGAGAGGCCCCTAACAGCAGACTTTCCCATTGCAATTCGCTTTTTGATTTCCTGGCTGCTGGTGCGAAGAGAGTTGACCGTGGAGCCGAGCAAACAAAAGCTGTGAACAATCTCAATCTCTTCGCCATCCAATCGGATGCTACCAATTGGTCCAGTGGTGAATCTTCGTCTTCTTGACACTGAGCCTCAGTCCATACTGAAGGCTGCAGTTCCTGACCCTCTGCAGTAAGTGCATGAGGTCCTCCTCAGTTTCAACAAGTAAGGTTGTGTCATCCGCACGACGCAAATTGTTGATAGATCGTCCACCAATCCTAATGCCACGCTTCTCCTCATAGAGCCCAGCCTCTCGGATAATCTGCTCTGCATACAGGTTGAAAAGATATGGAAATAGGACACATCCCTGGCATACACCCTTCTCAATTTTGAACCATGCAGTATTGCCCTGCTCTGTCTGACGACTGCCTCTTGGTCCAAGTATAGGTTTCACATTAGCACGATTAAATGTTCTGGGATTCCCATTCTTCTCAGTCCAGCCAGAGTTTGTTAGGATCCACACAGTCAAATGCCTTTGCATAATCAATGAAACACAGATAGACATTCTTCTGGTATTCTCTGCTTTCAGCTAAGATCCATCTAACACCAGCAACGATATCCCTAGTACCACGACCCCTTCTAAACCCAGCCTGGACTTCCGGTAGGTCTCTGTTGATATACTTTATTAAAAATAAATTGTACATTATTAGAAATATTCTGCTCTAGTAACAGATTGAACCAGTTAATCTGATAATTTCTCTGTGAAACATAGGAAATCTTGAAACATTAATTACATGAAAGCATGCTCTCTTAAAAGAAGAATTGAGATTTCTCTTTAAAAAGGTACTAGAAACAAAAAGAAATAAGAATCAAACAGAAGAAATGTTAGCTGAAATTATGGCCAGCTTTTTGTTGATAAGTACTGATGAGTAGGAAATGACCAATACCTGATCTTCAGGCAGATTTTCAAAGGCAATAAATTGCACAAAGGGTACTGAATATCTCATGAGCTGATAAAAAACCAAATAGATAAGTCTTGTAGAAACTGCAGCCAGAGTGCTTCTTGGAGGCAAAGATGGTAAAGCTTCATTTCACATACTTTGAGCATATTGCCAAGAGAGGCTATTCTTTGGAAAGGTGGGCAAAAAGAGGAAGGGACATTATGCTTGGAAAGGCTTGCAAAAGAAAGGAATTCCCTCAATCAGGTAGACTGACTGTAAGAATGGGCTCAAGTATGTCAGATTGTGAGGATGACACAGGATAGGATAGAGTTTATATCTGCTCTTAATAGCATTGTTATGAATTGTACTCAACTTGATGACATCTGAAAACAAAAGGGAGGAGACTGTCTATCTTTCTCCTGTGGGGCAGCCAGTCGATTCAAACTGGGTGCTTTTGTGGTTAGCAGTACAACTAACTCCATACCACTAAACCATCAGCACTCTATAGTAGCATTTATGTATGTATGAAAATGACACTCCCTATAAGCCAGTCACTTGAATTTTATAAACTATTACTAATAACCAACAACAAGAAAGACATTTGAGACTGCAAGAACCAGAAAATGGGAAATGAGTCTTCTTTATACAAGCAAGTTGATGGGACAAGAATTCTTTTTAGTGAAAGGGTAAGCTGCTAAAATTCTTCACAAGGCCTGACACATAATATGTATGAATAGTTTTAATGAGTAAATAACACAGCAACTGTAAGGACTTCAGAATGAAGACCTAATGTCTCAAGGATCCCAAAGAATTGTATCTATAAACCATTTTTCTGAGTCAAGTTTATAATTTCTGTTCAACCCTTCAATTTTTGTTTTGCTTTTGGTATGCATATGGAGGCTTGTGATTAAGGATCAGAATAATCACTTTCTTCTGAATGTGATCCCTACTTGGACTTTTGTCTGCTAAAAAAGGGCTTACTAAAAGCCGCCTCTACATTTACTTACCTGCTTGACTCAAATGAAAATGCACAAATGATCTTAAGTGACAATTCAGCTCAACTTATGGCTAAAAATATAACTGTCACTCCTCTCAAATGTTTATAAATTCTTTTCATAGCAACATTCTCTTTTCTAGCTAAATAGAGACCTTCTGAAAAACAAAGGGCAAGGATTAACATCTTTGCAAATGAGAAAACTTGAAGCTATAGAAGGAAATTCATTTCTTGAAGTCAATGTGAAAATGAGATCCTTCTAAGCCAGGCACATTATTAAAAAAAAAAAGAAAACAAACTTAAGTGACATGTTGTTGTTGACTGCCGTTGAGTCGTGCAAGACTCATAGCAACCCTATGAACAAAAGACCTGAGGCCTTTCTATAATTATTGTTGTTTCTTCAAGTTCATAGAGTTTCCAAAGGCATGTGATTTAGGAAGTGGACGCTACTCCTGCTTCCAAACTTGTCTTAAATGAAAGCCTGGTGCATGGGCCTGGGGTTTTTTAAAATTCATTTGGCTTTGAAGGGGTGAGTGTTGGATGGGGGCCAGCTCTAGATTGTTTCGTTACTGCTGAGTGTGGGCCGGAGGCCTCTTGTTGGAGCCAATGAGAGCCTAGTGCACGGGCCTGGGTTTTTTTAAAAAATATTTTAAGTGAGACAGAAATCTTAAAAATATATTCAGTATGAAGCAGTAAAACCAAACATGTAGTAAGTACTAAGTAAATATTAAATTTCAAAGTAATTAAAAAAATTATTTGGGTCCACACTTGCTTGTAAAAGGGTCCAAGAATGTTAAAAGCCACTGTCATGAACTGAAAACAAATGCCTCCTTCACACTTGTTCTTTCCTTCAACTTTCAGATTAGTTCTCTGGTATGTAATTATTATTTCTAGTTTATAGATGGAAAAAGTGAGACCTAAACAAAAGAAGTAACAAATCTGTCTTAGAAACAATGAAGCCAGAATACTTCTTAGATGAGAGAATTGGTAAGACTATCTTACGTGCTTTGGACCTGTTATCAGGAGGAACCAATCCTTGAGGAAGGACATCATGTTTGGTAAAGTGGAGGGTCAGTGAAAAAGACTAAGAGTTTCTATACAATTGACACAAAGGCTACAATTAGGCATTCAAACATAGTAAATATTGTGAAAACGGAGCAGGGCTGTATGTAATATGTGACATTTCAGTCCGTTGTATATAGATAGGATCACTGTATATAAGAACCAACTTAACAACAAGAAGGAGGTAAAGAATGATTCTGTGTATTCTAATTGTGGTATTAGGAAAATAACCAAGGATCTAGAAGCTGGCCACCTATAAAAAGAACAAGGGCCACATGGAGATGGTTATGTCTGACGTTTATCAGACTCAGAAAGGGGAACTGTCCCCATCCAAAGTATCAGTAACACAAGATCTATTCCTATGAGGTCAAACAAGTCCTCCAATCTAATACCTCTTTCTACGTACCTCCAAACCAATCTCACTTCTTTGCTGGATCCAAAATCCAATGTGAAAGTCAAAAAGGTTATAATTCATATTAACAACAGAATACAGTCAAGACATCTCCTAAAATATACCTACAGGCACCTCAGCCTTGAGTCTCGCAGCTCTAAGTATTGTCAAGTTCTCCATCCTGCCAATATTGGCTTCCCCTGGCAACTGTCCAACAAAGGTATCTGTCTTTCAATATGGCTTTTCTAGGATTATATGAATATGGATGAGGGCAGAACTAGGAGAATGAGGTGTGTTGGCTTATTCATAAAGAGATTTGCTATCTTCCATTCCACAAGAGGATTGGTTAGTCTCACCAATAAATTGAACAGCTATCCTATCCACAGAGGTAGGATTTTCTCTTACCAAAAGAGAAAAGAGACATTCCTCAATCTGATGAAATGTAGGACATGCTTCAAGACAGCAGCAGCAGTCATGGTCAAACTGGAGACATGATGTGAGAAGAAATGACACTCTGAGGTTAGGGAATGTAGGAAAGTCAGTACTGGCAGGACTGAGAACTTGAGAACACTTAGAGCCACAAGGCGTAAGATGCCTACGTGCACATTTCTATAGCTATCTTGACTGTATTTTGTTATTAATCTGGGTTATAACCGTTTTACGTCCCCAATATGGTTTTGGGTGGTATGTGAGTTGTCACATCAGATTTTTTACTCAGCAAATAGAGAGATGGTGTTGAGATGAGTAGGAATATGCATGGAAGTGTGGGAAATATGTCTGATCTCATAGGAATTGGTTATGTGTTATTAATGCTGTGGATCGGGGGGTGGTTCTCCCCTGTAAAATTGGTAAATGTCAGACATAGTGCTTCCCACATGACTCCTGCTCTTTTTACACCACCTTAGCAGTTTTCTGGTCTGCTTCCTTAATTTTCTCTTTTCTCCTCAGGCTTGGCTGGCAGCAGTTAAGTACAGAACTTGCCCACTGTGGAAGCTACTGTATCCTCAAAGTGTCAAGGCACTCATCCCAGTTACAGTAATGGTGTTTGTCATCCTATCCTCCAATAAGTACACTTCTAAAAGGAAGTGTCCAGAGGGAGTCCTCAAAGACAATAAAGTAAAAAATAAAAACACATGGGCATAAAGAGTTCTATGAATATATTATGGTAGAAATGAGATGTCTTTGGTATGGAAGATAATAAATGTACCAGAGGGCAAACAATACAATATACAGAATGACTTTAACTGGGAAGCACATAGCCAGGATGCCACTGATCTCTAGCTTACAGATGATAAATATAAAGTCTTAAAGTTGGAAATTAGTGACAACAGAGTTTCTTACCAATTCACTGATCATAACTACCATTACCATGATGATAATGATGGTCAAAAACACATCTTACAATCTTTCACCTCTTTCAGAGAGAGAGAGAGATTTCAGTTTCAAAGGTAGGAATCCTCATTAAGCACAAAAATTTACTAGAAAACAGAGGCTGGTAGGCCACTAATATAGAAATCGCTAATACTCTTTTCTTACTTACATAATGAGGTTCTACAGACCAAGTTGTTGGGCAAAATTAGCATTATATGAGTGTGGGCCATGTCCTATCTTCAGCACCAATGTCCTTACCATCCCAGTTGCTCAATGCATGTTGCAAAACTCCACTCATCTTGAGATGCTCATGCTTTTCAGGTCCTGCTTCTCCACCATGCCTTACCTACTACCACAGAGCCCTGCAGGGGTTAGGGCTGCTGCTGGTGGTGGTGAGGTATTATCTGCTGCTTCTCAGAACCCACACTGAGTTGAGACACCACATGTTCTTTGCCCACTACTTCCTGTGACCCATTCTGGGGAAGAGAATCCCTCTTGTCCTCTTTCTTGTACCATACACTTGTGCATTCTCTTTTTCTCTCCTCTCTACCCTTGACTCCCTCAGTGTTCCCTTGTCCTTGTCTTGCTCCTCTTACCTTCCAGAAACTTTTCAATATCCCATTACCAACCTGCATTCACTATGGCTAGACCAAGATCTTGCAGATAGACAGTAGAAGGTGTTCTGTGGTCCCTCATATGGATTGGTCATCCTGGGCCTTTTGTATATCATTTAGAGTATGCTGTGGAGTATGGCTTGGGTCCAGTAGTAGCCCCTCCTGGGGTCTGGATCATCACAGGTAACACTTGGGAAATTTTTGCAAAGCAGTCAAAATATGAAATGTTAGCTAACAAAATATTTGTTAAGTAATGAGTCTAGAGAATACCACTCATTCAGATATATGCACCAACAACCAGAGCCAAGGAAGAGGATACAGAAGATTTTTACCAACTTTTACAATCAGAGATCGATCGAACATACAATCAAGATGCTTTGATAATAATTGGTGACTGGAATGCAAAAATTGGGAAGAGAAGAAGAATCAGTAGTTGGAAAACATGGACTCAGTGACAGAAATGGAGCTGGAGAGAGAATGATTGAATTTTGCACAATCAATGACGTATTCATAGGAAATATGTTTTTTAAGAGACATAAATGCACGGATTTGTATGCATAGGAATCAGATCGATTACATCTGTGGAAAGAAACGCTGAAGAAACTCAGTATCAGCTGTGAAAACTAGGCCAGGAGCTGATTGTGGAACAGACCACCAACTACTCATATGCAAGTTCAAGCTGAAGTTGAAGAAAATGAAACCAAATCCACAGGAACCAAAATATGATTTTCAGTCTACCCCACCTGAATTTCAAAACCATCTCAGGAACAGGTTTGAGGCCTTGAACACCAATGAGCGAAGATCTGATGAGTTGTGGGAAAATATCAAGGGTATCATCCAGGAAGCGTGCAAACGGTCATTGCAAAGACAAAAGAGGAAGCGAAGACCAAAATGGATGTCAGAAGAGACTCTGAAAATTGCACTGGAGCGCAGAGAAGCCAAAGCACAAGGAAGAATTCAAGATACTAAAGAATTGAATAGAAGATTTCAAAAGGCAGCACGGGATGACAAAGTAAAATATTACAATGAAATGTGCAAGGAGTTGGAGTCAGAAAATCAAAAGGGTCGAACTCGCTCAGCATTTCTTAAGTTCAAGGAACTGAAGAACAAATTCAAACCTTGAGTTGCTATAATCAAGAATGGTTTCGGCCGAATATTAAATGATCCAGGAAGGATTAAAAGAAGATGGAAAGAATATACTGAGTCACTGTATCAAAAGGAATGGGCAGACACAGAAGAATTTCATGAAACAACATATGAACAAGAGCCTATAGTGATGAAAGAAGAAGTTCAAGTGGCTTTGAAGGAAATAGCAAAAAATAAGACGCCAGGAATAGATGGTAAACCAATTAACATATTTCAGCTAACAGATGCTATCCTGGACGTACTCACCAAGTTGTGCCAAGAAATCTGGAGAACAACCACTTGGCCACTGACTGGAAGAGATCTATATTTGTTTCCATCCCAAAGAAAGGTGACCCAACAGAGTGTGGAAACAATATAACAATCTCATTGATTTCACATGCAAGCAAGATTCTACTGAAGATTATCCAAAAATGACTGGAACAGCACATCAGCAGAGAACTGCGGTCCAGGCTGGGTTTAGAAGGGGTCGTGGTACTCGGGATATTGTAGCTGATATTAGATGGATCTTAGCTGAAAGCAGGGAATACCAGAGGAATGTCTATCTGTGTTTCATTGACTATGCAAAAGTGTTTGACTGTGTGGATCATAACAAACTGTGGCTAACTCTGAGAAGAATGGGAATCCCAGAACACTTGATCTTTCTAATGCGAAACCTATACTTGGACCAAGAGGCAGTCATCAAAACAGAGCAAGGGAATGCTGCATGGTTAAAAATTGGGAAGGGTGTACGCCAGGGATGTGTCCTGTCTCCATACCTTTTCAACCTGTACGCAGAACAGAATGTCTGGGAGGCTGGTCTCTATGAGGAGAAATGTGGAGTCAAGATGGGTGGAAGATCTACCAACAATCTGCGTTATACAGATGACACAACCCTACTTGCTGAAACTAAAGAGGACCTAAAGCGCTTGCTGCAGAGGGTCAAGGACTGCAGCCTCCAATATGGATTGAGAGGCTCAATATCAAGAAGACAAAGATTCTCACCACTGGGCCTACTGGCAGCATCAGGATGGATGGTGAAGAGATTGAGATTGTTGACAGCTTTAGTTTGCTTGGCTCCACAGTCAACACTCTCGGCACCAGCAGCCACAAAATCAGAAGACGTATTGCCATGGGAAAGTCTGCTATTAGGTACCTCTCCAAAGTACTGAAGAGCAATGGTGTCTCTCTGGAGACTAAGGTGCATCTGATACAGGCCATGGTCTTTGCTGTCACTTGTTATGCATCAGATATTTGGACAATGACTAAGGAGGATAGAAGGAGAATTGATGTCTTTGAGCTGTGGTGCTGGAGAAGAGTATTGAGGGTACCATGGAATGCTAGGAAAACAAACAGATTCATCCTGGAAAGGGTCAAACTGGGTGGCTCCTTGCAGGCAAGGATTCTGAGGCTCCGTCTAACATACTTTGGACATGCTGTAAGGAGAGACTGGTCCTTGGAGAAGGACATCATGCCTGGGAGGGTGGAAGGACAGCGCAGGAGGGGAAGGCCCTCTATGAGGTGGATTGATTGAATGACTGGCGTAATCGGGATGGGGTTATCGGAGACAGTGCAATTGGCACAGGACAGAGCAGAGTTTAGGGCTGCTGTACATTGGGTCGCTATGAGTCGCAAGCGACTTGACGGAACATACCAACAACAAAAATGAGTAGATGTACTATTCTCAACTCAACTAACATGACTAATTTAAGATGTAACTCCAGAAGTCCTCTAGCAAGGCTCAGAACACACCCAAGTGTACCACAGATTGTGAGAGGACAGTTTACAATTCCTGGTTAATACATCTCATTTCTACTTGAGGTAAAAACTAACAGAATTAAGAAGTTGAGGTTGTAGATGAAGAAAAGTAGGACACTATCATCCTAGGAATGAAGATGACACAATGTAGCTTCATAATGCCCACTTAGCTTTAATCCTCTTATCTGAGGGCTCTGTTCTTCCACGCCCTCCCACCCCAATTACAAATTTTCAGGAATAAAGGTCTTTAAGCAATGCTAGCTAGCTCTGGCCCAGTGTTAAGAAGCTTCACTCCAATCCCAAAGACACATGTTATGAATCCACTGGCTGCTTTGCAGGAGAAGAATAGCCAATGATTGATTAACAAAGGAGATAAAATAGCAGTTGACTTATTGCCCCTGGAAATCCTCTGGAGGAGCAGCTATGGGACAGTTCCAATTTCATGTTACACAACAACAAGAGGTCAGGAAAAAGAAAAATCTTAAGCTTTTCTCTAAGAAGAACTAAATTAGATAATATTCTTTCAAAACAAAGATCCCTGAAGTAGAAATGATTAAAATCTATACACGTATTAAATGATATATTCCTACCTTGTAACAACAATTGATTTCCAGCTTTTTCCATCAGCACCTTCAAGCTGTGGGCCTCGACTTTCCGCAAACTGTAACCTTTTACCAGTCTCTTCTAGTTGAACTGTTATCTTTTCATTTAATATCTCTAAATTATTCTTGGCTATCCGTAATTTCTCAGCAGCTTCAGTTTCCTATCATTAAAAACTAATTAGTATATTATGACATAATGTAATATTGTTCCCAAAGATGTAATATTATACATACCAGTATTATAAATTTGAAAAAAAAAAACCCTGGGAATTCAAAATAATGATTAAAATGTCAATAAAAATGCAATGTTTCTTTCATTGAGCATTATGTTCATAATATTTCAAGAGAATATCATGTAAATAAGGCTGGAAAAATACATTTACAAGCTTTTCACTCAAGTGCATACTTTAATCTATATTCATCACTTTTCTTTCACTGAAATGTTTTTAGAACAAATAAGCTATTATTCTGTCTTCACACATTTAAAAGATGTTTCCTTTTGACTTTTTAATACTTGAAACATAGTCATAAGCATAAACTATATACAAGTAAAAGAGATTGTTTCCACTATTAAACATTTACATTCAATATACAATATTGCTATGGTTTCATAAATCTATTTTTCAATTTAAATTAGTCTGGCTGTTTAATAAAACATTTTTACATGTTCTTCACCACTATGCTATGTCACATGCACAAATATGAACTCGTTTAACCCCTCAGAAGCTATGTAAGGTATGTATAATCATTATATCCCATTTCACAGGTAAGATAACTGAAACAGAGCAACTTCCCCTAATTCTCACAGCCAGTAAGTAATAGACCTAGGATTTGAACTCAGGCTCTTTAGTGTCTAAATTAAACTACATGTAATTATTTTTTAAACGGTTATCAATGTCCTTATAGTGAAAAAAATGCATTGGGGGTAGACATAAAAATAATTCTTGAATGTAGTAATCTACTTTCGGTAGACACTTATTTGGTGAATATAAAATATAAAAGGTAATGAAATTTATACTTTTTTAAGTTCTTTTCGGAGCCTTTCATTTTCAGCAACAATTTTCTCTGTGCCTTTGGCCCTGGATTCATACTGTATGCTCAGCTGACGTCCAAGATGAGCTTTAAGTTTTTCCTGTTCAGCCTGAGTCATTTAAAGAAAAAAAAATTACCAGATGAGGAGGGGGGAAAATCCATGATCCTGTAAACTCATAAATTAACTGTTTTAGAGATTTTATTTATCATGATTAGAATTTAATAAAACTTCACTTAGACAATGAATATTATATCAAAGGATTTAAATTTGAAGTACATACTTGAACAACCTATTAATTTTAAAAAGAACTGTGGTGGCCTAGTTTGTAAGGAGTTGTGCTGCTAACCCAAAGAGCCTCTCTGACAGTCCAAATCGACTATAGGCTCATCTAGAAAGATGGGCAATCCTCTAGTGCTGTTTATAGCAACCAGAACATGCTAAAGGGTCAACTATTAGTGCTGAATGGATGGCAATGAGTTGAGGTAAAGCCTGGTTCCACCCTAAAATAATTTATCTTAAGGCTGAAGCTTACATAGTAGTGCTTTTTAACAAAAGCATCATAATCATTATTTTATGCTGTCAGAATTAGGACAAAATAAAGATTACTATACTTGTTTCCACAAAGTTTTCCTATATTTATGAAACATCTACTGTATTTATTAAAGTCAATTTATACTCCCACTGTATGGGCATACTTAAAATTTTCAAAAGCTAATAAAATTATAATAGAAAAAAATTCCTATATAAAAATTATCAAATTAATAATAATACCTTCAACTTTTCATTTTGCTGCTCAATATTAGCCATTTTCTCACTGGTCAGTATTCCTGATGCTTTCTTCAACTGCTCATTTTCTCTTTGGACTTTTTCGACCACTTTTTTCATTAAACCAATGGTTTTTTCTAATTCTGGGATTGTCTTTCCACTTCTGCCAGACTATACAAAAGAGTATATTAATTTTTAAAGTTATCCATATATTTTAGAGAGTACAGTATAGCCATAATAAAATGAGTTCATTACTAATTGATGTCTAACATTTTAAGGCAAGGGTTATCAACAGCTAGCTATCATCTGAAGTTGAAATCTACCAGTGGCTTCATGGGAGAACATGGGCAGTCTATCTCCACAACAATTTACAGTTTTGGAAACTGGAAACCTAATAGAGGGTTACTGTGAGGTGAACTGACTTGGGGGCAGTGGGTTCTTGCTTTTAGTAAATCATCTCTTGACACAGAATTGCTAATCTTTATACATAAGAAAATAAAAACTCTGAGAATACAATATTCTATAACCATGCAACTAATAAGAAATTACAGAAAACAAAAGTGTACCTTGAAGTGTGATTAAAATGGACTTCAGGACCTAAAGTTTCTATTTAGTCAGTATTTTTTCTAGTGTATTAGAGCTTTCTAAATATGGAAAAAACACACAAAAGAGAGGGCTTTTTTAATAACCTATTAAATTCCAAGTGTTGGGGGGGGAAAATTCTGCATTGAGTTGTATCCTGCAAAAATATAACATCCTCATACTTACTGCACTCCAAGGCAAAGGTCAAGTGGTTTGAAACCACTAGCTTCTCTGTAGGAGAAAGATGGACAATCTCCTCGTATAGCCTCTGAAAACCTGCTAGAGGGTCAGCTTTGAGTTAATTCTGACTGGGTGGGACAACACAAGAAACACACGTATAATAACTCTGGAGTTCTGAAGATCTTAATGGTTAACATGAAATCACACCACGGTGTCTTAATTCAAGGACTGTTGTCCTTAAAATAAGAAGTCAGGCAAAGAAAGACCTACAGGAAGAAGGATGGTGTGGTGTTATAAACCTTGAAAATTGATTTTTCATCCATTGTCTTATAGTCCTCAGTAAAGGCATGGCCTCAAGGTACCTTAACTGCGGACACATGGGCTTGCTAGTCATAAACAGCTATGGGACCAATGTAAGAGAGCACTTTTTACACTGTTGAAAATAGTGGTGGTGAGAGGGTGAAGAGACTGTGAGACTGCAAAGAAACTATGGCAAGGTGTAATCAGAGGAACCCTGAAGATGGAGCCACAGTTAAGGTTTTGCTTGCTGGATGACTGAAGGTAAAGATGGCTTGTAACTGCTCTGAGATAAAGTCTGCTGGATGACCGAAGAAACCAGAGGTGCATATGGGCTACTAAACTAAACTAAACCTAGACTTTCAGTAATTGAGAAATTAAGCCTTGCTAATCTGACTTGAGACTGCTGGACAAAACCTGAACTTCCATTGTGTGATATTTTTTGTGTCTCCCACTCCCCAAACTATTTCTCTAATAAACCACATAACTCTAAGTATGTGAATCAAGTTGCAACAAATTTTGGAACTAATAATTGGTAGAAACAGGTACAGAAGCATGTAGGGTGGCATGTCTGATAATGTAGCTATTTGTGTTGTACTATGGTATTACTGATGAAGACTTGCTTCCCTTTATGAAGCAAGTAGAAGACAGACTCAGCTTTCCTCATGTTAACACTGCTCCTTATACTTCTGGTGTCAGAAGTGGTGAGATTTGTTGCCCCAGACTCATAGAAAGATGGCCTGATTTTGTACAGTTGGGGGTTGGGAAGATATACAGTTAAAATGGTTATTATTTGTTTCTACAAAGTGGGACAGAAAACCCAAAAGGTTATTTTTGCTGCCCCTAACGTGGAAACAAAAGTTGAGAAGATACTTTTGTGGCCTGAGATTTAAAAAGTAGAGAATAAAGATGAAATAGAGAAGTTCTTTAAAAATCTATGTACAAATTCTTTTTCTTCATATGTTATAATGTTGAGATATATTGTAAAAATGAATATGAAGGCTATGTAATGTTAAGATATATTGTAAACATGATTAAGGTTTTTGTTGATTTAACTATACTGGGTTTCATTACATTGATATGTAAACCTCAGATTGCAGAAAATATGATATACTTTGTAGATATTGATTTATTCTTCTATGTAGCAATATTGATGAATACTGGATGTTAAAATGATGGGACATATTAGAGGAACTTAGAGGAAAAATATAAGCCACTTGGATATTAACTGGATGGTCAAAAAGGGAACATTTGCCCTATAACAATGCTTATAGAAAACAATAGAATTTGGTACAGAGTGTGGAGCTTAGCCTAAGAAAGATTCAGCCCCACCCAGTACTCTGAAGAGAGTTACATCTGAATGAAGACAAGTAGAAAAGGAGACACTTTGCCAATGAACTGAGGCAACGTAAAGCTGATTCCCATTAGAACCCCCTCTCTAGGGATTGTTGTTAAAAGAAGCTGATGAATATGCTTAACTCATGGTGACCATCTGAGTCTACCTGGTGAATGGATATGTGAAGAAGGGTTGCTGGTTTGTGAAGCAGGAGTCTTGAGGATCCCTGCTGCGCTAAGAGAGAAGGGACTGGTTAGTCTAAAACACAGGAAGAAGTGTGGACTCCTGAGTTTGCAGCTGATGTCCAATATGTCTAGCCACAGATGGCTGGGGATGCAAACCAGAACCCAATAAGATAAAGAGAAGATGGTTCAAGCTGGAAGCTAGTGTTGATTACTATTAAGTGATGATTTACACCAGAAAGAACCTTTATTTACAGATGTGAATGTTCCAAGTTTCAACTGTAACAAAAGGCTCTTCAAAGAAAAAGACATGCCTTGTTTCTTCAGAATATTGTTTGATAGGATTGGGCAAATCAGAAATAGACTAACTGAAATGGGGAGATTAAGACATAACAAATGAAGCAGCTGTATTACGTATTTCCATGAATACAGATGGTAAAGGGAAGGTTGATTCTTCATATAATGAAAGATAATGGCTAGAATAGCCAGGGAGTAGTCTGTAGTGTCAGGAACCTTGAAAATTGGCTTTTCTATCCATTGCATTAGCCCTCGATGAGGACATGATCTCAACCTACCTTAAATGTGGACACAGAGTCATGGAAATCATCAATAGCTGTGGGACCCATGCAAGAGAATGCTTTCCACACTGTGAAAGACAGTGGTGGTGAAAGGGTGAAGACTGTGGTACTGCTGTGAAGAGACTATGAAAAGACTGGCAAAGTGTAATCAGAGCCACAGTTAAAAGTTTTCTGAAGATGGCGCCACAGTTTAAAGTTTTCCCTGCTGGATGACTAAAGGAAAAACTAACTTTTAACTGCTTAACATAAAGTTTGCTGCATGACTGAGAAAACCAGAGGTTTTCTGACAAACCGATTTTCATTAATTGAGGAACTGTGCCTTGTTAATCTGTTTTGGGACAGCTAGACTAAACCTGAACTTGCACTATGTAACAGTCTGACTCCTCCACTCTACAACCTATTTCTCTAATAAACCCTACAACTGAGAGTAAAATCTGTCAGTCAAGTTGCAATGAACATTGAACCCAATGTTGTTGTTGTTATGTGCCGCTGAGTTGCTTGTGACTCATAGCGACCCTATGTACAACAGTCCTAAATTCTGCTCTGTCCTGTGCCAATCACACCATCTCTGATACACCCATCCCGATTACCCCAATCACTTAATCAATCCACCACATAAGAGGCCTTTCCCTTCTGCACTGTACCTCTGCCCTACCAAGCATGATTTCCCTCTCCAAGGACCTGTCCCTCCTTGCAACATGTCCAAAGTATGCTAGACAGAGCCTTAGAATACTTGCCTCCAAGGAGCAGCCCGGTTTGACCCTTTCCAGGATGAATGTGTTTGTTTTCCTAGCAGTCCATGGTACCCTCAATACTCTTCTCCAGCACCACAGCTCAAAGACATCAATTCTCCTCCAGACTCCTTAGTCATTGTCCAAATACCTGATGCATAACAAGTAACAGCAAAGACCATGGCCTGTATCAGACGCACCTTAGTCTCCAGAGAGACACCATTGCTCTTCAGTACTTTGGAGAGGTACCTAATAGCAGACTTTCCCATGGCAATACGCCTTCTAATTTTCTGGCTGCTGGTGCTGAGAATGTTGACTGTGGAGCCAAGCAAACTAAAGCTGTCAACAATCTCAATCTCTTCACCATCCATCCTGATGCTGCTAATGGGCCCAGAGGTGAGAATCTGTCTTCCTGATATTGAGCCTCTCAATCCATATTGGAGGCTGCAGTCCTTGACCCTCTGCAGCAAGCACTTCAGGTCCTCCTCAGTTTCAGCAAGCAGGGTTGTATCATCTGCATATCACAGATTATTGATAGATCTTCCACCCATCTTGACCCCACATTTCTCCTCATAGAGCCCAGCCTCCCAGATAATCTGTTCTGCATACAGGTTGAAAAGGTATGGAGACAGGACACATCCCTGGCATACGCCCTTCCCAATTTTTAACCATGCAGTGTTCCCTTGCTCCGTTCTGATGACTGCCTCCTGGTCCAAGTATAGGTTTCGCATTAGAATGGTCAAGTGTTCTGGGATTCCCATTCTTCTCAGAGTCAGCCACAGTTTGTTATGATACACATAGTCAAACGCTTTTGCATAGTCAATGAAACACAGATAGACATTCCTCTGGTATTCCCTGCTTTCAGCTAGGATCCATCTAACATTAGCTACAATATCCCTAGTATCACAACCCCTTCTAAACCCAGCCTGGACTTCTTCCCCCCCCCAATTATTTTTACCAATAAATTCATTATTGAACCCAATGATTGGTAAAAATAAGTGCAGGAGCTTATGGAGTATCATGTCTGACAGCTATTTGTTTAGTACTAACTATATTATTGAGGGGACAGTCCCCTTTATGAAGTGGGTAGATACCAGTTTTCCTCATGTTACTACCACTCCTTGTACCAATTGCCATGAAAAGGTGAATCTATGAGCCAAGACATGTAAAGGTTTATAGAGGTTTAAATTTTTGGCACTGGTCTCATCAACAGCCTTTCTTAATTATTTTAAGGTAACACAAAATCAGATGAGCAGAAGAAGAAAGGACTAAAAATAAACTGAAAAACAGATTTACAGAGCAATAGATCAAGAAGCTGAAATGAATATAATAAAAACATATTACAAAATGTTAGAACTGGGTCAATTACTAGTTATTAGTTACCTAACACAAGATTCATAGAAAGTAAATGTTTTTAGGGTGTGGAAAGATATGTAGTGGGAAAAAGAGATGATAGGGAGTCAAGTAAAAGAAAAAGCATAGAATATGTAACATATGATAAAATAAATTATTTTTCACTACAAAGCAGAAGATCCCAGAGACACTCGTAACAGCAGCAATGAGTTATCTCAACCTTTTCTTTAATTTCTAGGTGATCATTTCTGAAACCAAAACAAACAGAATATTTACACACACTCACCCCTCTAACCTGACCAAGTTTCCGTTCAACTTCTGTTTTTTCTTTCTTAAGAAATTCACACATTTCCTTCAAATCTCTTACTTGATTCTAAAGGGTAAAGAAAATACGTAATTAAAATAACTCATCCCACTGAAATATCTTACGCAAACTGATATTCTAACTTCTTCCTTCATAATATAAAATTATAAATTAGAGGAAAATTATATTTAGGCATTAGACTTTTCTAACCATATACATGAAATTTACCTTTAATCTTGGCAAATCTTTATTTGCTTGTTCAAGCTGAAACTTTAGTTCAATATTTTCAGATGACAACTTCAAGTTTTCCCTTTGAAGCTCTTGTTCTTTCTGAAAACGATCTTCAGACCCAGTTCCTGAAGTCTTCAGGAAAATAAAGTTAAAAATATTTTTAATAAGTAAAAATTCAAAACTCAAATTCACTGCTATGAAGTCAGAATTGACTCAACAAGTTTTCAGAAACTGTCCACTGCATGGAAGAAGACTGTCCTTCTCTGCCTTTGGGTTGGCAGCACAACTTCCAATCTGCCAGGCCACCAAAGCATAAAGGCCACATAACTAGTAGATGACAAAACACTATTCCAAGCTGCACTGCAATCCCAGAGGTACACGGTTTGAATCCACCATATGCTCTGCCGGAGAAGAAGGAGCAATATCCTCCTGCACCAGTCAGATCTGATTTGACAGTACATGCACAAAAAAGAATAAAAAAATGGAAAAAGAAAACACTATATAAAATGGATGCTTAAAAATACTACTTTTGTTGTTGAAAATATACACAGCTGAACATACATCCTTTAAATAATTTCTCATGAACAAATCTGACCACTATCTGTATAATTTATTGTGGTCTGCATGTTGTTGTGATACTCTATACACACAATATTTAAAATCTAAGTACGGCTGTTAATTGCAAACAGGTTTCAATTGAGTTTTTTGAGCTTAAGATAGCTTAGGAAGACAGACGTGTTAATCTGCTTCTTTAAAAAAATCCAAAACAATAAAAACTTGGCTACTGAAAACATTACCAGGCAGTGCTTCTTTCTGTTGTACAAAAAGTTCCTATGAATCAGACTTAACTTGACAGTACTGATCAGTAATATGTACAACTTACCTGATCACATTAAAACGGTTCAACCCTTCTAATCCTCCTTTTCCAAGTTGTTCCTCCTATCCTAACAAAAATTCTCTGTTTCTTAAGTTTCTTGTCTACCTTTTAGGGCTGCTGTTGGCAATTCAAATCTATATACACAGGTCTTAATTCAAGGCATATTAAACTATATTATGGTTTCTATAGATGTTGTAAGGTTTAAGGCATAAAGAAAATAAAAGTTAAACAGGTTAATCCACTTTCTATGGTACCAAAAAAACTAAAATTCCGTAAGAACCTGAAATTCCATTCTGTATTTTTCCACTATTAATCAAAGATTCCTCCATAAGTTATTTTATCAAATTTTCAGTAATGATATTAAGGAACCTTTTAATTCTTTTGGTTTCATGGCAAAGGAACACCTTTTTCCTTAAAGGAAAACGAGAAAATTGAGAGCTCTAGAGAAAAATAACTCAATAAAATAAACTTAGTAAATAAAAAGAAGCTGGGATGTAAAATTTTCAGGGGTAAAGGTAGGTAGTATGTTTTAATTAAAATAGAAAACAAACTCTAGTATGATGGAATAAACCATTCTGGTGGCTTGGTCTGAGGGAGATGCACAGCTAACCTATCTGGTGGTCTGAATACATCAGTGGCTCCACAGGAAAAGGATGGGCAATCTCTTTCCATGCAATTTCCTGCCTAGGTTTCCACTGGAGAGTAAGTTCTGACTCAACAGCAAAGAAAGTTATTTCAAATACATATAAAGCCTCTACACATGTTTTGGAGCTCTGATGGCCTAGTAGTAAGAAGCAGCCAGTTGCTCTGCAGAAGGATGGGCAATCTCCTCCTATGAGATTTAACTGTTTCTGAAAACCTGCTGGATGGTTTGCTATAGGTCAGGTTTGACTCAAAGCAATACAATAACAACATATATACTTTCATATATCTATACTAATAATTTATGGCAATTTTGCCAGTCAAAAGGAAAACATAATAATCAACCATCAAAAAGAACTGCCTCAATATGTTCCTCCTCTAGAATGCTTTACCGCATTTTTATTAAAGCAGTCACATACAGTATTCTTAGGGATCTCTGGTGTCCTAGTGGAAAGAAGTTACATAGCAATCCCAAAAGCACCAGTTCCAATCTGCTAGGTACTCTGGGAGGATGGGAAATCTCCTCCTGTGATGTACGGCCTCTGAAAATCCATTATAGGGTCAACTAGGGGTTGGTCCTGTCTCGAGGGTACACAATGAACAACAACACTTTTATACTTTTTTTTTTTACAAGAAATCACCTTAGTTACATATTTTTTCTTTTATTTGTGTGCTGTGGAATCAGATCAGCTGGCACAGGAGGAGAGTGCCCCTCCTTCTCCAGAGGAGCATCTGGTGGATTCAAACTGCACACCTTTGGGATTGCAGTGCACCTTCTTTCCACTAGGCCACCAGAGCTCCCTACCTTGGGTTATTATTTATATATATTTTTACTTCTTACAACCAATAAGTTATCTGAAAAAGAAGCCTGATTACTTTTTGCTAAAAAGAGGGAAGAATATCACCTACCTCATGGGACTATTTTGAGTACTGTATGAAGTCTGTGAACAAATTTAGATTCTTTGCCTTGTCCCTTTTTCCTTTAAGTAGCTTGATAAAGTGTGTCAATAACTCCACAGACTTAGCAGTTGTTAAAATAGAAAATTATAAAAATATTTTAACACATATAGTAATAAAATGTCTATTATAAATAATTTATATGGTTATAAAAAGTATGCTGTGGTTTTTATGAAATATTTGGTTTTAAGTAAAAAACCAGAGATGTCTTTGTTTCTTCTTAGATTAACTGTTATTGTGTGCCTTAGGAAGAGGAACCAATTCATAGGTGACCCACCTGGGGTTTTCAGAGACAGTAAACAGCACTACAGGAGACTGTCTTGCCCATATTTTGTCTGCAAAGCAACTGGTGGATTCAAAGAGCACACTTTTGCATTGGTAGTTTATCTCCTTGCCACTAAGCCACTGAAGCAGCCAAAGAAATTGGGAAATAGAGTAAATAAAGACATTATGGATAGACATTTGATTTGACCTGAGGGCATATATGGGAACACTAGCAGAAATGATGCATATGTATATCACAATTCTATTTTATTGAAGTAATGTGTTTCAGATGCCCACATGTAAGGGCAAGAAAAAGAAGATGGTAGACACAATTATTACTCTGCAAAACCCACTAAGTCATGTATTTACTTTATTCTTTGTCAGACAACACAAGTATACACTCTCAATGCTACTCTTATAAAGAAGAGAAAACAAACTTATGGCAAGTGAGTCAATACAATCCTCCACTGAGGTTCTGGGGCTATAAATCTTCATAAAAGAATATGGCCTTTTTTTGCATTAATAAATGTCTGCAATGTTTTGGCCAGATAAAAGGAAGAGTTGTTTTCAATTTTATAGTTTCAAAACAGAAAAAGGAAACAACTATAAAAAAAAATAGAAAAGTTGGTATACACTTACTGAGGACTTGGAATATGCATCCTTTGACAATTCTTTTTCTAAAACATGAAGTTTGTCTTGGAGGTATTTATTTTGTAAGCGTAAATCTTCTAATACTGAATCTCTAGGAAGAGCTTGGTGAGTCCTATGAATAACCAACATTGACTGTTTACTATACAAACTTCAACTATTTTATTATATTAAAACAAAGGAAGCAAATTATAATGAATTTGTTAACAGTTTAGTTATTTTTAACTATCTAAAACTTTAATCTTTTTAAAAAGTGAACTAGAATGTGATTACTTATAAAATCACTCTTTAAAGGATTCATTGCAAAGGTCCTTAAACTATGAATTTAAAGTATATTTCCATTTATGAAAATATAAATATTTTAAAAGAACATACTGCCAGCTGGATGAAAACACTCAAAATAGTCTTAACATTATACAATAATTTCACAATATTTATGTCACTTTCAAGAAGCTCAAGAACCATACAAGAGCTCAGAGGAGAAGGAGCTCAAGAAATGTACCATATAAAGTTGTTTATGAATAGTGAGCTTACCCTTGATCTGTACACAAATCAATATAACTCTAATCAGAACTGAAGACCAACTACTAGACTGCTAATGAAGAAACACAATGGCAGGGCAGATCCCAACAGCACTAGAAAGTCTTTGAAAATAGAATGGATATGGAGCAACAGTTCTCAGAAAATATGATGGGATTTGCAGTCTGAAACCATCTTGAAAATGTTTATAAATAAAAGTTTATAGTATACTACAGGGCCTCCACAAGGAAAAGATTGATAACAGAATCACAAAATGGGCAAGAGACATTGAAAGTTGCTTCACAAAGGAAGATAACTGATACTTAAGTTCACAGCAGCTTTATTCACAATAGCAAAAAAAATGAAACAACCCAAACATCCATCAACAAGCAAATGGATTGGGAAATTATGGTACATTTACACAGTGGAATACTATGCAGCACTTAAGGGCAACAATTTCATAAAGTACTATATAACATAAACGCAGGTTATACACATGGATTTCACCTGATGGTATGCATAGGCATCAGATAGACTCCATCTGGGGGAAAAAACCGCTGGAGAAGCTCAATATCAGCTGTGAAAACTAGGCCAGGAGCTGACTGTGGAATAGACCACCATATGCAAGTTCATATGCAAGTTCAGGCTGAAGCTGAGGAAAATTAAACCGAATCCACAGAAGCCAAAATACGACTTTAATTTCATCCCACCAGAATTTCAGAATCATCTCAGGAACAGGTTTGAGGCCTTGAACACTAATGAG
>NW_006399828.1:3140822-3163249 GCF_000299155.1 Elephantulus edwardii
ACCCTTCCCTCCTGAGTCAAGCAGAAGGTTTTCAATAGAAAGAGCTTGGCTTCATTTGCATTGAATTCTCTTTGTGATTTACTTCCTGATAATTTTCAATAAAGATACAGAGAAGCTTGGCTCAGGGTCTTCAGTAGAGAACTGTTGGCCCCTGTTTTATGCTCTCTGCTCTATCTCATTCCTGGCTGTTTGTCCCATTATTAATAATTATAAAATTATTCCATTCTTTGGGACCCTCGGTCTGCAACACAGGTGCCCAAAAACAACGAATAGACAGTGAAGCTGTGATATATTCACATAATGGAATACTATACTGCATTGATAAACAAGGAATTCATGCAATATTATTCAAAATGGGTGACCCTGGAGGACATTATGCTGAGAGAAATATCTCAGTCACAAAAGGACAAATATTACATGGTGCCACTGTTGTAGAATGGGACTGACATCAGGGTTGGGGTAAGACTGAGAAAAACTGGGTTAATTATGTATACTGCATTGAAACAGATGAGGGAGAGAATAATTTAAAAGCAATATATGATAAGTTATTATGGTTATCACAAGAGTCCAGAATTAAGGTTGCATAGTGGCGTGTACTCAGAGTGGTGGGAGGGGTGCGGGGGGATTGTATACCAAAGAAGGAATTTTTTTTTTGCTTTTCAAAGAGAGGAGTGAACTGGGGGGGGGGGGGGGGGAAGGCTGGGCAGGGAGAAAGTGCAACAATGAATGAATGGAAATCCAAAATCTCTGTAAATGGTCATTAAAATTAACAAAATAAAATTAAAAAAAAAATTCCAAAAAGGGAAGTGGAAGAAGGCAGAGGGGATAAAACTAGAGAGGAAGGGAAAAATCACAGAGATGACAGAGTTTGGTGGGCAGAAAGATGGAGTGGAGGAATTAGGAAATATTCAATGGGGACTTGAAAAGGTGGGGTAATAGCAGGCACAGATCAATGGTCATAATTTTTCAAAACATGCACATTTTATGAATTTTATAACACATACACATTATATGAATGATCACATGAAACAATATGAATGAAGGCATGTGTGAAACACAATGTACATGAATGAAACACAATGTATATGAATTCTGAATGCAAACAAACATAAAATTTTAAGAAGAAAAAAAAAAAAAAGAAGGGGAAACCCCTAAACAAAAAAAATTCTCTACAGATAATGACACAGTCAGGGAATCTCATGAAATACTACTTGTTAAACATATATAAGTGATTTTACATATATTTTCTCTTATTACTGAAGGCTGTTAAATTCAACAGTAAAAGAATCACAACATTAGTATTGTTTTGTTAACTGACTTGGTAGGAACCAAATAACTCATAGCTGACCCTCTGGCAGGTTTTCAGAGGCAGTTAATCATCTGGCGGGTTTTCAGAGGCAGTTAATCATAGGGAAGGAGACTGCCCATTCTTTTCCCTCAGAGCAGCTAGTGGATTCGAACTGCTTGTCCTCAGGACTGCACTGCAACTCCTTGCCAAAAGACCACCAGTGCTCATGCTCACTAATACTAATATATTGTTGTTGTTGTTATGTGCTGTCAAGTTGCCTGCAACTCATAGCGACCTTATGTGCAACAGCCCTAAACCCCGCTCCCCCATCACTGAATCAATCCATCTCACTGAGGGTCTTCCTCTCTTGTGCTGTCCCTCCAACCTCCCAAGCATGACATCCCTCTCCAAGGACTGGTTCCACCTTACAACATGTCCCAAAGTATGTCAGACAGAGCTTCAGAATCCTTGCCTCTAAGGAGCAGCCTGGTTTCACTCTAAGATGAACCTGTTCGTTCTTTTAGCAGTCCATGGTATAGTCAATACTCTTCAGCACCACAGCTCAAAGGCATCAATTCTCCTTCTGTCATCGCTAGTCAATATCCAACTTTCTGATGCATTTCAAGTAATTGCAAAGACTATGGTCTGGATCAGGAGCACCTTAGTCTCCAGAATGACATCATTGCTGTTCAGGACTTTGGAGAAGTGTTTGAAAGCAGATTTTCCCCATGCAATGAATTTTTAATTTTCTGGCTGCTGGCACTGAGAGTGTGGATGGTGGAGTCACGTAAACTAAAGCTGTTAACAATCCCAATCTCTACACCATCCATAATGATGCAGCTAATCAATCAGCCCAATGGTGAGAATCTTTGTTTTCTTGATGGTGAGCTTCAGTCCATATTGAAAACTGCAATATCTGACCTTTTGCAGCAAGTGTTTCAGGTTCTCCTCAGTTTCAGCCAGCCGGGTTGTATCATCTGCATAATTCAGATTGTTGATGAGTCTTCTTCCAATCCTCATGCCATTTTTCTCCTCATAGAACCCAGCCTCCCAGATAATTTGTTCTGCATATAGATTGAAGAGTTATGGAGATAGGACACATCCCTGGCATACACCATTCCCAATTTTGAACCATACGATGTTTCTTTGCTCTGTTCTGACATCTGTCTCCTGGTCCATGTTTTGCATAATCATGACCAAGTGTTCTGGGGCTCCCATTCTTTTCAGAGTTAGTGACAGTTTGTTCTGGTCCACACAGGCAAATGCGTTTGCAAAGTCAATGAAACATAAAACATTCCTCTGGTACTCCCTGCTTTCAGTGAAGATCCATATAACATTAGCTGTAATATCCATAGTACCACAGCCTCTTCTAAACCCAGCCTGCACTTCTGGCAGTTCTCTGTTGATGTACTGTTCTGGTCATTTTTGAATAATTTTCAGCAAAATTTTGCTTGCATGTGATATCAATGATATTGTTCAATAATTTCATCACCCTGTTGGATCACCTTTTATTGTAGAGCTCATGGGGTCACTATGAGTCTCAAGTGACTTGGCAGCACATAACAACAACAACAATTAAATTAGATCTAGTACTATATTTAATGCAGGAAATTATAACTCAAAGAGACACGAATAAGCAAAGTATAAATTCATTTAAAATATGAGTATTAGTCATTTCACAGTCAATGAAGGAAAAAGACATCATGTTGGGAAACGTAGAGGGTCAGTGAAAGAGTGAAAGACTCTCAAACAAGACAGTAGGACACAAGCATTGCAACAATGAGCTTGAGCATGAAAGAGATCATGATGACAGTGCAGGACAGGGCCAGGTTCTGATCTGTTGTTCACAGGGGTGCTAGAGGTTGTGGTGGACTCAGTGATACCTACCAGTAACAGAATCAACCAATTTTTATTCATTATCAAGGACTAGTACATTCCATTTAATAGCTTACCTCATATAAGTTATATCACTTTCCAGGTCAATATTTCTTTTTTTCAATTCTTCTAACTCTTTTTCTGATTCTAAAGCTCGTAATCTTATAACCTGATCAACAGTCATGCCTGTTGTTTTCAGTTTCTTCTGCAAAGTAAGTTTCTCTTTATCAGCTCTGTAGGATTTAATATGAAAAGATGAAAAAACTGTGAGAGGCCAACTGTTCACCATTTAGTTTGTTTAATTTATTAATCTGCAGATTACTCATAACTTGACCAACATAAAATAATAATACAGTATTATTGTTATGTAATTTCTATGAGGTAATTTATTTCAAAACCACAGAAAGCTCCATTTATAAGTGTTCAATGATTTTTAAAACACATTTTAAAAGAACATAAAAATTAGTAAATAATGGGCAAATAAATGCCCATTATTCTAATACTATGAGGTACAAGAAAACTACATAAATAAAAGAAGACTTTTTCCATTACTAGTTTTACAATTAAATTTAAACTCACTTGGCAAAAAGGTCCTTTAAAGTATTCAATTGCTTTGTTAGAGTATAGACTTCCCCCTCTTTCTCTTTTAATTTGTTCCTAATTCCTTCCACTTTGGTTTGCCACTTTTTCCCTTCTTCCCACCTAATTAACTCTTCTCTAGCACTCTGAGAAAAAACAAAGGATGAAAAAAATTACATTTTAAGATTTTCTGATCAATCTTAATTTACATTAACTGAAGTAAATGAATACTTTCTAGAAAAAAAATGTAGGTAGTTTCATTTTGTTGTGCAAATTCTAGAAACTTGAATCATTCCCAACAATTAGCAAATATGCCTCTCATCCTAAGTATACTTAATTGGACAACTTGATAGAAAAAAAATTGGGGGAAAACAGTTTCAACTAATGCCAACACCTTCAAGTCTTTAAATATAAAATTCTAATACAGTTATGAGAAAGCACTGGTGGCCTAGTGACAAGAAGCTGTGCTGCAATCCCAAGGGCATGTGGTTCAAATACACTAGCTGCTCTGTAGGAAAAGGTCAGGCAATCTCCTTCTGTGAAATGAACTGCCTCTGAAAGCCCACCACAAGGTCAGCTATGGGTTGATTCTCACTCTACGATACACAACAACAATAATACAGTTATGACTAAAAGTAACTTTGGGACAAATACTCTACATCTGCAAAACACCAACGCAAAGTTGTCATTCCATGACAATGTCTTAGCGCCAGAGCCTCTTTTCAAGTCTTCAGTGAATTACGTGATTCATCCAACGGATAGTTATTTCATGCTAATCATAAACCCAGTAAAAGAGCCCCGCTTACACTGCAGATGAAGCACTGGGCTACTAACTACATAATCGCCAGTTTAAACTCACCAGGGCTTCATGGAAGAAAGATGTACACAAAAGGATTGACAGTCTCGGAGACCCTGTGAAACAGTTTTTTGCTGTTGTTGTTATTATGTACCGTTGCATCAGAAGCAATCCACAGCTGGCTCTCCAGTGGGTTTTGTGAGGCAGTAAATCACATGGGAGGAGACTGCTCAACTTTCTCATGTGGAGCGGCTGGTGGATTTGAACTGTGTGCTTTGGGATGGGTAGCATACTCCTTTACCATTAGGCCAAAAGAGATCAACATGGTGATAATAGTGAAGAAATTAAGACATGTTGCATTAGGAAAAATCTATGGGCAAGAATCTCTCCAAAGTTCCAAAGAAAAAGCATGCCAGTTTAAAGATCAACGTGTGCCTGATCCAAATGATGGGTCTTTTAAATTGGAGAGTAAATGAGGACAACAAAAAAAGGATCAATTTCCTTGAACTGTGTGATGGAGAAGGGTACTGAATATTCTATATACTGCCAAAAAAAACAACAACAAAAGATATGTTTAGGAGAAATCCTAATAATGGTGCTGCTTAGAGGGAAAGCTAATGAGCTGCCTACTTATAAACACACATTGCATTTATCTTCAGTTACATTTTTTAATTCACTTTATGCTAAGTGAAGGTGCAACTACATGATTATTTTTATTATGGCTTTTAAGTGTAGCAATGTCAAAACATTTACTTGAAATAAATAATTCCCGAGATTATGTCTTAAAAAAGGGTATCACGGTTGGAAAGATGGAGGGTCAGCAAAGAAAAGGAAAACCCCCAATGAGATGGACTGATATTGTGACTTTAACAATGGACTCAAGTGTGTCAGAGATGATGAAGATGGCACAGGATAGAGCAAAGTTCAGTTTGGCTGTTCATAGGGTCGCTACGAGTCATACTTGACTCAACAACTATTTGACCATAACAATCATCTCATGTAAAAAAGATAGTGAAGACAGCAAAGGATAGGGCAAAATTCAGATATACAGTTCACAGGATCACTATAAGCCATAGTCAACTCAATGGCATCTAATAACAATAAAATCACTCTTTTAATCATCATTAATAATCGGTACATGTCTTCTTTCACTACCTTTTCTTTCACAGGTTTTAACTCTGCTTCATCTGTCCTTTTTTCAAGTTCACTTTCCAGCTTTTTAATTTTCTTTTGGAGTTCTTCGATTAAACTCTGTTTATTATCTACCATAAGTCTGCCCTAAAAAAAAATAGGTCTTTACATTTTAGAAATAAAAAGAAAAACAACAAACACACACCACCAAATTAATATTATAATTGCAGAACCTTTTTATTTTATTTTATTATTTTTGTGTGCGTGTACCATCAAATCAGATCTGACTGGTACAGGAGGAGATTGCCCCTCCTTCCCTGGCAGAGCATCTGGTGGATTTGAACCGTGCACCTCTGGGATTGTAGTTGCAGCTTCTTGCCACTAGGCCACCAGAGCTCCCCTAATTGCAGAACCTTTTCAAGGTTATTACTAACCACACTTTAAAAATTATATTACATATTCATATGTACGTATAAAAACACAGTAGTGTCTGCATTCTATAAAGATGACACAGAAATAATGTAAAGTTTGCTGACGGAGTCAGTTAAACTAATCAAACTAAAACACTCAAACTCACTCCTGTTGAGTCAGAATCAACTCCTGGCTGAACCTGCATTGAGTTTTTCAAGTTTGTAAATCTCCTGGGGAAGACTGCCCACCATTCTCCTGTGGAATGGCTGATAAACTCAAACCACTAGAGAGTCCACTTTCAGGTTAGCTGGGCAACTCTCTGCAGACAAAACCACCAGAGCTCCCTGACATTCATTAAAGTGATTTCAAAATGCGTTTTAGCAAACATGATAGATAAGTTAAAAAAGAACAACAAAAACACAAATATCTGGCAGGAATAAAGTACTACATATAAACTATATATGAAAAATATCAAAATGAAATAGGAAATTACCTGCAATCCACTGGTTAATCTTTTAATTTGTCTTTTCAGTTCATCATTTTCTTTCTCAATTCCATCTTTTTCTCTAAGAATTTTATTATAGGCTTTTTGGTTTTTTTGCAGTTCAATGTTTAAATCATTCAAATTATCAGCTAGTGTATTTTCTCTATTCTTACTTGTTTTAAGAGTTTCTTTCAATTTTAAAAGATTTTCACGTAAATCTTCGATTTGGGACTAATAAAAGACAAAAGTTTTATTAATGAATATTTACAATAAAAGCATTAAGACAGAAAATCTATTATTATTAATATGTATTAAAAAGAAATCATCAATCTAAATTTCAAGTAAATAACTAAAAAAAACCCAAAACCATAAACTACATGGTCTTTCATGCTCATGACCATAACAAGTCCACTTAGAGAGAGGAAAATTACTCCATGGTTCAAAATGGGCAAGGGTGTCCACTAGGAATGTATATTGTTTCCATATCTTTTCAATCTGTATGCAGAACAGATCATCTGGGATGTAGGGTTGTACTAGGAGTAATGTGGCATCAGGATTGGAGGAAGATTCATCAACAACCTGTCCTATGCAGATGATACAACCCTGCTTGTTGAAACTGAGGAGGACCTGAAGCACTTGCTGCAGAGGGTCAAGGACTATAGCCTTCAATATGGATTGAAGCTCAACATCAAGAAAACAAATATTCTAACCATTGGACCAACTGGCAGCATCAGTATGGATGGTGAAGAGATTGAGACTGTTAACAGTTTTAGTTTGCTTGGCTCCACAATCAACACTCTCGGTAATAGCAGCCAGGACATCAGGAGATGAATTGCTCTGGGAAAGTCAGCTGCCAGGGACCTCTCTAGAGTACTGAAGAGCAATGATGTCAGACTGGAGACTAAGGTGTGCCTGATCTGGGCCACAGTCTTTGCAATTGCATGCTATGCGTCAGAGAGCTAGACAGTGACTTCGGATGACAGAAAGAGAATTAATGCCTTTGAGCTGTGGTGCTGGAGAAGAGTATTGAATATACCATGGACTGCTAGGAGAACAAACAGGTTTGTCCTGGAGTGGTGGAAACTGGGCTGCTTCTTAGAGGCAAGGATTCTGAATCTATGTCTCACATACTTTGGGCATGTTGCAAAGAGGGACCAGTTGTTGGAAAGGGATATCCTGTTCGGGAAAGTGGAGGGACAGACAGCACAAGACAGGAAGACCATTGATGAGATGGATTGATTCAGTGATTAGGGAAACGGGAGTACGTGTGTCAGAGACAGTGAGGTTGGCACAGGATAGAGCAGGGTTTAGGGCTCTTGTACATAGGGCTGCTTTTAGCTGCAAGTGACTCAATGGCACATAAGAATACATTAACAACAGAAATCACACAGGATAAAATTGTCTTTCTCCCATGGAGAACTTGATGGACTGAACCGTTTTGCCTGTGTTTGGGTTGGCAGTGAAACTCCTTATTTACTAGGCCATCAGAATTCCTATCCACTAATAATTCATTACACTTCTACTTGCTATTAAAATTACTATGTATTTAAAGTAACTGCTCTTCAAGTAGGAGTTACAAAAATGTCATGTTCATAAGTGTACTGGTGTTCACCTTTAGCTCTCTGGTACGCTGATCAACAATCTGTTGAACATTGAGATTTGCCTCCTTTTGAGAAGTTGCAGAAATAATACGTTCTTCAGCCGCTGCTGTCATCTCTGCCCGAAGTTGCAGAAGTGCTTGACTAAGAGCCTAAGGATTAAAACACACTTAGATTTCAGAATTAAAATACACTTAAATGTTAAGAACAAAACATTTATTTGTGCATAAATAAACAAGATCATTCAAACTATTTTCCTAAAATACTGCATATTTTATTAAACCTAACTAAAAAACTAACAAGTTAATTTTTGAGATTTACTCTTTATTCTCTCTTCCTCACGACTGCTGTTAGCTTCTGCAGAGCATGTCTCAGATGCATGACAAACCTGCACACAGCAGAATGAAATGTTTCCTAGTTTTCTTGTCATGTCTATGATCAATTGCAAATTGGAGCTTTGTGAACACAGGGCTTCCCGTGGCTGATCTTGAGAAGTAAATTTCAGGCCTTTGAGTTGAGTATGACTCATAGTGACCCTATGAACAAAACATCTGGACCCTATTCTATCCTGTGACATCTTCACACTTCCTGATACACAAGAGCCATTGCGGCAGTTACTGCAACAATCCACCTGGTTGAGGGTCTTCCTTTGGCTGGCCCTCCATCTGTCCAAACATCATGTCCTTCGCCAAGGAACAACCCCTCCTAGCAACAAGCCCAAACTATGTAAGGCCATGCCTCATCATTCTTGACTCCAAAAAGCACTACAGCTGCATGTTTTCCAAGACCTATTTATTTGGTTTTTTGGCAGTCCTTAGGATGCTTTTCTCCAACACCACAGCTCAAAGGCATCAATTCTTCTTTTTCATCCTTATTCACTGTCTAGCTCTCAGATGCATAGCAAGTAATGAGAAAGATCGTGGCCTGAATCAGACTCACCTTAGTCCTCAAACTGACATCTTTCCTCCTCAATAATTTGGAGATGTCTCTAATGTGACTCCATATTTCATAACTGCTGATACTAAGGGTGATAACTATAGATTGAAGATGAAGCTCTTGACAGTGTCAATCTCTTCTCCATCCATGATGCTGCTGCTTTCCAGTCCAGTGATAAGAATCTTTGTTTTCTTAACATTGAAATGCAATCCATATCAAAGGCCGCATTCCTTGATATTCTGCAACAAGTCCTTCAAGTCCTCCTCACTTTCAGGGAGCAAGGTTGTATCATTTGCATAATGCAGCATATTGATGAGTCTCCCTTCAATCATGATGTCATATTCCTCTTCAGAGTCCTGCTTCTGAATAATTTGCTCAGCATACAGATTAAACAGGTATGGAGAGAGAATACAACCCTGACACACTCCCTTCTTAAATTTAAACCATGCAGTGTTTCACTGCTCTGTTCACACAACAGTCTCCTGGTCCAGATATAGTTTCTACAAGGAGACACAGGTCTTTAGAGAGGGACATCATGCTGGGTAGAGTGGAGGGACAGCGCAGGAGGGGAAGACCCTCTATGAGGTGGGTTGATTCAGTGACTGGGGTGCTCAGGATGGGTTTGTCAGAGGCAATGAGATTGACACAGGATAGAGCACAGTTTAGGGCTGTTGTACATAGGGTCGCCATGAGTCGCAAACGACTCGATGGCACATAACAACAACAACAACAACAACAACAATTAAGTTCACTAGGATTCTATTTCTTCTCAATGCCAGCTACAACTTGTTATGACCCACACAGTCAAATGCTTCTGCATAGTCAAATAGACATTATTTTGGTATTTCCTTCCTTTCAGCCAGGATCCACCTGACATCAGCCATGATATTCCCTGGTGCCACAGCCTCTTCTAAATCTTACCTGAACTTCTTGCAGCTCTCTATGTATGTTTTGTTTTAAACATTTTTGAATAATCTTCAGAGGTATTTGGCTTGCATGTGATATTAATGATACTGTTTGATAGCTTCCACATTCAGTTGGATCATCTTTCCTAGGAAAAGGAACAAATATGAACCTCTTCTAATCTGTTGGCCAAACAGCTGGCGTTCACATTTCTTGGAACAGACTGGTGAGTGCATCCAAGATTAACCGAAACAAGTCAATTGCTATCCTATCCATTCTTGGGGCCTTATTCTTTGCCAGTGCATTCAATACAGCTTCCACTTCCTCCTTCATTACCATTGGCTCCTGTTCATATAGTACTGAAATTTTTCAGTGTCCATCAGGGCTTTCTGGTACAGTGATTCTGTGTATTCCCTCCATCTTCTTTTGATGCTTTCTGGGTCATTCAATATATTGTCAATAGCATCAATATTGCCATTTTCAATATGTCAATACCGCTACTTGAGGCTTAAATTTGTTTTTCAGTTCTCTCAGCTTGAGAAATGCAGAGTTCTTCCCTTTTTATTCTCAAATTCCACTTCTCTGCACATACCATTATAATACTTTGCTTTGTCTTGCTGAGCTGCTCTTTGAAATCTTCTGTTCAGCACTTTTACTTTGGCATATTTTCCTTTTGTTTTGGCTTTTTCATGCGCCAGTGCAACTTTTAGTCTCTTCTGACATCCATTTAGAAATCAGGTTAATAAACAAAACAAATTAAACCAAGACTACATTTGAATTTAGTTTTAAAAAGTCAATACATCTATCTAAAAGAATTATCTGGACTCTGTTCAAACCATTATATTTTTATACTATATTTTATAGCACTACCAGTTTTTACATACTTGTAACTCTTTTGTAAGCAGTCTATTGTTGTTTTATGCCATCAAGTCAGTGTTGACATACAGGACAGAAGAAAACGACTTTTTGTTCCTGAGTCTGTAATCTCTGTAAGAATATATCACTAGGCCTCTTGTGGAGCTACTAGCAGGTTTGAACTTTCAAACTTTTGGTTAACAGAAAAGCCCTTAATCATATGAAAGCAGTACACCATACATTTCTCCTACATGCTGATAATATTCTACAATTACTTACTTTCTGTTGCTTTTCTTTCAATGCTAGTTGACTCTTCAGTCTTTCTACTAGATTTCTCATTGTAGTTGTAGGAGCTCTCAAATTTGCCTCTTTTTGAGCTTGAAGTTCAGATCTTAAATTCTGTGATTCCTTTTGTGACTGGGTCAGAAGACATCTCAAATCCTCTACTTCTCCTTTCATTTTTTTTATTTCATCTGCATGGTTTTCTTGAAGTCTAACATAAGCAAAAAATGTATTTAAATGACTGAAAAGTAATACTTTATGAAATACAAATTTTACAAAGAACAAATGTTCAGTCCCAAGTATTCTTAGAATCTAAATTTTTATGCAGACAACAAAATAAAAAATCCACAACTTTGCTACATTTATTATCTCTAATTAAAGACTTCTTCCCTTTTAAGTTTTGTCCACTACTTTTGACAATTATTGAACATTGTTACTTTGTCAAACACAATTTTGTCAAAAAAGACTCCAACTAATGGTTTCAAGTGTGTCAGAGATGAAAAAGATGGTTTAGATCTGCTGTATATTGGGCCGCTATAAATAGTGCTCTTCTAGACAGTGCCTACTAATACCAACAACAGTAGTAAGGTATTGCACTCCCATCAAAAAGGTACACTGCTCGAATCCACCAACTGCTCTGCAGGACAAAGATAGGAATTCTCCTCTGTGAGATTTAAAGCCTCTGGAAACTTGCTGGAGAGTTAACTATGGGTTGTCTTTTAGACAGTATACAATAGTCAACAAAAGAATGAGCAAAAATAGCATTTTAAGAGATACTGTCAACAGCTTGCCAACAATGGCAGTATTGACATTTCTGAAGGAATAATTCTTTGCTGTTAGATGTCTTCTTATTCACTGTAGGGTATGTACCAGCATCTGCAGCCTCTACCCACTAGATGCAAGTAACACTTCCTAATTGGAACAATGAAAATTGTTCCCAGACATCGACAAATATTCCCTGTGAAAATATCACCCTAGTTAAGAACAGTTATTCTATACTGACATGTTACAAAGACAGAATATAAACTTTCCCAGGAAATACGTGAATCATTAATCTGTGATTCCCAAATCATAACTATTATGTCAATGTGGGACAAAGCAGAGGGAGAGAGAGAAACTTATTCAATGAACTCTTACTTCTCAATAAGCATTAATAAATCTAATAAACTGAATTACACATACGTTACTGGGCATATACACCATGGATCAGTAAGAACATAATTTGGAGCTCAAATTATCAAATGTTGATTATTAAGAGGGAGGTTGTGTTAAGCCACAAACAAATGTTATACTTTCTGAGACTTGCTACTTACAGCAAAAACCTTAACTGTAATTAACAAATTAGTAAAATAATCAGCTTTACCAAAGAAATATCAGGCATAAAGTTTCCTAAGATACATTATGTTTACACCAATGTGAATACAGACAAGAAGAGGGAAAGAATAATTTCAACCATTAATTAGCACACTATTGTAGAAAATAACTTTGGGGAGTTATTGTAAAAGTAACATTTACAAAGTAGTTTCAAAAGATGATTACTATTTCTATCTAGGAAATAGACACAAAACTACAAGTTGTTTTATTTTCTAAAAAAAAAAATCACAAGATATACCTAATAATATTTAATAAAAAATTTAACAGATTGTAGGAAAAAAGTCTGCAATTTTAGAGAATGCTTTCTTGAAAGTAGTATATAATTTTTTACAGCAGAAATACTATTATTTTTGCCCAAAGTATCCTGGATAAGTTAATGAAGAATCAAAAGAATAATAAGGAATTCAGAGTTGGTATGGGTATTATAGGCCAAGTAGTTCAACCTTCTTATTTTTCAGATAAGAACAACAAGGTACAAAGAGATAGTTCTATGATTAAAAAATTGGTACAAACCTAGTTTGCATTTAAAAATCTATATTCTGCTACTTGGTTGAGCAATGTTTAGAATTTCTACTACAAAGAATGTTGTTGAACTCTTAACAGTCATTATAGTACTTTAAAAAGTATAGCTAAACTTTCATTGACAAATATGTATTGAGCCTCTATTATGTATCAGACAATTATAGCAGTAACATAAGTTTTATATGCACATGCCACTTTATAATTTTAAAATTATATTCACAGGCAGTACCATTTAGTCTTCACATACCTACTCTGAAAGAGCAAGAGGTAGTCTTAATATTTCTACTTTACATGTGAGGAAACCAAAATGCAAAAAAAGGTTAAGAATCAGTTTCCAGTGGGAAAAAAAAAGTCTGCTCTTCAGCCAGACAGAACAGTTTAAAATGTAGGGTTCCCATCTCCTTCTGGAAAAATTATTGAGTTTTGTGCGGCCTAATTTCCTAATGAAAACTGAGAAAAATAATAAACTATGCCATAGATTTCTGAAGATAAAAATCAGGTAATACATATAAAAGGCTTAGAATAGTGCCTAGCATAATAAATTATTACAATTATTATATCTACATTACCATTTACCTATTTTAGAACACTATATTTCTAAGGCTTACTTTAATTTTGTATTTTCAAATTCTTTTATTTTCAATGCAGTGATTTCTTTTTGTCTTTCTAGATCTTGTGATACTTTCTTCAGTTTGATCAGAAGTGCAGAGAGTGAGTCATCCTGTTCTGCTACTATCTGTTCCATCTCAGCCAGACGAATAAAATGTTTGTTGGTAGGAACTGGAGTAGGAGGCTGTTTCATTAAATCCTATGGAATATGAATATTTTATCTATGAACACATAGAGTATTGTATATTTTACTGTCTCCTCAATCAAGCATCAAACATCAGAGAGCTCGGTGGCATAGTGATGAGAAACTGCACTGCAATTATGAAGGCATGCAGTTCCAATCCACCAGCTGCAAGAAAAAGATGAGCAATCTCCCCTCATGTGATTAACTGCCTCTGAAAACCCACTGGAGGGTCACCTATGGGTCGATTCTGACTCTGTGGTACACTACAACAACAGCAATCAAAATGTGATAAAGAACTTGTAAAATATAACAGATAATATAAGTTTAAAAAAGAATTATCTACCAATAAAGACAATTCTTTGTATTCCCAGGATCTAGTAAGGTGCCAGCATGCAGTATATAATTAAAAGATGATTAATTAATGATTTAAGGATACAGGTTAGGTTTGAACAGTCAAGAGATTAAAGGTTATTTCACACATCCATCAAAAAGGGTAAAGTATAAACAGCAATAAAAAAGCCACACCCACCGCCTTCATGTTGCCATACATGACTACCCTTCATCAGGGATCCATGGCTATCACTGTTTATAAGAGGAAGCTGCCCTTATTTCTCCCAAAGAGTGATGGTAAATTTGAATTGCTGACCTTTTGGTTAAGAGCGTAAGAGGTCACAAACTATATGCACCAGCATTTACTATAGGCCGAACTATGAAAGATCAGTTAAATATATGTGAAACTGATAACGTGTATATTTGAAAAGGAAAACTGAGATCAGACTAAGGGAAATTTGGAGTTCACTGCAATGGAGGCTGAATGATATCCAAGACATGGTGGCCAGTCTGGGACTACCTTCCAGTCTGGGAAGATGAGCAGAATGGCTGGTTTGAGGTTGAGACTTGAGTGTGGCTGTTGCTCACAACTGGGTGTGAGCTAATTGGATTTGGCCTAGTATTTAAAAAGGCTTTGGGGCCTTAGGGCCTATGGTCCTTGGGCCTGGTTTTTGTGGAGCTCTTGAACAAAACAGGCTTGGAAGCAGAAGTGGCATCCACTTCCAGAAAAGCTTGCCTCCAGAAACTCTATGAACTTAAATAAAAGATGAAGGTTTCCTCTTTAAGACTTTCATTCATAGGGTCGCTGAGACATCTAGAACTCAGTAGCACTTAACAACAACAGACAATGGTAAGCTACTAAAGGATTTCTGTCTAGAGAAAAGAGTAATGAGAGTTGTGTTTTCAGAAGATTATTACAGCAATCAAAGGTATTATGACTTCTACTATAAATAAAAAGAGACAAATTTTAAATTTCATAGCCTCAGAAATCAACAAAGATGATAGATTCTGGAGGAAATAAAAGACCATCATCCTAAGTTATTCTTTTAAATTAAAATGGAAGTCATTCTCAGAGGCAACTTTTCAGTGCAATATACAGGATTATTTAAAAAAAATGTCTATGACAAATTTATTCCTTAGAACAATCAACTAATCAAAATCAAATGAGCAGCAACTTACCCAAGTGCTAGGATGAAAAAGGACAGGGGGAAAAAAGGGGCTGGAAATAGGGAAAGCAGGGTAGAAATGGGGTAGAGTATTCACAAACGGTAGGGACAACAACCAATATCCTGAAACATTATGATTCAAGATATTGAAAGTACCTAATATTTTTATAAGTTTTAAAAATTTCTTTTTAGTTAAACATATAAATTGGTATTTGCTTAATTATACAATTAAAACAAAAACTGCTGACGGGAAAACAAATCTGCTGTGTTAACTTTCATTAAAACAATAAAGAATAGTACAAGGTTCTTAGATTCTTACCCAAGCTGTTTGTTTGAATTTATTCAGTGAACTATCAGCCTGTAGTTCCAATTTATGATAAAGACTATGAAGGTCATCCTCATGTTTCTTAACAATTTCTCTTTGTTCCTGTTTTATAACAAATCAAAGTTATCTTAAATTATGATTCAAATGCAACTAGAAATTCAAGTCTTAAATATTAACTTCTATGAGATTAGGAAGGTATAATTATCAATATTTATCTATCCTTAGATTAGTATTCAGCTCCCTTGGCACATATTAAGCTACCAAAACTTAATAAATGATATGTTTAACATTAAAATAATATGTATCCCGTCACCATTTCACTAACAAATATGGCTTGCACTGATAACCAATGTGATAGATTTCATCTCAATTCTTACCTACAACTTCAATTATTATTTTTCAAAAGCATAGGGTATTACTCTAGAAATTACTTCTGATTTGATCCACTGCTAAGAGATACACATATATACACTGTCAATTTTTCTAACACATCTGTAATCCAATCATGTAAAAGTGACAATTCCTAAATGGAATTATTTGAAAACAAAAAATAAACTACCAGGTCATAACTTCAGCATAGAATGTTTTAGCATTTAACAAAAAATAAAATAGCATTTAATAAAAAATAAAATAGGTTATAAAATAGGAGAGAATAACAACCAAATACCTCTCGGGCTTTTTCTAAGAGATGCTGGTATTTCTTTAACACTTCCTCCTTTTGATTTAACCTTGCTTGCATGTTCGCAATGGTCTGATGAGCAATTTTCAGTGCGTGATGGGACTGTGGTTCCATCTCTTTTCTGCCTAATTCAGCAATTAGCTTTTCTCGTTCTGCTGTGGCAGGTAATCGAAGCCTCAGTTCATTGATTACTTTGTCTCTTGAAAGAATATTTTGCTCTGCTAACCATAAAGCAGACTCTTTTTCTTTCAGTTTCTGTGAAGATCAATTCATAATGGAAAGTTAAAGCACATTTTTCTGTCCAGCTAGCTCATGAGACTCTTAAATTTGTTTTCCTTTAAAAAAAAAGTTTCTCCTGAATTTCATTTGAAGCAAAACTCTTAAGTTTCACTATACTTTTCAAATAACATTTACTTATTTGATATTAAATAATGTTAAAGCTATCATGTTTCTATACAATAGCATACTTATCTTGATTATATATTTATTTAGTTAAAAACATAATATTTTAGAAATATCTTTGTGAAAAATACGAAATTTAATTAAGACTTTAGATCATCTAGTGTTAGAATTAGAAAATCATGAAGCCATACAAATTCATTCTTTTAATTTATGTCTATACTGAGTATCAGACAATTGCAACACTAACCTACAAAGTTTGGCTAAGCTTAGGTATTTGTACTTTAGTAATCAGACAGCAAGAATCATTATGAGTAAACAAAAGAGAAAGAAAACCAAAACAGAGGAAATTTATTTCCTTTCCAAGATTAAGGTGGATCTATCTATTAAATCAAGTATTTCAGTGCCAATTCACAGAAATGACAGATCTTATTATAATTACTGAAGAAAATATCAGTTTCTTTAATTAAAATATACTTTTATTTACAAAATTATTTTAAAGTACATCACTGTTAATATGCATGGATAGAGAGTAAAATAAAGTTAATAATAATCAAAATAACATTCCGTTTATTTTCTGGATAATTTAATAAAGATGACAGATTTTATCTACTAAGCAAATTCAAGACTTATAATAAACTAATAAGCAATTTATAGTTTATTTTCAAATGAATTTACCATCCACAAAAAAAGGAATCATCTCAAAATTGATCTTGAATGCTGTATGCAACCTTTGTTTGTTGTTGTTATGTGTCATCTGCGACTCAAAGCAACTACTCATACAATAGCCCTAAAGCCTGCTCTTATTCTGTGCCAATCTCACTGTCTCTGACACACCTACTCCTATTACCCCAGTCACTGAATCAATCCACCTCATAGAGGGTCTTCCTCTCCTGCGCTGTGTCTCCACTCTCCCAAGTATGACATTCCCTCTCCAAGGACTGGTCCCTCCTTGCAACATGTCCACAGCATGTTCGATGAAGCTTCAGAATCCTTGACTCCAAAATGGAGCCTGGTTTTACCCTCTCTAGGACGAACCTGTTTGTTCCCTTAGCAGTCCAAAGTATATTTTAACAATTGTGCAAATGATATATTCTTGATCATATGAGAGGAAGGTCACTTATATTGCTTTATCTTTGTTTTCAAGCTCAGCACTATAGACAGAAACTCAAACTGTACGCTCAAGTTAATTCCAATTCACAGAAACCCTCCATTAGGTCTCCCTCTATGTAGGTTTTTTCTTCTCCTACAGAAACACTGGCAAATTCAAACCTCAGCAGGCACAGGCTTTTGGGTTAGCATAGTAACTCACTAAGGATTAGGCCACCAGAGCATCTTCAACATTATTAATAAGAATGCCCCAAAATGATAACTTTTGACTGAAGGAACAGTGAAGTCAAAATAGCCTTATCTGCTACTTCTTATAGGCTATAAGAAACATTAATGAAGAGAGGAAAAGGAAAGATTAATTAACAACAGATACTATTTCTCTTCTTCCTTACTTTGTCTTCATTACTAAGCATTATTTAGAAAGAAATGATACACAAACATACTCAGTAATACTATAATTAACACACAAATGTATGAGTTACCTCTTCCAATGATTTGCAAGCTGCTTGTGTTTCTAGAATTATTCGAACATTCTCCTTGATTTTTCTCAGAGCGATCTCAAGTTGATTTGGAAGGGGCAAACTAGGGTCTGGCACTGATCCTGCAGCCTCTTCAAACTGTTAGGAATTAATATTTATTTTTTAAAAAACAACTGGATAAGCTGGGTGAAGGGAAAGGTCATACACAACAAGAGGTTGTACTAATTACATTAATCACTCGTAGTTACAGTGATAAAACAAGTTTGTAAATGAGTGTATGAAAAACCAATAAATCTTGAAAACCACAAAAATAAAAATTCATTTTAAAAAATATTCAAAGATAAGAAACGTTACAGAACTGAGAAGACTAATGTCTATAACTAAAACAAAATATAGGCTACCTTCCATTCTTATTTTAAATATACATACATAAAATTAAAATTACACATGGCTTCAGAAACTATTTCTATGAGTTAATATCTTAGGCAATACTCCATAAGCTATAAAATCATCTCATTTAACCATCCATGCCTTTTGTGCTGCACTGAGTATTTCATTTTGCTGACGGTCAAAGATGTCCAGTTGACGTTCTAGCTCCACTTCTCTTTGATCCCAGGCCATTTGTCTTTCTTCATGAAACTTATAAAAAAAAGAAAGACAGAAAGACAACTTGTGTTATGTACACACAGGGAAATATCATCAGACATATACTCTGTATATTCATTTAGATATATATTCTGCCTATTCATTTACTCTTCACAATATTCTTTGTTGTTACTAGTATCACTCTCAAAGGAGCGCTGGTGGTCAACTGGGTAAGGAGTTGTTTGAAGGAAATATTTGAAAATAACAGCTATTCAACAGGAGAAAGATGGCCCTTTCTTCCGGTGCAGTTTACTAGCTCTGACATCCTGCTGGTGGGTCAGTGGGTTCTGATTCGGCAACACGTAACAAATTTATTACTATTCTCATTTTACTGGAAAGGACATAAACTCAGAGAAACAAAGTAATTGCCTCACAGAGGAAAAATATGCAGTTAAAATTTCATTCCAACAAGCCTCTAACTATTCATTTACCGATCCACTCATCTCATCATCCAACACTTACTAAACAACTTATACTATGTGCCAAGCAATATTCTAGACATTGAAAACACATCAGAGGACAAAAGCAAGTTTCTACAACATCTAACTTAGATTCTAATGAAGTTAGACAACAAGCAAGAAAGTAAATATGTAATGTCAGATGGTGCAAGCTGAGGAAAATGAACATTTGAAATGCAGTGACAGACGGAAAACAAAAAATTAAGCCAGGTAATCTCTTCTGAGGAAATCTAGATAGTAGGATTATTTTTGTTTATGGACTACTTAGTTAAGGCTGCACTGATTAAATAAGACATTTGAGCAAGAGTAAATGTATTTGGTATTAAGAACAATAAAAGGAAAAGAAATCTTTGATCCAAAATTCTCTGCCTCTAAAATCTACATGCTTCTGTCTACAGTTAACTACTCTTCAATTCCATACTGAAAGCTCTGGTAGAAACTATAAATGTGAACAGTTAAATAAGTAACATCAAATTAAAAGCAAATAGGAATTAAATTTTATTTATGCATTGTCCTTCCAAGTAAAATCATTATTAAAACAATGGAGTAAGTATTCATATTTTGAATAGTTTAAGTAATAAATTGAATACTTTATAACACACAATAATGAGAACTACATTATACTAGGAGAATAAAGTAGTCCTTTTTAAGCATATGTTTTACATTTTAATAAAAAAAAACCCAAAAATAAATGTAAAATGAAACCTTATTTTGCTGTACAATTTCTTCTTCTAGACTACTGATTGTATGTTCATATTCAGAAATTATGTTGCTCAAATATTTTATTTCTTCTTTATCCTTGACCAATTCACGATTTAGCTTAAGCTCTTGAAGACGAAGTTCTTCTATTTTCATATGCCAACTGATCACCTGAAGATTTACAAATAAGATACAAATATAAATGCTATATAAACAAATAATTTCTTTCTTGATTTCAATAATTTAAAACTAATGAACAAAATTCTGTAAAATAAAATTTAAAATTATCATTAGTTAAGTCATAAGGCAAAGCTTATTTAGAACTTCAAGACTTTTTTAAGAATATGTGAGATCTCAACATCAAACACTCTTCAAATTATGCTGGGATGGACATTACTATTAATAGCCAAGGCGGCTTAGACCGTAAGGAGCTGCTCTGCTAATCCAAAGGTGGAGCTTCTCTGGTGGTTGTAACCCACCAGCAGCTTTATGAGAAAAAAATGAGTAAACTCCTCACTTGAGATTTCCTGCCTCCCCCAAACCCACTGGAATGTCAGCTGAGTTGACTCCAATGTGAGTAATGTGTTGTTATTAAATGCTTCCATTTATTATTCATCTTCACATATTAACCACGTAATTCCATTTATGGCACAAGGCACGGTAACATTAGGTCTACTTTAAAAAATTGGAAATCTTCATTATTTCTTGCAATTTGTTTTTGGTAGGTGCTGTCAAGTATTAACTTATAGAGATCCTCTGAACAATTGACCTTAACAGTATCCTATCCCATGCCATCCTCACAATCTGACATGCTCAAGCCCACTGCTTAAGTTACCATGCCAACTCATCTGGTGTAGGGTCTTCCACTCCTTTGCTACCTACCCCTCTATCTTCCCAAGTATGATGTCCCTCTCAAAAGAATAACTTCTCTTAGCAACATGCTCAAAGTTTATAAGATGAAGTTTCATCATCTTTGCCTCCAAGGAACACTCTGGCTACAGTCCATGATTTCTTCAAGCAATGCTCTCCAATAGGCATTAATTATTCTTCTGTCAAGTTTATTCATTGTCCACTCTCAAATGCATAGTAAGTGACTGAAAAGATCATGATCTAAATCAAGTGCTTCTCAGTCCTCAAACTAACATCATATTCCTCAATAACTTGGAGAGATCCCTTACTGCAGACTTTCCCAGTGTAATATGTTGCCTGATCTCCTGACTGCTGGTACCAAGTGTACTGACTGTGGAACCAAGTAAAAGGAAGTCACTGACAGTATCAATTCTTTCTCTGTCCATCATGATATTGTTTTTCAGTCCAGTGACAAAGATTTTTCCTTTTTTGACAGTGAGATGCAATCTATACTGTAGTGTTTAACCATGTGAGGTAAGTACTTCAAGTCCTTTTCACTTTCAGCAAGCCAAGTTTGTGTCATCTGCATAATGAGGGTTATTGATATGTCTTCCTCCAGTCCTGGTTCCACAATTTCCAGCTTCTCAAAAATTTGCTCAGTATATATTAAACAGGTATGGAGAAAGGATACAACCCTGATGCCTGATACAACATCTTTCCTAATTTTAAAACATCAAGGGTTTCTTTGCTCTGTTCCCACAACAGCTTCTTTGTCTAGGTATAGGTTTCGCACAAGCATAATTAAGTGTTCTGGGATTTCCATTACTCTTCTCACTGTTAGCCATAATTTGTTATGATTCACATAGTCAAATGCCTTCACATAGTCTATAAAGCACAAATAGAAATTCTTCCGGTATTCAGGCAGGAGCCATCTGATACCTCTGATGCCACGGCCTCTTCTAAATCCAGCTTTAACACCTGAAGTTCACTATGCACTGTTCCAGCTGTTTTTAAATGATCCTCAGCAGTATTTTGCTTGCATGTGATTTTAAGGATATTGTTTGATAATTTCCACATTCTGTTGAATCCCCTTTCTGGGGAATGAGAACAAGTAAGGATTTTTTTCCAGGTGTTCGGCCAAGCAGTTGTCCTCCAAATTTCCTAGGATAGACTAGTGAGCACATCCAGGGTTGTAAGTTGCATTTGAAATATTTCAATTGACAGTCAACTGACTCCTGAGGTTTTATATTTTGCTAATATTTTCAGTGTAGCTTCAGTTTCTTTCTTCATCATCATTGGCTCTTGATCATATGGTACTTCCTGGAATATTTCAGTGATGGCCAATCATTTTTGGTAGTGACTCTTGAATATTCTCTTCATCTCCTTTTGATGATTTCTGGATCATTTAAGATTGTGACATCAGCAATACTAAGTATTGCAACTTGAGGCCTGAATTCGTTT